>NC_138771.1:372801448-372901448 GCF_965119305.1 Pelophylax lessonae
GCTAAAAGGTTAAAATGCATGTATTGCTTGTTGAGATGTAAATACTTTAGTGCGCATCATCTGAGCACAAGCTTGTATTAAGTAACATTTACAGGTCCACAGAATTTAATGGGACCATAAAAGTCGAAGAAGCAGACTGAAGAGATTATTTCTGTGTAACTCTACTCTCACCTCCAATCAATATGCTCCTCGCCTTGTTAGCACATGGGCATCACATCACAAATAACTAACTCTTTTTGCTGACTTTCCCTCTCCCTGGTTGAGTTCAGTTGCAAAGGGAATTTGCAAGAGGCTGATACCAGTCACTGCATTATTTTGTGTTTTTTTATAACTCTCTGGAGTTACGTTTTAAGAACATTTTGTTGTCTCATGTGAGTAACTGTTTGCTTAACCACTGGCTGCCATGTTTTATCTGTTTGTGATCACCAAGAGATAAATTATATAAAATGGTAATGTAACAACCAAAAATCTGTCACAAACCTGGTCATTTCAAGAATTGGGAAGAAAAAGCATAAGCAAAAGTTTACCTCTAGTGACAAGCACAGGACACAATAGGAAAAAAAAAATTATGATAATTTAGGTTGGTACTCAAGTCTTATAAGCAGCTGTTCATCTACTTGATTTACATATTGTATACTGTATATCCAGAGGGTGACAATAATAGACAAAATGTAAAGCTTTACAACTTCCCACGTCTCTACCCTGCCAGTGAACTCACCTAAACACCTTTTTCCTACAGCCTAATCTATAGATTACCATGCTACACCAGCACAGTGCAATGAATACAATTTAGGCTACAGCACAGGCTCTCCCACACTAAGTTGCTGTTGTCATATAAAGTTAATAAAAAAATATATTTAGGTTATACTAGCAGGATTTAAGGTGTTTAATGATATTGAATAAATAAGTGACTGAACTGAATATAATGTCTACTTATAGCTCAGCTTTAAAACCTTCCTACATATTTTTATTTTATGAGATTAAATATCACGAGGTTATTCATGTAAGATTAATATGGTTAATTTTCTTGAATTGCATGAGTCTAATCACCTGAGAGAGAACCCATAACCATTTTTTAATGAGTACCTACAGTCAAAGGTGGCTATACATGGCCTGATAAAACCAAGCAATGTTAACGTCTCAAGCATTTCTTGCCATCATTCTACAATAGAGTAAAGCAGTAACAAGCACTTCTTGTCATAGAAAGTGTTTATTAATACACTATGAGCTTTTACATCATGGTAAATATACTCTACAAATAGCCCAAACTATTAGACAATAAGGAACAAAAATTCCACTATAATTTAACCTCACCATTAACAGCCATCATGGACATGGACATGGACTGATGTCTCACCTTAGTGAAACATTTGCTGGTATATGGTAATCTTAATCAGCATATACCATCTATGTCTATAAAACATAGAAAAAGACTGAGTAGTCCATTGTCTGCCCATTTTTTTTATACATGTTTTTTTTTTTTTTTTGCTTATTTCCGTTAACTTTTTGTCTGAGTATAGATCTATGTTTCTCCCAAGCATGTTTGGAGCCATTTACTGTCGACTTGCTCACTACCTCCACTGGAAGTTCATTCCAAGCATTAACTACCCTTTCAGTAAAATAATACTTTCTAAAGATTCGTTTTGAACTTTCCTCAAGGTATTTTGAAGTCATGTCCCCGTGTAAACAATAAATCAATTGCCTTAAGTCAGTAAACTGTATAACAGACTGAGTGATAGAAGGAGATCCTGATAAAGACATAGTTGTATGTATAGCAGAGATTGAGTTCTATAAAAATTCTTAAAAGTAAGCCCTATAGTCAAAATAGAAATTTGCTACTGAAAAACTTAAAACACCTAACACCTAAACACTTAACAAGTTATATCTAATTAGCCTTAAACTCTCCTCTCCCCTCTAACCTGTGTAGTTACTGGTCGACTTTTGGCCCATGTGTTCATCTCCTCGTCTAACAGAAGACAATCTCATGACTAGTTTCTGTCGAAGGAGCATGCTGGAAAACCAGCAGCTAATCACCATCTTATCAGTTGCTTGCCAATGGCTGCAAGTGCTGACCGGTGTGTTCTTGCTGGGGGAAGATCACTGCACAAACATCACATAGTTAGTATAGCAATCTCCTCTGGTTTTTTTTCGTTCAGCTCACTGGATTGAATGAAAAAAAAAAAAAACTTCATGCGTCTATCAGGCTTAAGAAAGATGTATATACTTACCTAATTTCGGGCCAATCTAGTCCGGTCATGTAATCTTCCCTGTATTATTCAGCCAGCATTAGCTGCAGAGGAGAGAAGAGAGTGATCTCACACTGGCTAGTAAAGATTGAAGTGGTGACATTACCTATGGGCTTCAATGGTCCACCCGTTGTCAATTCTCCGTCCTCTCCCTGCAGTCACACTGGCTGACACAAGGGAGCTTGATCACGTGACCAAACCACAGAGGCCTGAAAATAGGTAAGTATATACATGTTTCTTACACAGGTTAGTTAACATAGGTGTTGGGGAAGGGGCAGTTTTAGGACTAGTCAGATTTAAGCCGCAATAACACTTTAATGTATACCTGCAGTTACTATTAGTTTGTTTAAATGTAAGCTAAATGAAATAGTAGGCAATTTAAGGTTCCTGCGCCTTAATTTTCTTTTCTTGTAGATCATTTACAAAACCTTCTCTTGCCTTTTTAATATTCACTATTGGTTAGCAAGTCCACCAAATTATAACTGGACAAAAGTGAGTAGCATTAGTTGTGAGGACATGGACCAGAACCCATCACAGCAGAAGCACCCCTGTGCTCTGGGCCTTTGAAGTTACCTACAGGCAAAGTATATAGGCCACACTCTGACATGAAGAGACCAATGAAATTTATTGAGAAAACAATAATCCAAGCTTGACAGGCATCATGGACAGACAGACGAACAAAAGCAGTTGACACGTTTCACAAGTCGCTTATCCATCCAGTTATGAGTAAGCAAATTTAATTTGTGAAACACGTCAACTGCTTTTGTTTGCCTGTCTGTTCATGATGCCTGTTAAGCTTGGATTATTGTTTCATCAATAAAGTCCATTGGTCTCTTCATGTCGGAAGTGTGGTCTACTTCCTTTTGTGTATTGGACATTGCTTGGATCTCAGACCGGATGTGCACCCGACGTTGATGGTCCTATTGCCTACACCTGAGCGGCAACATTTCTCTTGTCTCAGGCAAAGGATATAAACATGCATGTCTTAGGAGGCATGAATATAGGGAGAGTTCCTGGTTACACCTTCCCAAAATCTGCAATCTATCTTCCAAAAAATTGTAGAGTTTCCTAATTGTTTTTGAATACAAGGTACAGTACATGTAAAAAATATCACCCTGATATAAATAATCATAACATTGAATGTTACAGTTTTATATTGCTTATTGCTATGTACAGCAATTAAAATTCTGTATTTGCTCATTAGATATACAGTCTCTGCTTGCTGGAAAGGGCTTGGCAAAATTAGAATAAATCCAACTAAAACTTTGCCAGAATGGAGGGTCAATTAATTAATCTAACATATTAGGATAAGGATTCTTATTTAAAAAATAACAGTTTTTTCAGTCCATTGACATTTGAAATGTACAGTCACATGTCTGAAAATGACCATCCTTTTCCTTGTGTTAAACTTTGTCTGGGTTCACTGTGACTGGAAAACTGTAGATTCTCTGGTAACCAAAAAATGTAATCACTAAATTATTTTTGCTCAGCCTTTAGGTCATATAATTAAACTCTGAATGACCTATAACAAATTAGATGTATTTTTTAATTCAAAACAGTAATATGATTCTACAATGCTGATATGCCACCTACTAATTCCCATGAGGTGTGGGCTGTAATGATCCATCTTCTGCCATATTACATTATTATGACAATTTCATGGATAATCTTGTATTTGCACAGGGAATATAGTATGGGAAGTAATTCCATGTAAAATCCACATTTATAGCATGTTGTAAATCACATTTGCTTTGTATCAGCACATATTATATGACGACCATTAGTACTTGAGCTAGTCAGCTCTACTACAGTATCACTTTCTACCATTAATGTTAGTAAGCAGACAGAAGATGTAATAAATCAAGTATAGTAGTGTCCATACAATGGACCGCTTATTCAGTTCTGCAATAAAATGGCTCCTGGTACATTATTTAGCATGTCCACACAAACTCATTTTCTGTTTTAAATGGCATCCCATTAAAATTCTACTTTCTCTATGACTACTTTAATTTCATGACATAAGATTTATTTATTTTGCTTACTTTGAGAAATGAGTCGATATTTGCAAGTAAAAATAACTATTTTGTTTCTCTTCAGGTAAATTGTGTTATCATTATCTGTATAGGCTGTTTTATAATTCACATGTCGCCAACACTTTTCCACCTACTGTTTATTATGTGATATTATATATTATGTTTAGTAAGTTGCTATGCTCTGAAGACAAAATTAATTAATTAATGAATTTATGGAAAACATTATAGCAAACCTCAGATCTCAGTCTAGTGTTTTAGGCAGGGGCTGGGCCTGGTCCCTCTTTTAATATGATTTTTATGGGATGCTGGGCCCTTGTGTAATGGGGAAAAAAGTAAGGCACTTGTCAAAACACTAAATTAAAATAATTTCACACAATTTTAATGATAAAAGGCTATTTTTTGACAGCCTTAAGGGAACTATTGCTTTGCCTATGTAGTTAAAAATAACAAGTTTTCTTTAATGACAGCCCTGCAACTGTTTTTACTTACCTTCCCTCTGTTCCCCTGCCACTATTTGCTTGAGGATATGGTGTGTCAAATGCACCACATATGAGTATGGGAGATCATGGAATTAACTCCCCTTCACCACACATGAAAGTACAAGCACTATATGATTAGCTTCCAGTCACGGGGTGCTGTCACATGGAGGCAAGAGAGGATCCTCTGCCTTGGCTGAGCTCCAAGCTGTGGCCTTGTATGGGCAAAGCATAGGTTTGAAGAAAAACAGTCTATAATTAAACTACATTAAGATAGAATTGTCACATCTCATGATGGGATGTAGCGCCCGCAAGATGTACTAAAACTTTCAGCCCTCACTTACTTGTCTGCTGCTTCTTAGCGTTGCTTAGAAAAGGACTATTTCAGACATCCCTTTTTTTTATCACCTGTACGTATGACGTTCCTCAAAGAAATGAAGTAACATAATTAGCAGACTTTCTATAAATTGCTCTGACTGGGATTGAACCTAAGAGATTGAGGTACTGAGCGGTAACACCAGGAGGGAGCAGAAAAAGTTACTAGAGGGTAAAGACTACAGGGCAAAAAATTGGTTTTAGTGAAAAGTTGCTATTGTATATATTATAACATGTTCCTTCTGATTATTTACCTTTTTTTTATCTACCTAAATGTATGCCCATGCAAGGGCCATGTTTACTCACATAGGGAAGCACAGGTGTTCAGTGTTCCCCAAATAGGCTGTCCCAATCATGTCAATTGGGATGCAGACGCTGCTACCAATTTTGCCTGCCTTTGGGGACCCACACCCGCATTAATGTCAAATAGGAAGCATTGGCTGTGTCCATGCGGTGTCCATGCGGCCGCTGCAATTGACATGAATAAGCAGGATAAGAGTTGGCACATCAAACATACCTATATAGCATCAAGGGGTATGCAGTTCATGTATAGTCATTAGTCTGGTGTAGTTGATGGCTGAAATAGATTACACTCAGGGCCAGCTCAGCTGCAGAGAGAAGTCAGCTCTGAAAGTAGAAGTAAAAACAAAAAGCAGAGCACCTCTAAGTGTTATCAGTTTAATCAGGAGGGGTGTGTTAGAGCTGGAGAGAGTCCAGAGAAGGGCAACTAAACTGATTAGGGGTTTGGAGGACCTTAACTATGAAGAGCGGCTGCAATCGCTCAATTTATTCTCCCTGGAGAAGAGACGCCTGAGGGGGGATTGCATGAGGACTCGAGGACATACAATGCGATTAGAAGAGAAGCGTTTTAACCTCAGGCAACGAGGGGGGTTCTTTACTGTTAGGGCTACCAGATTGTAGAATTCTCTACCACAAGAGATGGTTTCTGCGGGTAGTATGGTGGCTTTCAAAAGACTCTTAGACTTACATCTCAAGGATCAGGACATTAAGGGCTATGTGAGATGATTACAGCCACACACACCTACACAGGTTGAACTGGATGGACTATTGTCTTTATTCAACCTCACCTACTATGTAACTATGTAACAATGTAATTAAAAGGGTAAGGCAGGTACAGGAAAACTGCTCACATTTAAAACAGTATAAACTGCTCAACAGTATAAAACAGCTCACATTTTAAAGCTGGCCATCCTACTATCTGGTCTCTTGGCTCTCCAGACATCTCCCTCCTTCACCATCCCCTGCACCACCTCTTGGAGCCACAAACATCCAGCCGTGGACACCTGTGTTCCTGCAGACCACCTAACAGATGAGCTATTTTATACTATTTTAAATGTGAGCAGTTTTCCTGTACCTGCCTTACCCTTTTAATTAAACTGATAACACTTAGAGGCGCTCTGCTTTTTGTTTTTACAATTGACATAATAAAGAACTGCCTGCACATGTATGCACAGAACACCTGTGCATCAACGTGTGGACAAACCCAGCCCTTATAATAATACAACTAAAGAACCGCTGCCCGATATAAGGGTGAGGCACACTTTTCCATGAAAAACGTTACAAATTTCCAGCATAACAAACATATTAAATATCCAGCATATTAAATAGTTTTAGTAGTCAAGTATATGCATATCCAGAAATGTTTTATGTATTTTTTCATGAAGTAGAAAAGGGTTAAAACCCCTATCCATTTATTTATCTCTTGTTAGGGAGATTTTTCCCTTCAGTTACTGTCCTGGTAATACAACAGAACGTGAAAGGAAATGTGAAAAATTGCACTCTCAGCCTCACCCTGCTCAGACAGTTTCCTGCTTGCGGGACAACAATGTAAATACCAGCCGACTGAGAGTGATTGGTTACCTCTTACACAAAAACACTGTTTACCTGGTCTTTGGCTCTCAGCAGAGTAAGTCCATTCTGGGATCAGATTTGCTGTTGCTCCTCTGCAACTCTTAGCATTCCTTTATAGCTTCAATGGAAATTAAAAGTTCCTGCTGCCAAATGCAGCCATCTTTACAGGTACCTGAAGAGGATATTTTCAGAATTATTATAATGATCAATTCAAGTGTCTCAGGAGTGTGCCATTTTTCATCTGCACCTACAAATAAGGCTTACCTGTAGGTACAGTGAAAATCTCCTAAACGGTGCATTTTTAAGAGATATCCAAATATGTAGCAACCGGGAAAGTCACCGACACATGTACACTGCACTCTGAATGAATGGCACACTCAAGTGTGCCACCCATCTGAATGAATGACACACTCAAGTGTGCCACCCATTCAAAGTGTTGTGCCACGATCATGACTCTAGTGCACATACGTAGAAGTGATGTTATCGTGGCTCGGCCATTCAAACGGAAGGAAGACAGGATGAAGATGGAAGCCCTGTCAGCAGTGACAGAGCACCACTGGAGGGATCTGCTTTAAAGGTAAGTCTATCACAATGTGCTAGTATATGGTTCATACTAAGCATATTAGGACATTATCCTGCAGGGGGATCATTTTTCTTTTTAGAGAGAGTTTACTACCATTTTAGTGTTGAAATGTTTTATGATGGTAGGCAGACACACCCTGAATGCCAACTTTTCTATCTATATTCATATTTCCAGATGGTAAGATTTTACATTGCAACAACCAACATAATTTTGAACAGAATTAGGAATTATGATTGACAGAAATCAAATATGAAGTAATGAAGTAATGTGTCCCATCTGCCTTCCGCACCTTAAAATTGGGCTTTAATCAATTGTTGTTTTCTTATACAATATTTTATCTACACACTTTGAAGGGTGTTTCAATGTGGTCTGTGACTTATTAAAGCTGTTACTTTTTCTGCTGGTGACAATGTGTCCTTAGGTAGAGCTGTGTTGTAGTAGTGGGTTTTATGAAGTGTCTTACCATTTTTGGGTGTCCTACCTAGACATAATATTTAAATCTGACAATTGTGGCACTGTGTTTAGTAGAACATTTTCAGTCCCATCATACATTCTGAGGCTTGTCAGACCTCATTATTGTCACAGAAATCTCTCCAAAGTAAAGGGAACCTCTTGGGTTGATTAGATGAATGGATTCCAAACACTTTCTGTTTTTACATTAACCACTTTAAGACCAGAGGGTTTTCCTGCCACTTTTTTCAACTTGGCACTGCATGATTTTAACTAACAATTGCACGGTCATGCAACGCTGTCCCCAAACGAAATGTATGTCCCTTTTTTCCCACAAACAGAGCTTTCTTTTGGTGGTATTTAATCACCTCTGCGCTTTTCATTTTTTGTGATATAAATTAAAAAAAAGCAAAGATTTTGCAAAAAATTGACATTTTCTACTTTGACAGTTAAAAAATATCCAATATATTCAATTTTTGTCATATATTTAGGCCAAAATGTATTTAGCTACATGTCTTTGACAAAAAAATTCTTAATGAGTGTATTTTTAACCAATTTAAGACCAGAAGATTTTACCCCATTCCTGACCAGGCCATATTTTGCGATTCGGCACTGCGTTACTTTAACGGACAATTGCGCGGTCGTACAATGCTGTACCCAAATTAAATGTCTGTCCTTTTTTTCCCCACAAATAGAGCTTTCATTTGGTGTTATTTGATGACCTGTGCGATTTTTAATTTTTGAAAAAAAAGAGCGACGATTTTGAAAAAAAAAACAATATTTTCACATTCTGATATATAACATTCCCCCCCCCCCCCAAAAAAAAAATTACAAATCAAAATTTTTTAACATTTTAGGCCAATTTGTTTTTTGCTACATATTTTTGGTAAAAAAAAAATCACAATAAGCGTATTTTGATTGGTTTGCGCAAAAGTTATTGCGTTTACTAACTACGGGAATGATTTGTAATTTTTATTGTTTATTTTTTTTTTTACTAGTAATGGCGGCGATCTGCAATTTTTTTTGGCGGGACTGCGACATTGCGGCGGACAGATCGGACCCCTAACTGACATTTTTGACACTTTTGGGGGGACCAGTGAAATTACTACATTAATCAGTGCTATAAATATGCACTGTTACTCTAATAATGACACTGGCAGGGAAGGGTTTAATACTGTTGGTGATCAAGGGGTTAAATGTATGCCTCATGCTTACTGACGTGTGTAAGGGGTTGTGTGACACAGACACAGATCACAGGTTCAGCTATGCTGAATCCTGTTATCTGTCCCTGCCTGTCACAGAGGAGATCTGTCCACTTTGTTTACACAAGCGGGCGGATTTCCCTGAGTCTTTCCCCGACGATCGGAGAAGAGCGGTGGTGATCACCGCCTCTCCTCCCCTGGCCCGACTGTGTTTCGACACAGTGGGAGCGAGCCTTCGGCGAGAATGGGAGGTATCTAGCGACGTAGGTCTACGTCGCCAGACCCAGCCAAGCCGCTCTGCTGCAGTAGCAGCAACGTGAGTGGTCGGCAAGTGGTTAATGATCACCATGACTAATACGGACAGTGAATCTCCCCAGCAATAAAAGTCTATGAGATATTCTAACATTTTGTTAAGCTATTTAAAGTAGGAAAATAGGGATTTTCGGTATGCAAACACTTTCAGTATTAAAAGAAGGTTAGATATTTTAATTAGCTTTGCCAAAATAGGAATAGGCCAAATCAGGATCACATCTCAAGCTCCTGTTGGCACATCTATATGTATTACTAGCAAGTGTGTTTGTGGGCATTTGACAAATATACCTTTGCCATTATACGACAACAGCACTGTTCAAAAGGTCCAGTCTTCTCGGTCAATCCTTGATTACAGCTAGTGTAAAAATGACTTCTAGGGACATATATATATAATTATAGTGAGGTGACATGTTCAGGAGAACTCTTAACTGCATGTAATCTGGACATTTTATATGGTTGACAAAAAGCGGTACTATAAATTTGATTATTGTTGGAAAAAATGGGATGAATTATAAATTACTGTCATAAAAATATCATTTTCAAGAGTACAGTGTAAAATTAGCAGTGAATCTTCCATTTAATGACTGCACAGACAGATGTTAAAAGAATGAGTTCAGCTTGAGTTGTGTGAAAAGAATCTCAGCTTTTTTTATAAGCTTTTGTAGTGGAATCAGCCACTGTTTACTACATAGTAAAGACTTGTATTCTGTTTAATATCTCACATATTTATGCTGTTTCAAAAACTGAAAAGTAGTCATTTATAATACACCATATTAATATATAGACAAGAAGGTTGGATTCATTGCAAGAATTCGCTGAATATTTCCATGACAACAGTTGCTACGCTATGTCTAATTGCAAAAGGTTTCATTTTAATTACACTGATATTTCTTTCTTTTTTTGTGAGGCAATAGGGAATTTGTCAGGAAATACCAGGAGAAAAAGAGAAAAATAGCATTTCAAAGTATAGCTGGTCTCTAGATCCCCCAGCATTTTTAGTGTTGATAAAGGAGATGACTTAGGGGCATATTTATTAAGATTGGTAAAAATAACTTTTTTTTGTATCCGTGCACTTCTTTCTGTTTTGGAATTACATTTTCTCCCTTTTGGTTTCTAAACCTTTAAAAAAAAAATGTTTTAAAAGTAAAAATTGCAAAAATATCACAAAGTTTACACTTTCACTTTCTTCTAAAAATAATGGGGAAGAAAGCTGTAGGCAGAATATTTGGGTTATGTGCAAAAAAGATTTTGCTTATGTTACCCTATAGGTCAAAAATGAGGGGAAAATGCAGTTTTGCAATAAGATAAGTGGTACAATTTGTGCCCATATCATAATTAATAAAAATTCCTTGCCCCACAAATACGGTCAGGTAGGTCTGCGAAATAAATCTCACAACAGACTCACAACTATCTCTGGATTGTTAAAAAAATATTCCACTATATACACAAATATTCAGATCTGGCCCAATTTTTAGGAAGTATGGTTTATCTGTTTAATGGATATATACAATTTTAGAATTATATGTACAAGGATTTGCAAAAATCATTGCTGTAGATGATTGATTGTTTTTGGCTCCTTAACCACTACTTAAACAATGGAAAAAATACACACCCATATATATTCTTTTAGAAATACAGTTTAACGACACGTATTGTCATTCGGTAGTGTAATTATAAAACTCTCCACTAATTTGTATTGTACTGTAATTTTAGTTTTTGTTTTGTTTTTTGTTTTTTTCAAGGGTAATTGCAGTCTTTTTGTTAGTTATGCATGTGAAAGCAATAAACTGAATGCAATCAATTTTATCTATAGGTTTTATTGTAGTAAAAGCTATGATTATGTGTATAACGTTTCATTTTATTCATCATGCTTATTGGTGTATGTGGACTTTGGGGTTGATTTTCTAAAGACAAATAGACTGTACACTTTGCAAAGTATAGATGCACTTTGTAAGAACAGTTGCTCCGGTGCTTAGTAAATGAGAAAAAGCTCTACTGACTTCCATGATCCAATCATGTGCAAGCAAACATGCAGCTTTTTTTATTTTCCTTGCATGTGATTGAGTATTCTTTGCAAAGTAAAGTTTTACATTATTTACTAAGCTCTGGAGCAACTGCACTTGCAGAGTGCAACTGCACTTTCCAAAGTGCACAGCCTCTTTGCCTTTAGTAATTCAACCCCTTTGTTTCTTGCTTTCTTTTGCTACACACAAATTGAGCATCACTCATCTGTCTCATTTACCAAGTCACCCAGTTCTGTCTTCCTCAGATCGATAGACTTTCCATGTGGCTGCTGTCTCTAAGGCTGAGTGATTGCATTTAAAAAAAAAGGTTCCATCTAGTGGCTATTTTACAATACAGTAAAGGAAATATGAATATACAACAAGCAATGTGGAAATCACATAAAGATGTTACTTTAGGGTAATGCTACAATAAAATAAACTATTTGGGAATACACTATATTTAGCTGAATTGGTTTCCCTGTAACACTTCATCTGATGCTTAAAATATATGTGTATTTTTCCAAAATTAGGCAAATTCCCAGGTTTTCTTTGACACCACTTTCCCCAGCATGGACAAAGAACGTGTTTACTTTAACCTCCCTGGCAGTATGATTATTTCAGATTTTAGGTGCTGAAAGCGGTATCATTATTTTGCATGTAATTCTTAAGGACGAGCAGCCCAAACCAACTATTTACATATGATTTTTTTTTACTGTGCGTTCTTCTTTATAACATCCCGGGTATGATAACGTTTGAAACACAAAATCATAACTTATTATATAATAATAACTTTAAATAAGTTAAAATATATATATATATATTTATATTATAAACATATTTAAACTAATGTCAATTTATTTTATTTAGAAATGTAATCCAACAGGATTACAATATATCAGTGTGTTTGTGTGTTTTACTTTTTGAATTTGCCGCCAGTTCCACCCCCCTGCGACACGACGCTCGCAGGGAATGGAAGCTGGGGCACACAGCATCAGGCAGAAGATCCGGCCGCCGTACACTGCCTGAATACATTGTGGGATCCTGGGGACAAGGTAAGCAACCTCTTCCAGGATCCAGCGATGCTCCCTGGTGGTATTCCCGAGAGTGGCTCAGGGCTACCACTAATGGCACTAAAATTCCACCCTGAGCCACACTCGGGAATACCACCAGGGAGGTTAAAATTTACAACTGGCTTTAATAAAAAACAAAGTCTGTTTTTGTTTTGTTTACATTAATGGCCTGTTTACACATAAACATGCATTAAAATACACAAAAAATGCTAAAAAAGGATGTGTACTGCTTTCTATTGACTTGCATTGATGTGCATTTTTATGCACATTGACATGCATTGACACATTTTTTATGCACACTAAATTGCTATGCATTTTTTAGGCTATTTCCTCTGACAACAGATCCTTTTTCTATTTGTGGGTTGAGAGAACTATTGGGGCGGAAGCAGTAGAGAAAGAGATGAACACATTTTAGCATACGAGCCCGCATATGGCTTACAAACTCATATATTCCCATAAACCCTTCCATTGAGACACCTCACAAGCCAACTTTCCACTACACGCTCTTGTTACATAATGGGTTTATGTGAAATCTCCATTAACAGCTATAAATAATATTGTTATTAGAAATATATTTCAGTTAGAAGGAAATATATTAAAAGTATTGAGTGTTGTGTTGGTGTTACTGTAATTAGTTCCACTTCAAAGGTTGGCCTTTTGTTTACACTGATCACTACATGGGTAGTAAACAGAAGCCTTCTTTGACTCATCCAATCAGGGTGTGCCTAATATACATTTGCTAGGTACAGTGACCAATTAGGGAGAGTTATATTAGCCACAGTACAAAAAGGAGAGGCGATATAATCATGGGCGTCCGCATAACTTTTTTCAGGGGGGGGGGCATCATTTTAAGGTCACCCATGCTACTCCGCTTTTCAACAATGTCATGAAGGGGAGGGGCTTAACCGTTATACTTATATTGAGTATTTATTTTTAAAGAGCAAACAGCAGCATTTATTTTTAAAGCATTTGTTAACCTAAAAAAAAAAAAAAAATTATCCTGTTCCCTTAAAGCATGTTATACAGCACAGTGCTTTGCTGTCTAATTTGGCCCCTTCTATCACCTAAAATACCTTGCTGATCTTGCCTGGCTAAGTCCTCCCCTCTGTAAACTGACCACGGTATACCATGGCTGCTGAGCCCTGACACTGTGGTCAGTTTACATGCCTCTGTCATCTGCAGACCTCCTGTCCTCTCTCCCTGCCTGCATGCTTCTGTGTCAGTGATACATACACAGGATTATTAAACAGACCAAACAGGATGGTATAAAGTGGCTTAACAACTACTTGAAAGGGAAAGTTGAGATTTCAGGGGGGAGGGGGGGGGAATTTGCCCCGCCTTGCCCCTACCTGTGGATGCCCATAGATATAATGCTTTGTCCCCAAGCAATTCTCCTCTTTTGAGTGGGGACATACGGCAGGCACCATGCCCCAACCTGAAGTGGAAAGGTAAACAAACTCCATACTTGTACGTTGTATTGTAAATATGATGGTTGTGGGTAATTTGTAAATATCATATAAGCCAGGGGACTCATACTGTTAATGTGTTGTGAATACTGTTTAGTGTGTAATTTGTATATATAATATGTAACCCTTTCAATAATTGTGTATTGCGGATGGAACTACCTCTTTAAGATCTCTCAGATCTAGATGTGTATAGATGTACATACTAGTGCAATGATTGAGGTGTATAGATGTACATACTAGTGCAATGATTGAGGTGTATAGATGTACATACTAGTGCAATGATTGAGGTGTATAGATGTACATACTAGTGCAATGATTGAGGTGTATAGATGTGCATACTAGTGCAATGATTGAGGTGTATAGATGTGCATACTAGTGCAATGATTAGGTGTATAGATGTACATACTAGTGCAATGATTGAGGTGTATAGATGTGCATACTAGTGCAATGATTGAGGTGTATAGATGTACATACTAGTGCAATGATTGAGGTGTATAGATGTGCATACTAGTGCAATGATTGAGGTGTATAGATGTGCATACTAGTGCAATGATTGAGGTGTATAGATGTACATACTAGTGCAATGATTGAGGTGTATAGATGTACATACTAGTGCAATGATTGAGGTGTATAGATGTACATACTAGTGCAATGATTGAGGTGTATAGATGTGCATACTAGTGCAATGATTGAGGTGTATAGATGTGCATACTAGTGCAATGATTGAGGTGTATAGATGTACATACTACTGCAATGATTGAGGTGTATAGATGTGCATACTAGTGCAATGATTGAGGTGTATAGATGTACATACTACTGCAATGATTGAGGTGTATAGATGTGCATACTAGTGCAAAGATTGAGGTGTATAGATGTACATACTACTGCAATGATTGAGGTGTATAGATGTACATACTACTGTAATGATTGAGGTGTATAGATGTGCATACTAGTGCAATGATTGAGGTGTATAGATGTGCATACTAGTGCAAAGATTGAGGTGTATAGATGTACATACTACTGCAATGATTGAGGTGTATAGATGTACATACTACTGTAATGATTGAGGCGTATACACATTTACATATAACCTAGGCAACACTCTACTTTCCCTCTAAGATGGCTGCCGCATAGATCCTTGTAGGCGACCAAATAATAATTAAAAAGAAGTCCCTAAAAGCCTTATGTGTTGCTTTGACATGCATTTTCATGCATTGATGTACATTGTTGTTGCATTTGAACGCAAATAATCCCACAGCACATGACACAAGCACGGTGATGTGAACAGGACACAAAGAAAAAAAATATTTTCTAAGTGTTCGTGTGGTGACCTGCATTCTTCCATTGTTGTAAAACACAGGTTATTGTAGTAAGGCTTAATTTAGCAGAAAAAAAAATTGTTGCATTTACATTTAAATAAATATAGATGGTTTTGTGTGCATCTAAACGCAGGACTACAGTTGTCATTGAGCCCATACACACAGATGTGCTTACCTACAAATATGTGTGCTGCATTTAGCTGTGCAGAAAAAGTAAAAAATCTCTGCATCAAGGGCCAAATGCTTCTAAACATGTACGCACTAAATGTGTAGCTATTTATTTGATTGAAAGATAATTTGTGCACATCTAAAAGCTGTATGCATCTAAATGCATCTAAACAGCAGTACCTTAGATGCATATTTTTTGCAGGTTCTTCTGCCAGCTCTGCCAGCAAGAATCTGTGTTCATGCAGAAAATTTGCATATGCCCATGTGAATGGACCCTATAGGGTTGATTTACTAAAAACAAATAGACTTTGCAAAGTGCAGTTGCTCCAGAGCTAAGTAAAGCTTCACTGTGCAAAGAATACCCAATCACATGGAAAGGAAAATAATAAAAAAAAAAAAAAAAACAGCATTTGTTGCTTGCATGTGATTGGATGATGGAAGTCAACTGGCTTTTTGCTCATCTAATAAGCTCTGGAGCAACTGTTCTTGCAGAGTGCAACTGCACTTTTCAAAGTGCACAGTCTATTTGCCTTTAGTAAATCAACCCCTTTGTGTAAACAGGTCTTTTTAACTGTAAGAGAATGCTAATCTATGAACATCTATATATATACTTGCACTTTCTGTTTAGTGACTTAGTGCCATAATTGCACTACATGTCCCTTATCATTTAGCCTTGCTGTTTTGCTAAGTATCTAGTTTGATGGCTATTTTTCTAAATATTCTCAATATTCTCTAATTATGTTTCTAAATATTCTCAGAGGGACAAAACTTATCAGAAGTTTAGCTTATTTTATAATCAAGGAAAACACTTTCAGATCTGGTGTGCTGCTATAAGTGAGAGCATTTAAGTACTCACAAACATTTGAGTAACTACTGGGTGCAAGACTGTGGCCAAGATTCTGTAATTTTACAAACCCACATTTAACAGAAATACCAAAAAAGAGGAATAAGCAGTATATTAAACACTCATGAATGTGAAAAGACTGCATAAGTGTAAGTGGTTCAAAAGGCAGACGGGTTTCTACCTTAAGGCATTCTATGCATTAAGATAAAAAACTGTATGTGTGCAGCATTATTCAGCCCTGCTAATACTTACCTGAGCCCATCTTAATCCAGCAATGTTGCACGAGAGCCTCAGCTGTCTGAGGATTCTTCCTTTTCATTGGCTGAGACAGCAGCAGGCGTCATTTGCTCCTGCTGCTGTCAATCAAAGTCAGCAAGCCAATGAGGAGAGACAGGGGATGAAGCTGAGTCACAGATCTATGTCTGACTGGACACACAGAGTAGCAGCTTGGCTGAGGTGCCCCCATAGCAAGCTGCTTGCTGTAAGGGCACTTGGAAGGAGGGAGTGGCTAGGAGAGCCAGTAAGGGACCTGAAAAGAGGAGAATGTGGGCTGCTCTGTGCAAAACCACTGCACAGAGCAGGTAACTATAACATGTTTGTTATCTTTAATAAAATAAAAAATAAAAAGATTTTAGTATCACTTTAAAGTAGATAGAGTTTGGGAGGGCTATAAGCTCTGTCCGTTTTTCCCCTATGTGTGTCATTGAGGAGGTTTCCCTTTACTTCCTGTCCCATTGTGAAAATGAAGTGAGAGGAAATCCCTCCAAACTGAGGAAATCATTGGTTGTCAGTTGGGTCACTATAACTATCGTCTCTATTGGAAGATTTCCTCTCTATTCCTGCTCTTTTGGCAACTCAAAATATGGGATTTTATTTTTACTCTCAGTGGTAAAGGTACAAATAGGGGGAATCTCCCTCCCTGCTGAGACAGCAACAATAACCTGACATATGTTCTAGTCCCTCTCTATCCAAAACTAAAAAAAAAAGTTTTGCTTTTAAATAGACTTTAACATAGTTTGAAACGTTGTTGCTAAAATGTATTTTAGCATGAACAGGTTATTGTAAGGTCAAATGTTGTTTTGATGCTTTTAAAAATATTTCAGCTTTTAAAAAAAAAAGCCAAGTTATCCTGCAAAGAAGGTGTTTGTTTCAACAGTTCCTGTTATGGGGTAACAACTAGAGATGACGCGAACCTAAAATTTGCCGTTCGCGAACGGCGGACGCGAACCTCCGCAAATGTTCGCGAACGGGCGAACCGGGCGAACCGCCATAGACTTCAATAGGCAAGCGAATTTTAAAACCCACAGAGACTCTTTCTGGCCACAATAGTGATGGAAAAGTTGTTTCAAGGGGACTAACACCTGGACTGTGGCATGCCGGAGGGGGATCCATGGCAAAACTCCCATGGTAAATTACGTAGTTGACGCAGAGTCGGGTTTTAATCCATAAAGGGCATATATCACCTAACATTCCTAAATTGTTTGGAATAACGTGCTTTAAAACATCCAGTGTGTGTATACGATCAGGTATGATGTTGTATCAATCAGGTAGTGTAAGGGTTACGCCCGCTTCACAGTGACAAACCAAACTCTGACAGACCAAACTCCCCGTTTAACGCACCGCAAACAACCGCAAACAGTCCATTTGCAGTGGGTACAATACAGTCTGTGGACCTGACACTCACTGGCAGGCAACTATAAAAAATATATATTTTTTTAATTTGCAAGGTGCTGTGCCACCGTGTATATGAGTGGTGGGCACTGCAGTGGGCACAGTACACTCTGTGGACCTGACACTCACTGGCAGGCCAGACAACTGCAATTATAAAAAATATATATTTTTTTAATTTGCAAGGTGCTGTGCCACCGTATATATATATGAGTGGTGGGCACTGCAGTGGGCACAGTACACTCTGTGGACCTGACACTCACTGGCAGGCCAGGCAACTGCAATTATAAAAAATATATATTTTTTTAATTTGCAAGGTGCTGTGCCACCGTATATATCAGTGGTGGGCACTGCAGTGGGCACAGTACACTCTGTGGACCTGACACTCACTGGCAGCCGGCAGGCAACTGCAATTATGACAGAGGAAAAAAAATATTTTTTAAACTGCAAGGTACTGTGCCACCCGATATGAGTGTGGTGTGCACACAGTACAGTCTGTGGTGGGTCTGTGGCCTCTCACACACGGTGGGCAGGCAACTGCACAATAGATAAATATATATATAAAAAAAAAAATTGACTGAAATACCAGCCCTAAGAAGGGCTTTTTGGGGTGCTGTCAGGATGCTGTCCTTACAGCAGGAGTGGACTGAGAACACTATCTAACAACTGTCCCTATTAACAGCAGCAGCACTCTCCCTGCTCTCACTAACACACTGCTTCAGAATGATCTAAGATGGATGCTGCCCTTGCTTTTTTATAGGAGGTGGGAGGGTGTGGGAGGGTGTGGGAGGGAGGGTATGCTAATTGGCTGGAATGTGTCTGCTGACTGTGAGGTACAGGGTCAAAGTTTGCCTCAATGATGAAGTATAGGGGGCAGACCGAACATCGCATATGATCGCCCGCAGCGGCAGATGCGAACAAGCGATGTTCGCCGGGAACTGTTCGCCGGCGAATAGTTCGGGACATCTCTAGTAACAACTGCCTGCTGATTGTGCGCCAGCATTGCTACCTTCTCACCAGCTTCCCTGGTTGACAATACAAGCAGCCATGCCAACACACACCAAGCAGGCATGGCCCACTGCTGTCATTATCAAAAAGTCAGTCCATATCAATGATGTCCAGCTGATGTTGATGATGGAATTAAGCTGAAGGAGACCAGCAGTACTTAGATACAAAGAAAAGGGTTATGGTACTTTTTGATGATGCATGATGCTTTAACAAACTAAATGTTGTTAACTTAGGATTTAGATGTACTTTTATAGGCTTTGAACTCTTACCTTGTGGCTTCTTTCTGTAAACTTGCCATCATGGATACTATAAGAAGCTTGTATGTTCTTCTGGGTTGCTGTGGGTTTCCTCTGGATATTCTAGTTTCCCCGAACACCACAAAAATACTCTATTTTAGTAGTTGAACTGGCATTCATCAAATTGCCTATTGGGAATACTTGATATGAACACAAACAGGTGGCTAACCAAAAGAATGTTAAATATTTTTGCCAGTGGATGCTTACGCATTGCTAACTTTTTTAACCTTATGCAGAGTATTTATATCAATTGCCTAAGTACATTTCTTCCAAAAAGTTCTGTTTTGTCCATCTAAAGGTGCATTCACACTGAGCAGTGCACTTTTTCACTTTTTTTTTTACACATTTTGGTGCATTGCATCTAGACAGCTGAATCATTTCATGCACCAAAGAAGATAATTTTTCTAGCCTTAAACTTCACACACATTTTAAACATGTATTTTTACGTGCTTTTGCATGCACAAAAATGCCCTTCCTGCTTGACTGGTTTGGGATACCATTAACAATGAATGCTTTTGCAAGTGCAACATGCTTACGCTTCTATGGTGCATAAATTCCCACAGTTTGTGAGCCTTCATGTAGTGCTGCAATAGTGTATAGGGTTTTACAGACAGCTATAAAAGCCACTGAATAAAATATGGACTTGGCATTACACAAAATGTGGAAATATTTAAATCTACTATTGTTCACTAGAAAAGATCAGGAAAAGGTTAAACATTTTACTTGGAGCAAAATAGATCTTGTTGACTTAGATTGAACTAGAAGCCAATACTGCAAAATTCAGATGTGAAATCTGCTTACCTATCAGGTTTCCACTTGTTATGTATGGATTGTGGGGTAATTTGTATCTAGTGATTTTACCAGGGCAGGCATTACAATGACTGTAATGCTGTAGATTTTTCTGACAAGGTCCATTTGAAAGATCAATTAGAGATTGTTTATGGTGTTTGAAAGCAAACTGGTAAATCAACATTAATGTTTAGAGTGAAGTGCGGGCTTCCAAAAACAATAAAAAGGAGATTAAAAACAGATTAGTTAGCAATAAATTAAACAACAACAGACTTAACCGGCTTTCATATGACATGGATTGCCTTAGTAATAAAAAAGTTTCAGTAATGCATTTTGGCTTCTTTTAGTGAGGCTTTCAAAAGACATTTACAATGGTTTTATCTTTAAATACCAAAGGCCACTTTCATGAAAACTGTGTCTATGTCAAGTCATTCAAGCATAGTGTACACTCTGGGCTCATGCCTTGCATTTCCAAGGTGTAACTCCTCAAATTTAGGTTGTATGGAAAAAGTAGTTAAGCAACAAAGCAAAACAAAAAAAATGGTGAAATAGGTCAAAATCAAAAACGCGCACAATTATGCTACCTTGCAACCAGTTCAACTTTGGATCCTGTATTCTCTACAGAAAAATATAGTTGCTGTAGTTTAAATCAGTGGTCTCCAAACCACGACGTTGGCCAGTTTTTCTAACTTTTGCCTTGAGTCAACATTCCTCCCATTGAAAACAACAATAAGGCATTTTTCCTCCCACTGACACCAATGATGAGGCACTAGTCCCCCCACTAATACAAATTATGTGGCACTATTCCTCCCACTGACACCAATAATGGGGCAATATTCCTCCCACTAATACGAATTATGTGGCACTATTCCTCCCACTGACACCAATGATGGGGCACTATTCCTACAGCTGACACCAATGATGGAGCACTATTCCTCCCAAAGACACCAATGATGGGGCACTATTGCTACCAATGACAGGGCACTATTCCTCCCGCTGACAGCAATAATGGGGCACTATTCCTCCCAGAGCCACCAATGATGGGGCACTATTTATCACAATGACACCAATGATGGAGCACTATTCCTCCCAATGACACCAATGACAGGGCACTATTCCTTTAGCTGACACCAATGTTGGGGCACTATTCCTACCACTGATACCAATGATGAGACACTATTACTCCCGCTGACACTAATGATGGGGCACTATTCCTCCCACTGACACCAATGATGGGGCACTATTCCTCCTACTGATACAAATAATGGGGCACTATTCCTCCCACTGACACCGATGATGGGGCACTATTCTTCCCACTGACACCCACAACAGAGTATTATTCCTCCCACTAATACCAATGATGTGGTGTGGTCTACTCCCATTGATGAAAGAGCATGTTTTACTCACAGTGGCTATAGTCTGGCCCCTCAAAGTCTGAAGGACAGTAAACTGTCCCTTTGTTTAGAAAGTTTGGAGACCCCAGGTTTAAATTATATATAATAGAAATTATAATAATATACATTTTTAATATCCAGGTTGGCTCCAGAGCATTTTTTTTTTTTTTGTCGTATACATGTAAAAATCGGAATCGTAAAATTACTTGTGCAACTGTTTATTAGACGCAATTTTCTGGAAAAATATAATAAAATTAATTTTGGTGCAAAAACACAACATATAATGCTCATTTTCGGTTAAAATATAATATATGAGGTTGCATCGAGTAAATAGATACCAAACATTCCATGTCCTATAAATTGTGTGCTCCCGTGATATCGCCAAAAATTATGGTGCCCAAAAATCATCATAGGTGGTGCTTTTAAAAGCCTTTACAGCTCATCAGTTTAGAGTTAACTAGGAGCTCTCGAATTATTATTCTCACTCTTATGTTCACAGCGATATGTCACATGTGTAGTGCGACCTCGGTTTACATATGCTTGCACACCCTGGGCTTACATTTGCACAGGTGTGCAGAGCACCAGGGGTTTCAGCTATTTTTTTTTAAATTGTACAATATTTTATTATTTTTATTTTTTTACTTTCTTTAATTTTTTTTCACATTTATATTTACTTGATTCATATCACAAGGGGTTATTAAACCCCCATGTGATAGCATTGGTTAGGTGACAGGTGATGGAGGTTATGACGACATTAAGCACAGATCGGCTTGGTTAGATGTGTCCCCTGGCTGTACTGGCCAGGAAATAGTGCATCTGAAACCAGAAGTGACATCCTATCCAGTTTCATTGTTTGTATGTGAGATAGAGGCATGGATTTACCTCGGTCTCACTGCAATCTCTCTCCTCTTGACGGCGGTGGCTCTGTTCTCGGGCATCGGGAGCAACAGGAGAGCCCGGGAACCATGGTAGGAGAGGGGAGCCACCGCACTGCCAGCTCTGCAAAAGTGAATGGCAGCTATGGAGCTGCAGCATCACTTTAACTTTGAAGCCGGGAGCTGGCTGAACAAAACCCAAACATTGCAGCCATAAGCTTGTAATTAATGGCTCACTATTTGGACGTACATAATATGTCCAAAGAGCTTAACTGGATATGTTTTGTGTCAACTAAACTTTATAAGAAGTCTTGAAGTTCATAGTAATGTAGACCTAAGATAATAGGCAGTTTGACTGATTGGATAGAAAGTCATATGCAGCTAAAAGATAAGAGGTTGCACCAGACTGATTCAGATCATCTACTGCATGTAGTCCTTGCTTTATAGTTTCTGGGTATGTAGGTTGCACTTAGGCTATCCTCTTTCACATTTTGTTCATAGTTCATGTTAAATGATTAAGAAAGTATAAAAAAGAAACATGTAAATAATTCCTTTGGTGAACTGTTATTGTCAATGGCATGTGCAGATATCTGGTTATTTAAAAAAAAAAAAATAGTCAATTTTATTTTAGATATTTTTCTGAACTGATGTTTTCTATAATTATAAAAAGAAAAAACAAAAAAATTACAGACGGGATCACTTTAATATCAGGTTCTTCCATAATACTTAATTTGCAGATGATGGAAACTTCCAAAAGAAAGCCAAGCACTAACTTTGTACTTATTAACATATAACAAACCAAGATGGGTGCCAGAACTCTCACATTTGTACGACCCCTATGGGCTAGAGCAATTTTTACATTTCCGCTGTGGGCCAGCCTATTCTGTAATAACTTTGACTGACAGCCAATGTTTGCTTGTTGTTTACCAGTAATGCCAAGGCAATCACATGGTATCAGGGCCAATCACAACAGCCCTCTACCCCAATCTGTGATCTGCTGTGTCCGGTGAACACAGAGGTCACAAATCGCAGCAGATTAATTCATCCTCAAAGTTCACAAGTGATCTGGTAAAGTTATTGAAATTGGGCCTCTGATTTTGCTTTTCCTTCTTCCCGTGCATCTGCTTTGGTAGGCTGGAAGACAGCCAATTAAAGCCACCCATAGACAGTTTGAATCTCAGCAGGTTTAGCAGGGACCAGCTGAGATTCAAACCATGTATGGGCAGGCTGATTGTACCCAAGTCGATCCGCCAATCAACTTGGGTGCAGCCAGCTGGTTGGATTTTTCATGCAATTATTGTCAGGGACTATAGCCACTAGCAATAAACCCTGTGTGTTCTCTCAGTCAGGATGGCTTCCCACCCACCCTACCCACACCAGGAGAACACAATACCTCTGCGGGAAGGATTCCCCCATCAACGTTGACTGTGTTGATGAGGGAATTCATTGATTTTTTCCTTACAACCTGGAAAGATCACATCATCTTTGGCCAGCTTAACTGCTTACGGGGGGGGGGGGGGGATCATTGCTTATAAGGATGGCCTGGGAACTAGCATTTACAAAAAAACGTACATCAATGGTTGCACCATTTGTCCTTTATGAAGAGTTAATTCATTTTTACCATGTTAAAAATATAAATATATTTCTTGTAGGGTTGCTGGGAATGCATTTGTGTGACTCAAAAAACTATTGTCTTTGAGTTTTCTATTAATAGATGCTTATGTTTTAAAGGCAGTTTTTCTACTTTTGTCTATGCTCAGACCTGACCTGATTGAAACAATAGACTGTCAATTAGGCCAACTGAGTTTAAAGTGTATTTTAATTTTTGCACACACAAATGTTCCCATTCACATAGCATAATGTTTAAAAAAAAAAAAATCTAATTTGCTGCTTACCTTTTTTCAATTACCTTTTTTCTTGCTGACAAATCTTAGTTACCTTCCGCTATGTAATGTTATGGAGGGAGCTTTGGGGAATCATATGTCCATAATTAATCCCTTAGCAGATTTTATTATCAGTTGTAAACTTGATTTGAACACTGTCACTCCCAACATCATATGTTAATGCACATTTCATTATAAATTTTATAAACTTCAGTATTTCATTTCAAGGTAACAAAAATATATATTGAGTCAATAAAACTCATGCAGGTTGCGTCTTCCAATACACATTGTATTGCATCCCAGAGATATGAATGATTTGAATTCTTTGTTTGCTGCTGCCTTGCTGTAGCTGACTTTGTTAAACTGTTGGGAACCACTCATATAAATGCAACCTGGTGTATCATTCTTGCAACATTACTGCCTTCATTAGCAGTGTTTGTGAGAGGCTGGATTTAAAAAAAAAAATGGTTGCTAGATCATAGTAAAAATGTATTGAAAATTCAAAGTAATAAGGTCCACCGGCATCTTATGATAGTAAATAATTCATGTGATTGCCGCATATAAAGTACTCATCAATGAATAATATTTGTACAAAGAATCCTACTACTAAGAGCACAGGACATAATTTAGTGTGCAATATTCAAGAAGACAAATGAGTAACAACCGTAATTAGCTAGCATTAATGGGTGGCATCGTAAATGTAAAGAGCCTGCATCAAATCTGCTTAGTAAGCATGAAATTATTGATTCAAACTGTGTGTTGCTAGACTTTAGGATATGAACCTCTGTGAACAATCCACATGTTGTTTACTGCATCTGTGTTAGTGAACATCTTGATGTGTCCAGCTGGGATTAGAGCTGTTAAGAGATGCCCTTAAAATACAAATGAGAACGTAGTACAGGAGTACAGGTTATGTGGATTTCTCTTCTTCAATCACTGCCCTGATGTGTCTGGTTTATTTATTTTTTGATCATTTTTTTTTTTTTGATCCACCTCTCCAAAATGGGAAGGGTTATAGTTGAGCTTGTAGCAAACAGTTTAAATCACAGATTAAATACATATATTGTATTTAAGAGCTATTGTACCTTTTTAAAGATTTTGTATTTCTTTCTAATTATTACTGAGTTTTAGACATTAGAATCAACATTAGAATTAGAATAGACATTAGAATCAGCGTGAAGGCTAGATTTTTATTTGCCGCAGTAGGTCTTGTCCCTCCTCCTCCTGCTCTCTCCTGCTATCAGCCTTTTCCTTGTTATTGCATGAGAAGCCCAGTACACCTGAATAGTACCTTATGCTGCTTCTCTTTCTTTCAGTTTAAGCTCTGCTGTACAGGGAGTTATGAGATGCTGATACAAAACTAAATTTAGGTATTTACAGCCTAATTCTGAACTACTTTTAAAAATACACTTGGGGGATGCTTTACTAAAACTGGAGAGTGCAAAATCTCGTGCAGCTCTGCATAGAAACCAATTTGCCTTCAGTTTTTTTTTTTTTAATTGGTAAAGCTTAATTGAACGAGCTGAAATTAGAAGCAGATTGGCTACCATGAACATCTGCACCAGATTTTGCACTCTCCAGTTGTAGTAAACCAATCCCTTATTGACTTTTCAGTGGATGTACACCCAAATAAATTGCTGTTTTTCTTCTCTATCTGGATTTAACCTTAACTGTTTCCCACCCGGCCACTGTACATGAAGGTCTGGGTAGGACAAGCGCTGTTTTGACTGGATGTTTTTATACTAAATATGTTGTGCTGTTTTTGTTCATACCTGTTGTGAACAAGGCCATTATGGCTGAAACGCGTTAACTTCTGCTGTACTTATTTATCAATATTTATCAATTATTTAAAATAAATTTGGACTTATTGAAAAGTATGTATGGAGCTGCAGATTGTCTTCTATTTATTTACTTTGTTAGCAGCTGAGTGACTGCACATCCTATACCCAACTGCTCAGGATGATCTCCACATAATCTGGGGTAATAGCACCTTTTTATTTTATTGTTTGACTGGACGTACCCGTGCGTCCTGTTAGAATGTGTGCTGTACGCGGCTTTGTGACCGCGCAGCAGTGTGTTCCTGTGGTTGCTGTGTGTCTCTTGGACACAGCACATCACAGATCGGGATATGGGCTCTCTGATTAACCCTCCAGATCATGTGATGGCTGTGTCAAATCACAGCCATTACACAATGTAAACACATGCCTCTATGTTGGCTTTCCTTCTGAGCTTAGTGAAAGCTCAGGGAGGGGGGAGGGGGATCACTGCAGCCTGTCAGTGATTCTGTGTAGCTGATGATTTCACTGCTCAGCTACACAAAGATCACACACACTGCAGCCATCCCACACCAGTGCACCAAGAACCATCTGCCTCTGTCCACAGTACACATCAACATCTGTACAGGTTTGTTATCAATATCTGTCACAGTGTACCATACACAAAAACATCTGTCACAGTGTACCTTACACAAAAACATCTGTCACAGTGTACCAAATAATAATTTTTTTAAAGAAACAATATAAAAATAAAATAAATAAATAAAAGATGTACAGTGCTTGCGTGCAAAGGTGAATGCATGCATTCGTCCCATGCACATATGTAAATGGTGATCGCACCACACATGTGAGGAATTTCCCGTAATTGTCAGATTGAGAGCAACAATTCTAGTGCTAGAGCTCCTCTGTAACTCTAAACTGGTAACCTGTAAAGGCTTCTAAATTGTTACCTATGGAGATTTTTAAATACCTTTGTTTGGCACCATTCCACAAGCATGCACAATTTTAAAGTGTGACATATTTGGCATCTATTTACTCAACGCAACGCCATATTTTATACTTTACCAAACAATTGGGTATTATATTGTTTTTGTGTCCAATACAATTTAATAAAATGTGTTCCCCCCCCCCCAAAAAAAAAATGTGTTTGAAAAACCGCTGCGCAAATACCATGTGACATAAAAAAATGCTAAACCCATCATTTTATTCTCTAGGGCCTCTGATAAAAAAAATATATATAATTTTTGCAAGTAAGCCTATGCCGTTTGTAAGAATTAACTTGTTAATATGACATTTTTTTGAAAAAAAAAAAAGCGTATTTAATTTCTTTATTTTACAAATAATTGTGGGGAAAAATTATAACTTCAAAAACTCACCATGCCTCTTACTAATTACCTTGTCTACCTTCCAAAAAGGGGTATTTGGGGGATTTTTTCTGTCTTGGCATGTTAGGGCTTCATGAAATGATTGGTACCATAGCTTGTAGTCTCTATAGCTTTCACACAGACCAAATATTATACAAATAATACACACTGATTTGGGTTATTTTTACCAAAGAAATGTAGCAGTACACATTTTGGTCAAAATTTATGAAGAAAAAATTACCTATTTGCAAAGTTTTATAACAGAAAAACTTTTTTTTTCTAAATTTTCTGTTTTTTTTTTCATTTATAGCACAAAAAATAAGAGTCCAGTGGTGAATAAATACCAACAAAAGAAGGCTCTCTCTGTGTGAAAAAAAAAAGAAATTAAGAAAGAAAGAATATGAGTACAGAGTTGCATGACCGCACAATTGTCATTCAAAGTGTGAGAGCGCTGGAAGCTAAAAAATTGGCCTGGACAGCTAGGGGGTGAAAGTTTCCAGTATTGAGGTGGTTACATATAAAATCTTTTTTTTCATAGGTCTTACCTTTCTGTTTGCTTCAGACACTGACAATATCTCTATAACATACATGAGATTTATTACGATACGATTGTTGGTCAGCTTGCTCTATAACCAATATAATTTGTACTTAAAAGAGCTGTATCTTCTCTAACTTTACTGTACCGTTTTGAGCAGGGCAGCTGCAAAACTGGAAATAGTTCAGACTGTTTGGACTAATTTAAAAACCAAAGGTCACTCTCTATCAGAGAATGGGTCAGGATAAACTGGATGAGGGAAAATAATTCATTACTATATGTTTCAGCACTTTGAAATGAATAGTATACATCTTTCCACTGTACCACCACATGAACTCATTTATTGAAAGAATATCCTTGCAGTTGGTGTCAGCTTTGAAAACATAAACAGTTTTTTCATCACTTTGTAGGAAATTGCTGTATATTTGCTATTCATCAGTCATTTTCCAAAAAGACGAGTTAGAGTACAAGATTGATAACCTTACTTATCTCTGAAGGTTAAAGTATCAGCTTAACGTTCTTTTTCAAATGGATATAATTTGTCCCTTGGCCCTAATATATGGTTCTCTATAATTCAAGTAACAAGAGTTGAATGTATATTGACAATTTTTTCTTCTTTTTTCAAATATTTTTTTATTTTTTATTTCATCTTTAGGTGAGGAGTTAAAGATGAGAATACAGTATGTAACATAGTGTCACTTTAGGAAATGAGTGCTTAACCTGTGGCCCTCCAGCTGTTGCAGAACTACAAATCCCATGAGCAGTGTTGTCAACCGCCCCTTAATTTATTGGCAGCCCGTACATTTCAGCCTATTTTCGGGTTGCCCATAAATGCCCATTACAGGCAGCGGTGCCAGTAAAAAAGATGGTCGCGGGGCCGACATTGTAATGGTGCATGCACTGTTCCGATGCCTTCTGGGCTCAGGAAAGCTTGTACAAGCTTGGCCAGGTGGGCGCATGCGCAGTTACGTAATGGCGCCGCCTGGCACTATTTTATAATATTTGATGTATGATGGAGAGAGGGAGCAAGGGGCAGAGAAATTAAGCGAGGGATGGATGGAGCAAGGGATAAAAGGATGGAGTTATGGAGGGTGAAGTGGTTGGAGGGACCTACAACAGAGGGATGGTTGGATGGACAGTTTAAGGGAGGGATGAAGGGATTGGACAGAGGGTGATGGAGGGATGGAGACAGGGGGTGATGGAGGGATGGAGACGGGGTGAAGATAGGATTGAAACAGGGAGTGAGGACGGATTGAGATAGGGGGTGAAGGAGGGATGAAGGAGGGATGGAGACAGGAAGTGAGGGAGTTATGAAGAGAGGAGGTGATGGGCTGAAGGGAGGTGAACAGAAATTAAGGGGAAATCTCTCCAGTTAGACATATGTGACAAAATCTGATGGGCTATAATAGCCCCCTCTTACTATATCAAAAATAACATAAGAAATATGTTTTTTTACCCTAATGTCTATCTTAAACCACATTGCTAATTGCATATTGTACTTGTTTGTAAAACTGTAACTTTGTAACTTTTGGAAAATGGCAGTGAAAAATTGGCTGTGCCAGTAAATTTTGAGTGTCGTGTCAGTGAATTTCAGTCTGGTATGTTGGCAACACTCCCCATGAGGCATGGCAAAACATTTCAGTCTGGTATGTTGGCAACACTCCCCATGAGGCATGGCAAAACATTTCAGTCTGGTATGTTGGCAACACTCCCCATGAGGCATGGCAAAACTGACAAATACAAGCATGACTCCCAAAGGTAGAGGCTTGATGGAACTTCTGCAACAACAGGAGGGCCATAGGTTGAGCACCAATGCTTTAGGACAACCATGGGACTCTTTATACATGATCGGTTTTTGGTTTACAGAATTATAAGGATATTCTTCTTGTATGTTCAAAGAACTAGAAATAGAAGAGCTATTGTCCTGCAGGATAACAAACATATCACATTTTTGTTTTTGTGCAAGATATTACTGAGGATTAGTTGAGGTAGGTGGCATTTATGCAGTTGAGTGCTCTCATGCTATCATTGCATGCATAGCTCTTTTGAAGCCCTTAAGCAAGTGACCCTTACATTAAAGGCAAGTTGATCATGTTCAGACATTGCTTATTTAATCCCTTCCCACCCCTCACAGAATTTGTTTAAAAGATGCTTAACCACTTACAGACCAGGTCCGTTCTGATACTTATTTTTTACAAGTTAAAATCAGTATTTTTTGCTAGAAAATTATTTAGAACCCCCAAACATTATACATTTTTCTTTTTAGCAGAGATCTAGAGAATACAATGGAGTTTAATACAATACTTTATGTCACACCTTATTTGCACAGTGATCTTACAAATACACTTTTTTAATTAAAAAAGAAGAAAACAGTAAAGGTAAAGCTGAGTAAATTGATACCCAACATGTTATGCTTCAAAATTTGAAGGTGAGACATCTTGGTGGTACATATAAACTGTCCACTGTCAGTGAATGCATGACAGTCCATCACTCTTGTCTTTCTGGGTCCCTGGCTTGCATTTACATTATCCTGATTGCCAGTGTTTCACACACACATACACTGATACATTTTCAGTATAAGTATTATTTATACTAAAACCACAAAATTAGGATAAGATTTAGGCATTTTGAATTGAAGGGAATGCTGTTTTGATGTGACAAGACCATATAAGATGTTCTACTTAGGTGTATCATTTCTTGAAATAACAGGGAGAGAAGTGTTATATCACTCTAACGTGTTTCCTCCTTGAAACATCAAGATCTTGATAATAAGACAGAGCAAGACTTTGACAAAAACTATGCATTTCAACCTTCCCTCAGTGCTGCTTCTATCAGCTTTCACCTTTTTAGGTTTCATTTTTATTCTTTTGCACTGTATCACCTAGCTAATTCTCCATGGGTATTTTCCTCCACGTTATCAGGAGTGCAGAGCTCTTATCCACTGGTCAGTTTAATCTCAAAGACACAACATTTAAGAGCCAGGGAAGAAAAAAAGTGAAGGATCAGTGTCTTCTTGTAAAGTGTCCCAAAATAAAATAAGATATATAAAATAAGATTTTTGAAACTGTTTAGTCTTAGGAGAAAGATACATTGGCCACTGTTTAGTTTGCAACTAGTTTTTGCTGCACCTAATTTAGCAGTAGCCATGTAATAGTATGTTTCCTTTACAATATAGTGCAAGTGTATGCACATGGAACATGATAATATAAATAACAAGGAGACATGTTGCATAGAAATGCAATTAGACATATATCAAATAGCATCTGCAGTTTTGACAGTATTCTCTGGGCATTTGTCGGTGCCTAGCAACTAATAAATATACATTACATTCTGTGTATTTCTGAATACAATGATAATATGTTATTCATTAGCACATTTATCTCTGAAGTAATAGACTCCGATTACACCCATGACCTTTATGACTTTACATTGCTTGCTATGTGTACTACAAAAGTCTGTGCGATGATTTATACAAGATAGCAAAAGCTCATTAAAGTTGGACTACAAGTGGAAAAGCTAACAAAATACTTCTGTATGTAACTGTTTAACAAGCAAATTGCTAACATTAATAGTGGGACAAACCACTGCCATAAAAGAGCTTATGAACAGCCAGCTAGATTCACCTGCTGAAACTTGAAATCTTCCAGAAATTAAGCAGGGTGCTAAAAGAAAGTGCAACCACCATTGTAGATAGTGATCGGGAAAATGGAGGAGAATTTTGGAATTTAAAGTGATTGTAAAGTCTCGTTTTGTTTTTTTTTGTTTTTTTTTACATAACAAACATGTTATATTTACCTGCACTGTGAATTGGTTTTGCACAGAGCAGCCTGGATCCTCCTCTTCTCGGGTCCCTCTTCAGCTCTCCTGGCCCCTCCCTTCTGATGAGTGCCCCCAGAGCAAGCAGCTTGCTATGGGGGCACCCGATCCGAGTCACAGCTCCCTGAATCCATTCAGACACGGAGCCATGACCTGCCCCCCCCCCTCTCTCTCTTGATTGGTTGAATTATTTTGATTTACAGCAGCGGGAGCCAGTTGCGCCACACTGCTGTCTCAGCCAATGGGTAGAGGAGTCCAAGCCAGCTTAGACACTTCAGCAACATCACTCGATAAAGATGAGCTCAAGTAAGTATTAGGGGGGCTGAAGGGGGATGCTGCGCACAGAAGGTTTTTTTTTTATCTTAATGCATTAGAATAAAAAAACACCTTCTGCCTTTACAATCCCTTTAACTAAAAGAGCAGCCAGCAACACAAGGGGCACTTTGTATTGGATGGAAGTACCATCCCTTGTGCTGATTTTTTTTTTTTATTTATGTTAACTAAACTCTGGCTTTAAGTAGAAGTAATCTGGGTGACTGTTAATTTACCCAAACATATTTATAAACAGGTAAAATGTCCCCTCCCTCCTCCCCATTCCTCAGGCTCATTTTCTGTAAGCCCTGGACTGCAGGATGCTTGTATAGAAGAGAAGAAGACAATAAGGGAAAACCCGTGCACTGATCTCTTCTTACTAGAACAAAACTGGAAGCACTCAGCTTTGTGGTTTTAATGCTTCAGCTTTCCAGTGGCAGCAGGCAGTTGACATGCAGATCAGGCACTCTGTGTTTAAAAGACCCTTGATATCTCCATAAAAACTTGTTACCTGCTGTGTGCAATAGCAAAAAGAGAGGGACACCCCACTAGCACACACACAGTACATGCATCTATATCATAGGTAATAGTAACATTAGGGCCACTGTATAGGGTTAACTCTGTGATGTGTAGTGCAATTTTTTTTGTAGTTGTATTGTGGTTTCACTAGTGGTTCAAATTTTGTGCTTTTATATATGTATATATATATATATATATATATAGATAGATAGATAGATAGATAGATAGATAGATAGATAGATAGATAGATAGATAGATGTATATATATATATATATATATATATATATATATAGAAATAATATATATAATATATATATATGTATATATATGTTCGGTGCGGACCATTCTCTGCTCAGCGGGGATCGATCCGCCGATCCTCACTGAGCAGGCGGATGACAGCTCCGTCTCCGCTCTGTGTGCGGAGAGGGAGATGTCAGAGCCCCACTGCTCTCTATGGGGGAATTGGATGAGAGGGGACCGCCTGTCCGCTCTTATCTGATCCCATCTGATCCGATCCCCTGGATGGATGGAAAATAGGGTTTCCATCCGTCCGAATTTCACAGACAGAATCGGATGCAGGTGGCAGTGGGTGTCAGCGAACATGTCTCCTCTGACATCCGCTGCCCCATAGGGATCCATGGAGGATCCGATCAGATCCGCCTAAAAAACTGACATGCGGATCTGATCGGATTGTTCGTGTGAAAGGGGCTTTACTGTTTATTTGATATTACAAGTGTAAAATGAAAAGTTATTTTGCTTAAATAATTATACAATAGTAATGTACATACAATATATCTGTTAACAAAGAAATAAGCTATGAGAAGGAGACTATGGAAATTATGTCTTTAATACAATGGGGTTTGTTTAGCAATTTTTGAAAGGGGACACTTTACAGATATATGGAGAAAACATATAAACTACAATATATACACATACTGTTTTGTAGTTTAAAAATAATATAACATATAACACGCGCCCTGTTGTGCTTATTTCAGCAATCAGTGAAAAAATCCCAAAAGGCTGTGTGAAGCATTGTAATCCACAGCAACCAACCATTTCTCACCATGTATTGATCTAGCCAGTGTAATCAAACTTAGAAGCTTAATTTTAATATTTGTCTGAATTGCTAACAAAATCAAGCTTTTCTTTTAAAAAATACTTTATTTTAATTTAGCACAGCAAATAGCTTAGATTCAGGCTATTGTACTTTGCATTAGGTAGACCTAACGATTTATTAAAAAGAGAAAAAACTTAAAGGCAGCTTTTGAAAACCATTTTGCTACTGTTTTGCACTTTACATTACCTCGGTGTTACAGTTAATAGTGTACCATTAAAAGTAAAACAGTTTAGGGTTACATAATGGCCTGCAGTGTATGAGAGACAAGTAACCATTTGACATATAGCGCTATTTAATTGGGTGGGTTTCATGGCTTTAAGCATTCAGAACGTACGAGTCAAAAAAACATATTCTGTGGCTAAAACATCTACAAAGTATATATGTATTTTATTTCTTCTTCTTTGCTCTTCTGTTTCTGGGCTCTCTGGGCTTGTCTGTAGTGATAATGTGAATCTTTTTAGGTGTGGCCTTTAGGCATTGATGTACATGGTAAAGCTCAAATACATACTTTTGGCTGCAGACAAGAAGGTCAGCATGCTTGTCAGACAACCCCTTCAGTCTTAAATCCCAATCACACAGACAGTGTAAAAACAAGAGTTGTTTTATCTGAGGGCTGGCATAGAGTGAGCATCCCTGGTATGGTGAAATTGAATTCAATTAGAGGGTTAGCAGGATAACTGACCTTCAAAACACTGCATTAAACAAATAAATGGATAAATATATAAAACAGTATACCGATGGACATATTATTGTGGGGATCATTGAGCTATAAAAAGAGACAGAGTTCCTTTAACCACTTGCCGACTGCCGCACGACTATTTACGTCGGCAGTCAGCCCCTCACAGGCAGAGCGACGTAGGGCTATGTCGCTAGCCTGTGAGGGTCTAGGGAGCGAGTGCGCGCAGCCGGAGGCGCGCTCCCGCTCCCGCGCAGTCACGGACCCCCCCGCGCGTGTGACCAGCGGACCCGATGTCCACCGGTCACTCGCGATCGTCCGTTAGAGCGGGAGAAAGGCAGGCGGCTAATGTAAACAAGCCGCCTGTCATTCTCCCCTGTGTATGAATGGTGATCATACGGTTCTACTATGTAGGACCGATGATCACTGTTCATACAGCTCAAGCCACAGTCAATCACAGTTAGAATCACGCCCCTAGGGACACACATAACCCCTCCCTCTCAAAAAAAGTTAACCCCTTCACTGCCAGTGTCATTTTACAGTAACAGTGCATATGTATAGCACTGATTACTGCAGTAATGTCACTGGTAACGCCAAAAGTGTCAAAAATGTCAGTCAAAGGTCCGATCTGTCCGCCGCAATGTCGCAGTACCACAAAAAAAATTGCAGACCGCCGCCATTACGCGTTAAAAAAAAACAACAAAAATGACAAAAATCTTTCCCTTAGTTAGTAAACGCAATAACTTTTGCGCAAACCAATCAAAATACACTTTTTGCTATTTTTTTTACCAAACATACTTAGCATAAAACAAATTGGCCTAAAATGTTAAAAAATTTTGATTTTTACATTTTTTGGGGGGAATTTCATATAAAAAAATGTGAAAAATATTGTTATTTTTGCAAAATTGACGCTCTTTTTTTGTTTATAGCGCAAAAAGTAAAAATCGCACAGGTGATCAAATACCACCAAAAGAAAGCTCTGTTTATGGGAAAAAAAGGACGTCAAATTTGTTTGGGTACAGCGTCGCACGACCGCGCAATTGTCCGTTAAAATGATGCAGTGCCGAATCGCAAAATAGGCCCTGGTCAGGAAGGGGGTAAAATCTTCCGGGGCTTAAGTGGTTAACCAGTGAATATACAAGTGAATTGCATGATTCTGCTTTTGTTAATGAGATAGCAGCTTTTCTTTATTAAAGTAAAGTAAAAAAAAAACATCAGATGGTCTGGTAAAGGTTATACGTCTGTTAGCCAACCAGGTTCTTTATGTAATTCCCAATCCTCAGCGTCCCCAGCCTTCAGCAGTATTCCTGAGTGACAGGAATCATATGTGTTATGCATGTTAGCACATGATTGAGAAAAGGATTTGAGTGCCTGCATCTAAAATCGTTTGTCATCTACCAGAGGAATCATTTTATCGCAGGCTTTCCCATTGAATGATGATTACTGCTGACTGACACACAACTCCCCTCTCAGTGTGCCTGGTATGATTGATTCAAAATGCGCCGTGTAATATGCCGGCAAACCCTGCTTATCCCAGTCAAATATTCCATAATCCAGATTGTTTTTAAAACAACGTAAAGTTTAATTCTTTGATGATAAAGGAAATGACAAAATGTTAATAGCAGGAGGTAAGTGTGAATGTATGTAAGCAGGGAATATTAGCTGCACAATAATGAAATTAAATGCACTGCATATTAAAGTAGAGCACTCTACCTTTTTTTTTTTTTTTTTTCTACTAAAAACACTGAATCCTCCCCATTTTCCTCCAGCAGATCTTGTAACTGTGGCAAGTTATTTGAAAATCTGTTTGATGTTTGTCTCTGGTGGTTAACTGTGTGTGACTGCTCAGTCTGTGAAGTCAGATGGATGGCTATCCTAGAAAGGAGCATTGCCAGCTTTGATCTGTATATTCTCTCCCCGTGGGACATTTCCACCTTTTCAAGTTGGGGATCAGTTAATTATTAGATGAAATTGGTTTGGGGACCTGAAATCATTTTGAAGGCTGGCAGTAGTTCTCTCCGTGATGCTGTATGCTCTTTGATGTACGGAAGGGAGTTTTTAGAAGATCGAAAAAAGCTGTGTAACCTGTAGGTTGAAGATCCTGGTAATGTAAATGGGGTAGCATCTTTCACAAGGCAGTTCTGTTTCATCCTGTTCCCTTACATGTCAGCTACCTCTCCACCTAGTTCTTTTCCCTTGTGGTCTGTTTAGGTCCTGCAGCAAAGCTTGACATAACTCCCAGGCATAATGACCTGTATTTTTTTTTTCTTCCCTTTCAAAGAAGATCCTCACTGTGGCAACCTGACACACAGTCTGTAGGTAGTGCCCTTGACACATGGAGTTAACTGGAAACTATAAGCCAGTTTGATCGTCCTTATGTATACTTAATAAGGGTCATCTTAAAAAGCAGGCCAATATAGTAAAATAAATTGGATTTTTAATACATCGAAAGATCTGTGTCCCCTGCATTTTTTTTTTTTTTTTAATCTTTACCCTCTAAAGTTCTGTTATTCCATTTTTGCCTAATAGTGTGTCAAAGTCATTGGAAAACTTTTTTGTTGCATTTACACAAAAAAAAATCCAACACATAGGGGCTGATTTACCAAAGGCAAATAGACATTTCACTTTGCAAAATAAGTCACACTTTGCAAGGGATTTTACTCCAGAGTTTAATCAATCACTTGTGCGTAGTTATGTACAGGCATACCCCACTTTTAAGTACCCAATGGGACCAGAGCATGTATGTAAAACGAAAAAGTACTTAAAGTGAAGCAATATCTTTTTTCATTTCTCAATGCATGTAAATACACTAGCTCCATAGGAAATCTTGGTCAGCTTGACATGACACTGCTCCCAAACCATAAGTGACAAGGACACCAAGCTTGGGGAGCATGTTAAGGGGATCCAGGACTATGACATGGTAGATTACCTAGGCAAGCTGGCCAGCCACAAATAGGATATGTTGCAGTCCTGGGTCCTCTCGGTGCTCCCTAAGTTTGGTATCCCTGTCACTTATGGTTTGCGAGCAGTGCCATGTCAAGCTGACCAAGATTTTCCATAGACGCCAATGTTAAAAACTGGGAGTAGTGCCATGCCAAGCTGACCAGGCTGTGTCCGTACTCGCGTGTGTATGTAAAGTATGTGTACTTAAAACGGGGTATGCCTGTATTCTTTTCAAAGTGAAATTTCACCACATTCACTAAACTCTGTTAAAAATCGAGAAAAAAGGGGGTAGGTGGATTTGATGCTGCTAGTGACTGATAAATCAGCTAAAATGTATCACAATATAAAACATTAAAAAAATAACAATGTGCTAGGTGCTTGCAATAGGTACTTCAAAATAAATTGTAATCCTAATTAATGAACATCTGCAGCAGAGATTATCAAACAAAGTGCTACCATGCAAATAATTCATCATTTAAAGTGTTACAACATAAAAAAGGTGCTTTGGTAAATGAATCCATTAGTGATCCTGTGTACAGTCAGTACGTAATTCAATATAAAGCGACAGATCTAAAATATTATAAGGTGAAATTGGTGCTGCCAAGGTACATGCAATTTTTCTTTGTTTTTGTTATAACATTTTGCAAATAAATAATCTTTCTTCAGCCCCGGTTAACACTTATGCGATGCGGAAAGGCTACGAATCCGCAGCCTGTTCCCGCATCGCAAACACACCCCCGGCAGTTCACACTGCCATATACGATACGCTGGGGGTGTCAATGTAATCTTAACGACACCCCCAGTTTGATCGCATATCGCAGTGCGATCTTGCAGTTCGCACAGGATCGGATCACACAAGTGTGAACCGCTGTGCGATCCGATCCTGATGCGGCTGCAAAAAAGGGTCCTGTGCATGTTTGCTGCGGGTGCGGTGCGAATTTAGCCATACAAAGTGTATGGCTAAACTCGCACCGCACAGCCGATCGCATGTAATGAAGGAGCAGTGCGCTCCGACATTACATGCGAACGCCGCAGCCGCATGAGTGTGAACCGTCTCTCAAAAACATAGGCAAACCTGTATTCTGCTACATTTCTTTGGTGAAAATAATCCATATAAATGTTTATTATTTAGTCTGTAGGAAAGTTAGAGAGTCCACAAACTATGTAATATATATTTGAAAATCTTATTTCTTGAGATCCAAAAATGTCAGGGCAGTACAAATACCCCCAAAAGGACCTTTTTGGAAAGTAGAAAGTCTGAGGTATTTAGTAAGAGGCAGTGTATGTTTTTTGAAGTTGTAATTTTTTGCCACAATTCTTTTGGAAAATGAAGAAAAAAATATATTTTTTTCAAATGTTTTTACTTACTGTCACCAGTCCAGTAGAGCGGCATCATATACTGGTGTTGTGGTGACCAGGGACACTGACTGATAACAGCTTCTCCTGAACCATACCAGGCCATATGCCCTCAGCATGTGGGTGGGTACTTTGGGGCAGGGGGCCTCTGCCCCCCTACCCCAAAGCGCCTTGTCCCATGTTGATGGGGACAAAGGAATTGTCAAAAACTGTCTCTGTATTTTATACTCATTCATATAGAGGGAGCTGGGATCTGGAGGCCTCCTTGTTAAAGAGGGCTTCCAGATTCTGATAAATCCCCTGCCCACAGACCCCCACAACCACAGCCCAGGGTTGTGGGGATAAGGCCCTTGTCTCGATCAACATGGGGACAAGGTGCTTTGGGCAGAGCCCCCCCCCTGCCCTAAAGCACCCACCCCCCCATATTAAGGACATGTGGCCTGGCATGGCTCAGGAGGAGGGTGCTCACTCATCCACCCCCCCCCCTTTCCTGACCTGCCAGGCTGCATGCTTGGTTAAGGGCCTGGTATGGATATGTTAGGGACCCCCACAACATTTTTTGTTTTGTTTTTTCACTTTTTTATTACCAGCAATTTTTTTTTTTTTATTATTCAGCTGTCAGCGAGGAAGCTTATTGATATCTTATGACTCATCGGTTGTTAAGGACGCCGCAGCCAGCTTACCATCCCACTCCTTAACAACCGGCTATTCACTGCTCCCTGATTGGGCAAAGCTTTGGTCAGTCAGACCTTAGAATGCACTGTGCAGTGCAAACTTTTAATCGGCCCAAACGGTTTACCCAACTTTACTCAGGAGTAAGTAATGCACAGAGTTTAGGGCTCTCAGAGTTCAAGAGCGGTATAAGAGTAGGTATCTCTCAGAGTGCAGGGTTAAAAAGTGCATACTTTACAGGGCTCAAGAGTGCATATCTCTCAGAATTCAAGATAAATGTGTTCATATTACATAGAATGCTGGGCATACAAGTGTAAAGCACACAGAATGTAGGGGCTAGGTGTGTGTAACATATAAATTGAAGGAATCAGGAATGAATAACACACAACGTTTATGGCTCAGAGTTGTGTATGTTTGCAGCACACAGAGTGCAAGTATTGGAAGTATATAATGCACAGAGAGCAGGGCTTGGAAGTGCATAATTCAGAGAGTGTAGTAGTCAAGAGTGCCTATCACACAGGAGTGAACTTTAGGAGTAGGAATCACAATTTGGAGTGCATCATATACAGAGTGCAGGGGTCAAAAATAACCTGAAGTGCTGGGTCAAGAGTGTGTAATGCACAGACTGCAGGGGGCAGGAGTAAGTTTCACACAGAGTGCTTTTTCAGGGGTGTGTATCACATAGGGTTCATAGGCAAGGGTTGGGTATCACATAGATTACTGGGGCTATGAGTGGGTATCATACAGAGTGCAGGGGTTAAGAATGCAGAGCACAGATAGTGTGAGTTGAGTGTGCAAATCAGAGAGTGCAGGGGTCAGGATTGTGTAACACAGAGTGAATGAGGCAAGAGCAGGTAACACACGGAGTTCAGGGTTCAGAAAAAGGTAACGTACGGGGTGCAGAGCTGAGGAGTTAATAGCACAGCAGGTACAGAAGTCAGGAATACCTAATGCACAGTGTGCAGGGGTCAGAGTGTATAGAAGATTGCAGGAGTATGTAATGCACTGACCAGTGTAAAAATTAGAGACCTCCCTCAGTATAGACCCCTTTCCCTGCTCACCACCAGTACATATTTCCCTCTGTATAGAACCTATTGCCTCTTCTCTGCAGTACAGACCCTTCATTACAGACCCTACTGCCATCCAACTCACTCAATACAGACCCCCTCAGTATAGACCTCCCCCTACCAGTCCAACCCCTGTATTGACCCCTCTCTTAGCCCACACCCTTCAGTAAAGACTATTAGGGTTGAGCGGACACCTAGATGTCCGTGTTCGACGGGTTCGGCCGAACTTTAAAAAAAAGTCCGGGTCCGTGTCCCGGACTTTTACCGAACTTTTCCCGGACACCGAACCCCATTGAAGTCAATGGGGACCCGAACTTTAAGGCACTAAAATGGCTCTAAAACACCAAAGGAAAGGGCTAGAGTGCTGCAAATGGCAGCAAAACGTAATTAAGAGCATGGCAAGTGCTCTGCAAACAAATGTGGATAGGGAAATAACTTAAAACAACAAAAAAAAACAGAAAAATAAAACAATGTTCTTCTTCATCTCTGAAGGACGAGGCCCATATGGAGTAGGAGGGAGGTTGAGGTGGTGGTGGATGTGGCGGTGACATAGGCGTGCGCACAGGGTGTGCTGGGTGTGCCTGGGCACACCCTAATCACCTAGGGCACATAGCATTGCCAGTGAGGAGATGGGAAAGATCTCCCTGGGACCTGCTCTGCTCTATTTCTCCTTGCCTACAGGTACATGGCCCCGATACATTACTCTCCCTGCTGGCAAACACATGCATGTGTATTTCAACTTTGGGGTGCACACCTTAATGCAATAGGCTGCGCACACCTATGGGCGGTGTAGGTGGAAGCGGCGGTGGAGGAGGACCAGGGCCGGATTAACAGCATCATGGGCTTGGTGCTGAGGATTTTGAAGGGCCTTAAGGGCCGTGCCTTGCCATGCACCCAGAGGAGGAAGGGTGCAGCCATGCATGCCTAATTCAACATGGGATGCTGTCTCTGAAGCCCATAAACACATCCATGCATCGCCAACTGTCCCTCCTTGTCCGGCCTTCACGCTGTGTGGGGAGGTTCTGAGGGTGCTGCCTGGGGAAGCGAGCATAGAAGCCAGACTTCTGTGTTTACAAGTGACAGAAGAGCGGTAACAGTGAATATGGCCAACCCGGGGCCTATATAAAAGGTAGGGGCCTGGAGCTGCAGCTCCAATAGCCCCTACATTAATCTGGCCCTGAGGAGGAGGACGAGGTAGCCAACACTGCTTCTTTTCAAAAATTTTAAATGAGGGTACACCCCAAAAGAGTGAGAAAGAGCAAAAATGGAACAATGGGTGGGTAAGGTCGGTATCCATTGCTATTCTGCATAAGGTACGGAAAAGTCCCGTGGGATCCATGCCTGGTTCATTTTAATGAACGTGAGCTTGTCCACATTGTCTCTGGACAGGCGGCTGCGCTTGTCTGTTATAACGCCCCCAGCCGTGCTAAATACCCGTTCAGATAATACACTGGCTGCAGGGCACGCCAGCACCTCCAAGGCGTAAAGGGCAAGCTCAGGCCATGTGCCCAATTTGGAGACCCAGAAGTTGAAGGGGGCAGACCCGTCATTCACTACATGTAGGCGTGTGCACACATACTGCTCCACCATGTTGGTAAAATGCTGCCTCCTGCTAAGACGTTCCATCTGAGCTGCTGGTGCTGCTGTTTGTTGTGGCGTGCTGACAAAGCTTTTCCACATTTCGGCCATGCTAACCCTGCCTTCTGAGGTGCTGGCGGTGCCCTGGTTGCGTTGGCGACCTCCTCCTCCTCCTCCTCTGCCTTGTGCTTCCACTGTGGCCCCGCTGTCAGATGGGAATGCCAGCAGCATGGCGTCTACCAGCGTGCGCTTGTACTCGCGCATCTTGCGATCGCGCTCCAGTGAGTGAATTAAGGACGGTACGTTGTCCTTGTAACGGGGATCCAGCAGCGTGGCCACCCAGTAATCAGCACAAGTTAGAATGTGGGCAACTCGGCGGTCGTTGTGGAGACACTGCAGCATGTAATCGCTCATGTGTGCCAGGCTGCCCAGAGGCAACGAAAGGCTGTCCTCTGTGGGAGGTGTATCGTCCGTGTCCTCTGTATCCCCCCAGCCACGCACCAGTGATGGCCATGAGCTGGCCTGGGTGCCACCCTGCTGTGAACATGGTTCCATCTCCTCCTCCAGCTCCTCCTCCTCCTCATCCTCCTCATCCTCCAGAACTGTGCCCCTGCTGGACAATTGCGTCCCTGGCGTTTGCGTGTGCAGGAACCCACCCTCGGAGCCCCTTGCGAATGACTGCCCTGAAAGCCTTGGAAATGTTACCTCTTCATCCTCCTCCTCCTCCTCCTCATCCTGTGCCACATCCTCTTCCATCATCGCCCGAATTGTTTTTTCAAGGAGGCATAGAAGTGGGATAGTTAAGCTGAGAACGGCGTCATTGCCACTGGCCATGTTGGTGGAGTACTCAAAACAGCGCAACAAGGCACACAGGTCTCGCATGGAGGCCCAGTTAAATTAAATAGCGGAATAGAAAATATGATCCAAAAAAAGTGTATGTATATCACACGTACACAACCACACTGGGCCCCAATTACTATTGTTTGTACCCCTAAAAGGCTAGATGAGGAGTAGGGGGAGTATGGAACAGGCAGCACCCTCAAACCTTCAGAAGTATGAGATGAACCCCAACAACTTGGAAAGGTGGATCTCTCTCACACGTACCAACACAGACTATCCCCCAATTTAACTGATCCCCAAAGGTTTTTGATTAAATAGCGGAATAGAAAATATGATCCAAAAAAAGTGTATGTATATCACACGTACACAACCACACTAGGCCCCAATTACTATTGTTTGTACCCCTAAAAGGCTAGGAGTAGGGGGAGTATGGAACAGGCAGCACCCTCAAACCTTCAGAAGTATGAGATGAACCCCAACAACTTGGAAAGGTGGATCTCTCTCACACGTACCAACACAGACTATCCCCCAATTTAACTGATCCCCAAAGGTTTTTGATTAAATAGCGGAATAGAAAATATGATCCAAAAAAAGTGTATGTATATCACACGTACACAACCACACTAGGTCCCAATTACTATTGTTTGTACCCCTAAAAGGCTAGATGAGGAGTAGGGGGGGTATGGAACAGGCAGCACCCTCAAACCTTCAGAAGTATGAGATGAACCCCAACAACTTGGAAAGGTGGATCTCTCTCACACGTACCAACACAGACTATCCCCCAATTTAACTGATCCCCAAAGGTTTTTGATTAAATAGCGGAATAGAAAATATGATCCAAAAAAAGTGTATGTATATCACACGTACACAACCACACTAGGCCCCAATTACTATTGTTTGTACCCCTAAAAGGCTAGATGAGGAGTAGGGGGGGTATGGAACAGGCAGCACCCTCAAATCTTCAGAAGTATGAGATGAACCCCAAAAACTTGGAAAGGTGGATCTCTCTCACACGTACCAACACAGACTATCCCCCAATTTAACTGATCCCCAAAGGTTTTTGATTAAATAGCGGAATAGAAAATATGATCCAAAAAAAGTGTATGTATATCACACGTACACAACCACACTAGGCCCCAATTACTATTGTTTGTACCCCTAAAAGGCTAGGAGTAGGGGGAGTATGGAACAGGCAGCACCCTCAAACCTTCAGAAGTATGAGATGAACCCCAACAACTTGGAAAGGTGGATCTCTCTCACACGTACCAACACAGACTATCCCCCAATTTAACTGATCCCCAAAGGTTTTTGATTAAATAGCGGAATAGAAAATATGATCCAAAAAAAGTGTATGTATATCACACGTACACAACCACACTAGGCCCCAATTACTATTGTTTGTACCCCTAAAAGGCTAGATGAGGAGTAGGGGGGGTATGGAACAGGCAGCACCCTCAAATCTTCAGAAGTATGAGATGAACCCCAAAAACTTGGAAAGGTGGATCTCTCTCACACGTACCAACACAGACTATCCCCCAATTTAACTGATCCCCAAAGGTTTTTGATTAAATAGCGGAATAGAAAATATGATCCAAAAAAAGTGTATGTATATCACACGTACACAACCACACTAGGCCCCAATTACTATTGTTTGTACCCCTAAAAGGCTAGATGAGGAGTAGGGGGGGTATGGAACAGGCAGCACCCTCAAACCTTCAGAAGTATGAGATGAACCCCAACAACTTGGAAAGGTGGATCTCTCTCACACGTACCAACACAGACTATCCCCCAATTTAACTGATCCCCAAAGGTTTTTGATTAAATAGCGGAATAGAAAATATGATCCAAAAAAAGTGTATGTATATCACACGTACACAACCACACTAGGCCCCAATTACTATTGTTTGTACCCCTAAAAGGCTAGATGAGGAGTAGGGGGGGTATGGAACAGGCAGCACCCTCAAACCTTCAGAAGTATGAGATGAACCCCAACAACTTGGAAAGGTGGATCTCTCTCACACGTACCAACACAGACTATCCCCCAATTTAACTGATCCCCAAAGGTTTTTGATTAAATAGCGGAATAGAAAATATGATCCAAAAAAAGTGTATGTATATCACACGTACACAACCACACTAGGCCCCAATTACTATTGTTTGTACCCCTAAAAGGCTAGGAGTAGGGGGAGTATGGAACAGGCAGCACCCTCAAACCTTCAGAAGTATGAGATGAACCCCAACAACTTGGAAAGGTGGATCTCTCTCACACGTACCAACACAGACTATCCCCCAATTTAACTGATCCCCAAAGGTTTTTGATTAAATAGCGGAATAGAAAATATGATCCAAAAAAAGTGTATGTATATCACACGTACACAACCACACTAGGCCCCAATTACTATTGTTTGTACCCCTAAAAGGCTAGATGAGGAGTAGGGGGGGTATGGAACAGGCAGCACCCTCAAACCTTCAGAAGTATGAGATGAACCCCAACAACTTGGAAAGGTGGATCTCTCTCACACGTACCAACACAGACTATCCCCCAATTTAACTGATCCCCAAAGGTTTTTGATTAAATAGCGGAATAGAAAATATGATCCAAAAAAAGTGTATGTATATCACACGTACACAACCACACTAGGCCCCAATTACTATTGTTTGTACCCCTAAAAGGCTAGATGAGGAGTAGGGGGGGTATGGAACAGGCAGCACCCTCAAACCTTCAGAAGTATGAGATGAACCCCAACAACTTGGAAAGGTGGATCTCTCTCACACGTACCAACACAGACTATCCCCCAATTTAACTGATCCCCAAAGGTTTTTGATTAAATAGCGGAATAGAAAATATGATCCAAAAAAAGTGTATGTATATCACACGTACACAACCACACTAGGCCCCAATTACTATTGTTTGTACCCCTAAAAGGCTAGGAGTAGGGGGAGTATGGAACAGGCAGCACCCTCAAACCTTCAGAAGTATGAGATGAACCCCAACAACTTGGAAAGGTGGATCTCTCTCACACGTACCAACACAGACTATCCCCCAATTTAACTGATCCCCAAAGGTTTTTGATTAAATAGCGGAATAGAAAATATGATCCAAAAAAAGTGTATGTATATCACACGTACACAACCACACTAGGCCCCAATTACTATTGTTTGTACCCCTAAAAGGCTAGATGAGGAGTAGGGGGGGTATGGAACAGGCAGCACCCTCAAATATTCAGAAGTATGAGATGAACCCCAAAAACTTGGAAAGGTGGATCTCTCTCACACGTACCAACACAGACTATCCCCCAATTTAACTGATCCCCAAAGGTTTTTGATTAAATAGCGGAATAGAAAATATGATCCAAAAAAAGTGTATGTATATCACACGTACACAACCACACTAGGCCCCAATTACTATTGTTTGTACCCCTAAAAGGCTAGATGAGGAGTAGGGGGAGTATGGAACAGGCAGCACCCTCAAATCTTCAGAAGTATGAGATTGTGTTCACTGTACCCCACAAAGATTGAGTTCACTGCACCCCACAATGATTGTGTTCACTGCACCCCACAAAGATTGTGTTCACTGCACCTCACAAAGATTGTGTTCACTGTACCCCCCAAAGATTGTGTTCACTGCACCCCACAAAGATTCTGTTCACTGTACCCCACAAAGATTGTGTTCACTGCACCCTAAAAGGATGTTGTTCACTGCACCCCACAAAGATTGTGTTCACTGCACCCTAAAAGGATGTTGTTCACTGCACCCCAAAAAGATTGTGTTCACTGTACCCCCCCAAAGATTGTGTTCACTGCACCCCACAAAGATTGTGTTCACTGCACCCCAAAAAGATTGTGTTCACTGTACCCCCCAAAGATTGTGTTCACTGCACCCCAAAAAGATTGTGTTCACTGTACCCCCCAAAGATTGTGTTCACTGCACCCCACAAAGATTCTGTTCACTGTACCCCACAAAGATTGTGTTCACTGCACCCCAAAAAGATTGTGTTCACTGTACCCCCCCAAAGATTGTGTTCACTGCACCCCACAAAGATTCTGTTCACTGCACCCCACAAAGGATTTTGTTCACTGCACCCCAAAAAGATTGTGTTCACTGCACCCCAAAAAGGATTTTGATCACTGCACCCCAAAAAGGATGTTGTTCACTGCACCCCAAAAATGATTTTGTTCACTCCACCCCAAAAAGATTGTGTTCACTGCACCCCACAAAGATTGTGTTCACTGCACCCCAAAAAGATTGTGTTCACTGTACCCCCCAAAGATTGTGTTCACTGCACCCCACAAAGATTCTGTTCACTGTACCCCACAAAGATTGTGTTCACTGCACCCCAAAAAGATTGTGTTCACTGCACCCCAAAAAGGATGTTGTTCACTGCACCCCAAAAAGGATGTTGTTCACTCCACCCCAAAAAGATTGTGTTCACTGCACCCCACAAAGATTGTGTTCACTGCACCCCAAAAAGATTGTGTTCACTGCACCCCAAAAATGATTTTGTTCACTGCACCCCAAAAAGGATTTTGTTCACTGCACCCCAAAAAGGATGTTGTTCACTCCACCCCAAAAAGATTGTGTTCACTGCACCCCAAAAAGATTGTGTTCACTGCACCCCACAAAGGATTTTGTTCACTGCACCCCAAAAAGATTGTGTTCACTGCACCCCAAAAAGGATGTTGTTCACTGCACCCCAAAAAGGATTTTGTTCACTGCACCCCAAAAAGATTGTGTTCACTGCACCCCACAAAGGATTTTGTTCACTGCACCCCACAAAGATTGTGTTCACTGCACACCAAAAAGGATTGTGTTCACTGCACCCCAAAAAGATTTTGTTCACTGCACCCCAAAAAGATTGTGTTCACTGCAGCCCAAAAAGATTGTGTTCACTGCAGCCCAAAAAGATTGTGTTCACTGCAGCCCAAAAAGATTGTGTTCACTGCAGCCCAAAAAGATTGTGTTCACTGCAGCTCACACACAGAAAAATGGATGTGGATCACTGACACCTGCCTATCTCCAATCCCACACCACACAGCAATATCGATTGTAGTTTGTAGAACACAGTTTCCCTAAAATTCAGCAGACTCTGTCCCTAACAGGATTGAGAAGAGATCGTAGATCAGGATTGAGTGCAGATTCACCCCACCCCCCACACAGCAATATCGATTGTAGTTTGTAGAAGACACTGACCCTATAATTCAGCAGACTCTATCCCTAAAATGCCTACAACTCGCCCTGCCTAAACACTCCGACCTGTCCCTCAATTCTATCCGGACACAAATGGTTTTTTCCTGCCTATCTTTCCCTAATCAGCAGCCAGCACATTGATGTGTGCTCTGTCCCTTAGCTAAGCAGCAGAATGACGCTGCTGCGGCGGCTGCCTCGAACTTATAAAGACTTGGTCACATGCTTCAGACGGCCAATCACAGCTACTAAGACATTTGCAGGCATGGCTGGGATGGCTTAAGGCACACCAGTTAAACGATTGTTGATTGGCTGTTGAAAGCCCGCCATGAAAAGAGCGCCAAAGCATGCAAAACCCGGAAATAAAACGACCGAACGCGGATTTTTACCCGAACATACAGTAAAGTGTCCGTGTCCGTGTTCGGGTAAAAAAAATCCAATTATTCGGTACGAACACGAATAATACAGTCCGTGTTCGCTCAACACTAAAGACTATCCCTTCCCTTCACACCCCCAGAAATGGCCTTCCCCTAGAACCTCCCCTCTCCTCCCTCCCTGAATCCCACTCACTAAACCTCAGATTTTGTGGCAGTTCTGAGTGGAGGTAAGTCCTTACTTGGTTGATGTTTCATGTAACTTAACCCAAGAAGGAGCTGAAGATAAACTACCCCAGATTCAAACTGCCACTGAGAAGCAGGCACAATTGAAGCTGCAGTGATAAGACCAGTGATAGTCACAAAAATGGCTTGTGTCAACGAGATGGGAAGTGAAAGGAAATCTCTTTCCTTCAATAGAGTTTTATTCAAATTTGATTTTAACAAGAATAGGAAAATAAACAATTGTACAGAAAGTTCCAAATGTACATTACAAGTATCTCAATATATAGTATTCAAAAAAAGAAAAGGAATGAGTAAAATCCGGTTGACCATATCAGATAAGATAACCTATATACACTGCAGATAGAAATGTTATTACCTTACAGGGGTACATATAAGGAGTGATGACTTTGAGTTGTCTTATCGAATGGAAGAGTGTCGGAATCTGATAGATGACGGCCACGTTCCATTTGAGTTTGCAGTAGGGTATTGGTAAGGTGGTGCTGATCAGAGGAAGAACAAATAAGATTTCAAAAATAAATCTCTTGAATGGGTTGAACTGAATGGACTTTTCTTCCAGTGCACCTAATTTGTTTATATTAGCCTTTTTCTCCTTTTCTTAACCTCATGGTAAATGGCAATCATCTCCCACTTTTTTACCATGAAAATGAAATTTAAAAAGATTTTTATTTATGTGCTTACCATTTTAGTGTACCTGACCTCTGTCACCAGGGTAAGGCGTGGCTCGGTTGGCAAATAATATAGACTGTGGATCTGCTGGGTCCAGAAGCCTTTGCTTTTTCTGTACAAAACAGCAGTTGTGTCCTTGTGGAAAATAAATAAATAGATTTAAATTATTTATAGCTTGGATATTTTATGCAGGTGATGTAAAGATGCTACTGCTTCACTCTCCATAATAAAGGTATTTAAGATGCAAATAGAGTTGAATAAAATGAAGATGAGAAAAAATGCCTTGCCATACCATTTGTGTTTTGAAAGAAACCTTTTCGGCAGACGATAGCTGCTTGGTGATTTTTAGGCAATATTCAAATTGCCTTGAAAGCTTCAAGGTCTTTCTCAACTGAAACCTATTTCAAATTAAAGCCAGTTGGACTTTATTTACCTTTAATTTATATTCTTTTTGCCTCTGTTTATTTATGTATTTCTTGCTACAATACACCATTCATTCTCAGTCAGCTGAAAGCCCGTAGATAGCTTTATTCATCCAAATTTGCCTTATACCTAACTATCTACATTGCCGGGCCATGTACAAACGTCTGTCTTGTGTAGCCTGACCATATATTCTTAGGTACACAGGGAAAACAAATCTATGGGAAAGAAAAAAAATATTATATTTCTGTATTGCATTTTTTGACATACTTCCCAGTGTCAAATGGAATTTTACTAATACTTCTCTAAGCTGGCCATGCCGTTGACAAGACTTTTGCTTATTACCATATCTGGTGTTTACACAAAATAATTGCATCACATAATAAGCATCTGGAATACACTGACAAGATGACACACTCCCTTACTTTATTACTGAAGAAAAAGGCATTGTAATTCATTGAATAGATTTTAGAGGCCTAAAAAGCAGAGAAAAGAGGAGCTAATAGGACAGAACAGAACTAATGTCTCATTCAAGAAAGCAACTTCAAAATGTGATCTGTGGTTGAAGATACCTCAAAGTACGAGCTGCCAGCAAATCAGAATGCCAGAGGGAGAGAAAATAAACAGCACAGAGAAAACAGACTTTGCATGGCTGAATTTAATGAGCAATTAGGCAAGAAATAAAAAAAATAAGGAAAATATAGTCCATACTGTTGAGAAACCTAACAATACTTACCTGAGTTTAAACGTTCCCTTTATAATAATAAATGCTGCAAACATGTGCTAAGCGTTCCATGCTCATTAAAGACAAGAAGATACATTTGTAAATAAGTACGTGGTATAAAAGACTTTTTTCTCATTATTCTTCAAATACCACCTTATTTTAATAAAATGATGCACTTAAAGTCATATTTTTATGTACAGGCAAGTTTCCTTTTAATTGTCAATTTATTTCCGAAGTGTCAGAGTGGCGTCTCTGTCAGTAAAATGTACCTATTTTATTTTATCTTGCTTCTGAGACTGCAGGATTTCTGATGCTTCTTCATATTCATGTGCACATGCTCATGGGCATCTATTACCAGGCAAATGATCACTCTGTATGGCAGTTTTTATCTTTTTTTTCATGTTGATTTAGTTTGTTGTAGGTGAACCCATATTGGTGCCAAATACAAGGCAGAGAGAACTGTCCATAATGCAAAAGAGCAGTCAGCAGATTATTTTAATATGCTAACCAAACTGATTTTTGTTTTACTTAGTGTTAAAGGGCTAATAAATAAAATGTCTAGTGTTTCAGGAAGTCACACTGCATATACAGTATATCTTACAGGAAGAAATAGAGTCCATTGATGGAATCTAAATCTACAGAGAAATCTAAAATAAAGGTCAAAACTGGTCAGGGGGTGCATTTTAACATCTTTATTTAGTTAATTTAACTGGGTTATGTTGTCATCTCTGATTTATCAAGCTTTCTTTGCCTTTGCAACAGGCAATGCAAAACTTTTATAGGTTAGCGTCTGGTTGCATTAAAACCAGTAGGATTCTGTATGAGGCGGAATCAATTATATTCTATTTTAAGATGAAAACTGGAATCTCTTTTACATAGTTTTCTGTTCAAAGCATATATTACATTATTTAGCTCTTAAGTCCTTGCAGTAATAAATTGCCTTCAGCTCTTTATCTCGCAGTGCAAGCCCAGTGCAGAGTGCAGTCCACCAAGGGTGCAAGGGATGGCTGATTTTTCTTTTTTTTTGTCAAAGCAAGTTTATTGATGAATTGTATAATGCAGAAGTTATAAAATGCATGTCAAAAAGGTACATGTATACACCAAATCAAAAAGAGCTATATGTAGAGTGATCATTATTATTGTAATAAAAGCACATAGATTGTTATAACAGGAATGGACTTGACACTCAGGATCATCGAGAAAGGAACAGAAATGGAAAACAACAAAGAACAGATAAAACAGTAAACCAAGTATAGCACAAACATAAAAAGTATAGAAGTAGAGCCTCACTAACTATTGAAGTTTTAGAAGAGGGTAGGTGGAAGTAAAAGTATAACAACATAAGACATGAGTGGTGGTTATTTCCATGTAACTTAAGATCAAACTTTGGCAAATTTAGTCAAGGTATCCTGTATAGGAGTACACCAATTTTTTTTAAAAAATGATAGTAATATTGATAAATGCAAGCTATTTATCCAGTGCTGGGGAAAGTTGGGCAGCCATCAGAGTACTATTATTTTATTTATATTAAAAATAACAAATGTGTTCTGTGAAGAGTTCATTAATGATATCTGGTAATGATGATATCTGGTAAGCAAAGCTTGGAACAGGGAAGCCCATGCAGTCATAAATAAATGTAATAGTTTGTACTTAGAACTAATTCAATATAGGATATCTCCAAAATAGATGGTAGAAGGTGGCATGTAGAACACCACATTTAGGACATGGTAGGTTAGTTGAAATCTAACACAATCTCTCTCTGGTGTTAGGCATGCACAGTTCATAATATATCTTCGACTACGTCTCTCATTGGGACAGGGGGATGCCTGTTTTGGGGTTTCTAAGGCCCTTTCCATTCCTCTAAATCTAGTGTGGGCATGTCTGTATTCCAGGCATGGAAAGATTTAGACATTGGGTAAGGATTAAAAAATAGTTATAAATGTCCCAAATTAGGGTCTCATGCACAGCTGCTGTTTTTGGCATCAGACTTTTTTTTTCTGCAGCCAATATATTCCCTAGCATGTTATCCTATGTGTCCATGCACACATAGGCTGTTATCAGCAGTTTTTGTCAGGAGCATTTTTTGGCTGGAAAAAACCCAGAACTAGTGTATTTTAAGAGGAGTTTTTCAGCTGTAAAAATGCTCAAACTCTGATAAAAGCTGTAAAAACAACAAAAAGCACAAAAAACTACTGAAAAATGTGGCTATTTGACATGTATTATTATTTTATTATTATTATTTAGGATTTATATAGCGCGAGCAGTTTACGCAGCACTTTACAATATAAAAGGGAGACAATACAGTTACAATACAATAAAATACAAGAGGATTAAGAGGGCCCTGCTCAGAAGAGCTAACAATCAAATGGTTTATCAATGTTTTTGAGCCATAAGCCTTTGTGGGAGTATAGTTTTACTAAAAAAGCTAAAAAAAATGCTAGAGCTGAAAAAAGCTAAAAACGCTGAAAAACGCTACTGCAAAAACGTTGAAAAACAAATTCTACAGCTACAGCTTTCTACTGGTGTTTTAATATCATCCAGTGTGCATGAGGCCTACGTTTTTTACGAACCTTTAGCAGGAGATAAATAAAGGAAGAGACTGCAACCATGATAAGTGATCGAAATTGGTGTTGTAAAATGTGTCATAGAAATAAAAAAGTGTATCTCTGTGCTGTGGTGGGGCGGCAGCTGACACAGATAAGTAATATACCAAACTTATAAATAATCTTAGGAAAAAAGTGGGTAGCGCCAAAAGTGAATGAACAACAGTGAAATGTGAATACTGTGTTATAAAAGGACAACAAATCAAAATAAAATCCCAAAAAGTGCCAAAGTGAAAAAAATGTATATATATATATATATATAAGTCCAAACTTGGATGAAAATCAACAATAAAAAAACAATAAAGTGAAAAATATATGTTTAAATGCACAGTCCCATGATAGGATCAGCAATATAAATTTATTGGTGAAAGTAAAAAGTTCAGTGCAAAGATGTGCACAAAAATTAGCGGTGACACAGGGTTTCACTTTGAAGAGTAAAGAAGTGCTCCAGTACAGTGTTCCAGAATCATCTACCGCACCTCTGTAAAATGGACAATCACCGGAAAAGCTGGCTGCCGTTACAGACACAAACACTCATTCAGTGTAGATCTGCCATCTGTTCTGGGAATGAGGAGACACTAGTGCTGACGTCAGGCCACCGTCCGATACCGGATCTGTAGTGGCACCCATTGTCATATGGTTCATTTTATTTTGGCTTTTAACATACAGATCCAAAAAATACTACACTATGGAGACTTCATCTTGCTCCCGGTGAGCTCTATTTACCACAGTTACATCTGGATGGTGCGAGTTGCTGAACAGCCTTCTCCACAACAGATGATAGATTGACACTGAGTGTGTGTTTGCTGCTGTAACAGCAGCCAGCTTTGCTGTTGAGTCTCCATTTCACAGGGGTGCGGTGGATGATTCTGGAGCACTGTACTGGATCAATTCTTCACTTTTCAAGTCACCACTAATTTTTGTGCATATCTGTGCACTGAACTTTGTACTTTCACCAATACGTTTATATTGCTGATCCTATCATGAGACTGTGCATTTAAACCTATAATTTTCACTATATTGTTTTTTTATTGTTGATTTTGATTCAAGATTGGACTTATATATACATTTTTTCACTTGGACTTTATTTTGATGTGTTGTCCATTTATAACACAGTATCCACATTTCAGTGTTGTTCATTCACTTTTGGCGCACATACTTTTTCATAGGATTACAGTGTATCATAGATACAAGTGAAATTGGTCACGCTTTTAGGGATGTTTTGATTTTAAGAATTGGTAAGCAGCAATTCAATATTGTGTAACAGTTGTCTCAGGAAGAGAAGGCCTGCTTTGAAGCAAAGCTGCATATAGGGAATGGCAAGGACTTCAGGGTGTTAGGGATAAGTGCAAAGAGGGGAGTAGAAAACATTGTAGATTAGAGGGTCAATCTAGAGGATTTGGCCCAAATTAGGTTCAAATTGGGGGGCTTGCCTAATGAGGGTATTACCAGCATAAGGTCATACGGTGTTCCAGGTCACCATTTTAGGAGTTCATAAAGCAGGTTAAAAGGAGCTTGTGGGGAGACAAACCCCAAAAATGTGGGCTTATGGGTAATTGTGTGTATAAACCAAAAGCTTGAGTGAAACAGTTGAGCCACAAAGTAATAGGATTGAAGGGAGGGAATTGCCAATCCTCTCATATTTAATGGGTTTTAGAGTATTTTGTAAGCAATCTAAATGTGTTCCATAGAAAGGGCAGAATGATAGATGGTAATTTTCTGACGATTTCCTTGGGGAAGGTAGACAGGGGATTAATGGACTATGCGCATACATTTTGGAAGAATACACATTTAACTAAATCTATAAAGCCAGCTACAGAGAGTAGTGGTTTAGACCAGGCTTTACATTTTTATTGCATGAAGGTATGGGGGTAGTTACATTTGTAATGAAGATATATGGGTCTTTGATCATTTTAAACTCTAGATACTGAGTAGATAAATATTGGACTATGTATTCTTCATAAAGATCTATTATTTTGGTCTGTGAATGGATGGTTAGACCTTTAATTTGAGGGTGGGCACGTATTTAAGAGGCCAGTGATCCAGTAGACTAAGTAAATAACCAAAGGGATAGGGTGTAGTTTTTAAATGTACCTCAATGAAGGCAAATGGTGAGTGATATCGAATCATTAGTACAAACCCTAGCCATTGTGAAATGATAAAGCTATTTGTCCTTATAAGCAAAGTTGTTCCCAATACCAAACCTGGTAGATTACATACAAATAGGACCATTTGATAGAATAAAATTACTTTTGGGCATCTAAGGAGACTATAATCCTGCTACCTCTGTTTGAGTGAAGACGTTGTATTTTTTAAAGACCTGTTTAGTTTTAATGAGGGCACTTTTGCCTGTCATGCAGCCCATTTGCTCTCGGTGAACAAGAGAGTATGTGATCTGGCTTAGCCTAATGGCATTATAGGAAAATTAGCCTATATGACTCACAGTATCTGAGGTCTTTGGCAGGCTTGGAAGAACAAGCCTCTGAAGGAGAAGGTGACAATTCATCCCACTTTACAGCTTCATTATACATTTTCATTAGGTGTGGTTCTGGAATGGAGACGTAACACTTATAAAATCCAGTGAGTAAACCATCAACCTGAGGAGTTTTACTAATTGGAAAGGATACTAAAGAGTCAATAGTCCTGACCACAATAAGAGCAGAGTCTAAAAGGACAAGCTGGGAAAGGGGTAATCTAGGAGTGGTCATTTATTAAAGGTTAATGTCTGCATCAATTTGAGCTGAAGTGACTGTAGAGGCATTAAGATGACTATAGTAGTTACAAAAGGCTTGATTCACATCATTGGCAGCTGACACAAGTTTCCTTTGAGAGTCATAATGTAGGGTTTTGTTGATGTGCCACTTTAAGAATAAAATGTCAGTAGTTTATTTTTTTTTCTCCCCTACTCGTAAATCTTTAGTTTGTAAAACAAAGGCCTGGGCTTTTGAATTTTCAGTGCAATGCATTTTATGCTGAAAAAATGCCTTTTGCCAGGCTTGTCCTGAGGCAGATGAGGGGGCAATACTTTAATATATAGATGTGGTGTTATACCTGCTTAGAGCTAAACCTATTATGATCTAAAAATCATTTTTAGATGGCCTCCAATGGGAGATTAGTACATTTATCAGGTTGGACAAACAACCTAGATTTTCTTTTTTTTTTTCTCATTAAGGTTTTATTTCATAGTTTCATAGTTGGTAAGGTTGATTAAAGACATTAGTCTATCCAGTTTAACCTGTGTGGGTGTGTGTTTATTGAAAATCATAAAGCATAATGCAATATGCAAAGTGTCGGTATAAACAACAAAGGGGTTTTAAAGAACAATCTTCAATTATATGCAAAACCAAAAGAGTACAAACATCTATTTATCCATTTAACAATAATTGTGTCAATATGTACTGTTTAAAACTAGGAATGAGTATAGATAGACACAATATGGCAATATATGAATGTGCTTTCATATTTCATATAAGAGATAAAATGTTAGCCTGTGTGATAATGCAACAGCACACCCACCACACGTGCAGTATGGTTCCAGCCTCTTCTCCACATCATCAACATACTCTAGGGACAGAGAGGTAAATCCTTTGTAGCAAAGAAGGTATGCAGTACATCTAAGAGAGAATCTTATATCCATTCTCTTGGGTAGCGACATTGAGCAAGCCCTTATGAATATGAGTGCAAATGCACTCCCATTCTTCATCAGTGAAGCTTTGGTTCAGCTCCTTCATCCAGGTCTGACATGAAGTAGAAGTAGAGGCCGAGGGGGCATCTAATAGTGATGCACACAGGGTAGATATAACATATCGCTGTGACGATGTTCTGGTACACAGGATTTTAAGTGGCATGAGAGGCCTAGTTCATAATGTGGATGAGCCCTGAGGAGTCAAGAAATATCTGATTTAGAGATAGCTCAACAATGGTATGGTACACGGTTCAATCAGTTTGTTAAGTACATCCAGAAAGAAGAGTGTACCACGGCTGAAAAAATGCATTGTGAGAACATCTCTGTGTGGCCAGACCGTGTGCAAGAAATGTGCCAACATACCTGGGGTAAATGCAGCACTGAGACGCAAGGGTATCAAAGGGCCAATATAGACAGGACCACCACTTGATCAAAACATTTTTATGGAAAACATGAAGTGAAGGGCCTATTAATGGGTGAGATTTCAACATAAGTGAGGCCTGGCAGGGTAACAGCCATTGCAAAGTGCATAGGTGTAGAACTGACTAGCAATGTTCTGGGAAAACCAATCCTTTAACATGTGCATGAACATTCCAATCCACCAATCTGGAAATTAAACATGCCCTATAGTAGCCATAAAGTTCTGGCAAGCCAATGCCTCCCTAAAGCTTGGGTAAAAGTGAGATGGGAGTATTTAATTAGCAGTTTATTGCACCAGAGGAAAATAATGCGTTCCCTCTTAGCTAACTACTTTTTCTGCTCCTCAAGATATTGCTTCATGTGTTACATATGCCCACCCTCAAACCCTCAAGGAGATTCAATATCAAGAAAGGCTTTAAACTATTCAAATCCAATACTTTTTTCTTCTCTCTACTCCCTACCCCCTATGAATAAATATATATTTATTCAATTTCCTTTAGATTTACCTTCTATTATGAAGTGCAAGGGCCTGCCTGATTGCATACAAATTGAAAATTTTAGACGTGACCTCATTTTATATGGTTTGAGTAAATCTAAAGAAAATTGTACTAGAAAATTGTATAATGTATGACCAGGGTTAGAGATTGATTTCCACTTTGTATGGTCTTCTAACTGATGACTCATCATCAGACAAATTACTTCACATGTTGAAGTGGGAATGGTATTGTGAAAAGCAATGCTCTCCACAAGAGTGGGACACAATGCTTTGTAAACCTCCGTAAATATACTAGATCGCTAGATATCTGTTAGGTTAACAGCTCTTCAACTGCCATGATGCTGCACATTTTATCAGTTATGACACCAGCCTTTGGATGGTTTGATAGTTTGGTTGAGAATGTCAGCAAATGTGACAGTTACATTCCTGCCATGAGCTTAAATAGATGGGTTTACTGACACTTTAAGGTGTTAACTAGGTAGTACTATACTACAAATAAACTCCCCCAAACATTTCCAGAAGTTTCGCTCCTTAGCCTATATATTGTTGAGTTATGAGAAATTGAGACCCATGTGGCAAAAGATTTCAGAAATCTCCTCTTGACAGGTAGGGCATTTAATTACACTCACTAAAGTGTACTTTACCTGCTCCAAAACCCGTTTCCCATCACTTAAAAAGGAATCCACACTATGGGGTTGATTTACTAAAACTAGAGAATGCAAAATCTGGCACAGCTGTGCATGGTAGCCAATCAGCTTCTAAATTCAGCTTGTTCAATCAAGCTTTGACAAAACAAATGTGAAAGCTAATTGGGTCATTGCAGAGCTGCTCCAGACTTTGCACTCAGTTTTAGTAAACCAATCCCTGTATGTGTAGTCAGACAATGGACTATAGCTCTAAATTTGAAGTCTTCCAAGATTATTTTCTCACAAATTATGACAGAATAGATGCCATAATTTTGATAAAAATAATTTTTAACAGTCTTTTTGAACAATTCTTGGATAAATGGGATATATGGTCTTCTAATGGACATTTATTTTTAGACTGATTCTATGTATGACCTATATAAATCTAACTGCTCTGACTAATTTGAGATATATTTTCTTATTATTTTTTCTTTTTGTTTCACCTGTTGTTCCTTTTTTTTTTTTTTCGGTATCAAGGCAAGGTATCATTAAATAAGCTTTATTATAAAAAAAGTTTTGACTGTATTATCACGTTATTATAAATACTTACCACTTGTTTTACCTAGGTGGAATGTTAGTTCCATGATACCATTTTAAAAATACTTGTTTTTGTATATACTAGAACTACGGGAGATAGTCCCTAAAGTGGTCTGGAGTGGGGCCTAAGGTGCAAAGGTCCCGCAGCAGATGGAAATAAGGAAAGGAAAAGGGGGAGAAGAAGGAGAAAAAAGGAAAAAGAAGAAGGAAAGGGAAAAGAAGGGAAGGGAAAAGGAGGAACTGGAAAGTAAGGGAAGAAAAAACGGGGGGGAAAAGAAAAAAGGGAAGTAGGAAACAGCAAGAAGTGGTTGAGGGCTAGTGGGATTTTGAAGGTACCATATGACAAGTAAATAACAAGGTAATGTATAAAAAAATTAGAACATTTATTAGTAAATTTAAAATTTAAAAGCGAAGTGAAGCATACAACATAGTACAAATAACATATAGAGCAGTGTTTCTCAACTCCGATCCTCAGGGCACACTACCAGGCCAGATTTAAAGTATTACCTTGGGGAGATGCAGAATAGAATATTGCAATCACTGAGCAGCAAATTATATTACCTGTGATGTATTTCAGTTTTTTTGCAAACCTGGCCTATTAGTGTGCCCTGAGGACCGGAGTTGAGAAACACTGATATAGAGGATAAGTGTACAGGATGTACAGGCAACAGGCATATAGGTAAATATGTTCACAAGTCCGATGAGGGTACATCAAACAATTCCCGAATTGTTTTTGTTTATGTCTAATGTGTATCTTCTGTATGCTATTACTAGCATAAGCAGTTTTTAAACAAAAAAATATGGAAGTGGTATGATCTTACAGATATTCTGTTCATTTCAGTTGTTTGTAATTGACAGATGTCTTTATGAATCCAGTAATCAAGAGTTAGCCACATGTCCACCATTTAGAATGTTAATAGCTGGCTCAGGCCTTAGGACCTAAATTAGCATGTAGTTGCCAGCAAGTTTTTGACGGGCTTGTGTGCAGACCACGGGGACCGTTTTAGCGTTTCCAGCTTCATTAGCTGGGGTCTGAGGTAGTCCTATATGGATGGTTCCACACTGTCTATAAAAAAAGTGTCCTTTCTTAGAACAGAGGGATTATGTTTAATCTCTAATAAAATCCAAAATATTAGTTATTGGAAAGGAACAAATTCTTAATGAATACACATCTGTATGCACTAATAAAAAAGAATGGCTTGGTTGTACAGAACCATCTGGGGAATGACAAAATGGGCATATGTGGCCTGCTTATGGCAGTTACCTAGTGAGTGCACTCATTGCTAATGGGCTAAGCCAGGTTTCTCAGAAATCATATCCCTAACCCAGACATCAGAGCTTGCTGGTCCATATAACTTTTGAAGAATGCCTACCTAAGGGATGATTGCCAAGGGTTAGAGTCCAGCCTACATCCATACATCAAAATTGAGCAGGAGTTAAAAAGAACATTGTCATTTATCTGGGAATGTATTTGAAAAACGGCAGTTGCCGAAATTCTCAGTGTGCTTCCCACCAACAGGATAAACAACACCCCAATGGTAAAATGTATTTCTATATTTTTTTCTTTTTCTTTCATATAAAATAGACACATTTTTGTATGTCTTTTGTCTTTCTTGTATTTGTGAAATGTGTTTACCTTTGTACACATTCCCATGCCCACTTAGGGGTATTAAGTTATAAAGTGAATACGTGGCTTCTGGTCCTTACTAAGAATTCATACTCCTAGAGAGAGATTGTTGTACTGTATTACCAGTCTCTCTGTACTTATGTGCCAAAATATCAGCTATTATAAGTCTTGTGTCTGGTGTGTGTGTTAGTATATATGGACAGTAGATAAAGTGATTGCACCATGAGTATAGTTAGCAGGAATAGCTCAATGTACAATGCTGCTCCAAAATCTTTACAGTGTGCTGGATAGTGGTACGTTGCAAGGTTTGTACAGTATAATCTGCTCTAGATGTATAGTACATTTAAAGTTTTGTAGAGTAATAATTAATGCCCAATAGATGTATGCCCTAAATGAGTCCCATGCAATCAACACTTTAGCAGCAGTACCATTCAACTCACTCCACTCCACAAAAATGAATTAGGTGACAAAGGCAAGTCTATCGTAGATAATGCTAAAGCTCCCTATGGTCATAGTTAAAGAAAATTGAGTATTTATGTCCACAGAGGAGTAGAGGTAGGAGTAGGAAGCATGTGATCTTGCACCAGGCTACATATGATATTGAAGTCTTAGATCCATATAGGAATAGAAGGGAACTGGAACACAAAAAAAGAATCCTGCGTAAAGTACCTGGGAGTTGAAGGGAGGAGGCATGTATATAGCCTAAGCAAACAGCAAAATAATTATGCATAATTGGAAAAAAGTAGCTTTAATATATATATCTTCTGGCTGAGCATGTATGATTTCTCTTTTCCTCCGGAGGCATTAATGAGTAGTCCTTACTGCTGCTCTAAGCAGCATTTATGTAATGACATGTGAGTGCCATTCAGTGCAGTAATACTTAGAGCCCACGCTATATGATGTTGCCACCCCAGGGGATGGGTTTATGGCAGCTTGAGTTTAGAGGAAGAAGGTTGATTATTGCTAGCTGGTATTTAATCTAAAGGGCTGAGGACATTTAATTGCAAAATTATTATTTTTTTTTTGGGTATTACCATTGCTAGGATATCAATTGTCTTTTTTTGTTGGCGTTCTGGTTTAAGCCATTGTATTTTTACCATCTGATCAGTGCACTTGATTGAATTATAGGTTTCATGAATCCCATAATACTCATTGTCAACAGTGCATATCTTTCCTTCTGATTTTCCATTTTTACCAGCCCCCTTTCTTTCTTCATTCCTTTATTCTTTTCTAGATTTTTGGAGAATGGGATGACAGATTGAGGTCTATGCACTGTTACTTGTAGTGTATGTGTAAATGCCACTATTGAATCAGAAACCTTATTAGTGTATTGTAGTAGTCAAGAAAATAATAAAAATTCTAATAGTGATTTTTAGAATGAACACTACAAATGGTTAATAGTTTTATTTTTCAATCATTAATTATGTCCTGCTTGCACAATGAAAAACCAAACGTCACTCTGTAATAGATAAAGTAACACACTGAAACCTGAATAATTATGCTAAATGTTTACTATGTATCTTAATTAGTAATTCTGGTGAAGATATATTTTCATATTACAATCTTATTATTCTGGTCTGTCATCCCTTGCCGGAGATAATTCATGATTTTCATTTACATTGTGCATACCAGCTGCTGCAACTGCATTTCTCTGAGGTTTAGCACCCTACTTTCATGAGAGGTCCAGACAAGGTATTGTAAAGGGTGTATGTTTAGATCAATGAATACTGAAGTGTCCTCTGTTGACCATACTGTTATATCGGTTTGTGCAAATGCAAATTATCCAATATTTGTCTTTCTCCTCCGAGTGAAAAGCAATTTCAGTTAAAGTTAACAGGCTGCTTGGTATCACTAAAGTAAATCAGTTCTGTATGCTTTGTCTTTGTAGACTTTTTTTCTACAATTATGATAAGGGAGGCAAACAGGAATGAACAGTGGGCTCTACCATTGGTGCTGCTTTATCAATGTGTTACTGCATCCGTTATTTAGAGAACACTATGCCTCAGTATCTGATGTCTGTCATGTAAGCATAACACATCTCAGATTAAATGGACATTGATTTTGAAAGAGTGAACAAATACAGGCTAAAGTGGCTCCTTGAGACAGACTTAAAGTTTTACTGCATGCTCAGCTTGAATGAGAAATGGTAACAAAAAGCAACATGATAAATACTTGAGCATAGTGATCCCAAAAAAATTGCCACATCAGCATTTTTATCGGAGATAAAATAATTTACAGGATAAGCCTCATGGAGATTACTGTATATTATTTTTAGTGAATTGTTGGGAATCTAAGCTGAAGCATATTGTTGCATTAAGAGTATAAAAGTAGTATTGCAGCACATTTAATGGCTTATTATTTTTTTTTTTTTTTGAAAGCTGGGATCTATAGAACACTGAAAGAACACATACAATTTTTTGCTTGACTCAATGATCCTCCCTACTAAAGGGAAACATTAGCAAGAATAAGGGCATCACAAACATCACTAAGATATGCTGCTGTATGTATTCTTTTTAGCTAACACTTTGCTAGTTGCTCCTTTGTATTGAGCCATTGGGCTCAAAACAAATTCATTTCTGAACAAATGGAATAAGGGCTTGAAGGAAAAGTGTTATGAAAAGAATGGTCTGATTACTTGTGTTAACATTTCATATCAATTATAAATAGAAGCATGTGACATTATAAAAATAATATTCATATCAAACCAAGCTGTGCCGTAATATTAATGTATGTTGATATTATTTTCTTGTTAACATATATTCCTTCTTTCTTAAAATAATGCCAAAGAATTAGGGTGGCTATAATGAAACTATTTAACTGAGCCTCCCAAGGACACAATAGTAAGCAACTTTGATGATCATATAGGAGAAATCTCTGTGATACAAACATGCACCACCACGTAGTGCAAGCCTAGCCTCTTATAATGAATGGGTTCAAACATGTTTGAGTTTGGGCAGTATTTAAGTACTTCTCATTCTTAGACCCTTTTCATAAGGATGCCTCCGTGAAGCTGGATCTGCTTGCTCAGTGAGGGATCTCTCCGCTGATCCCCACTGAGTGGGCAGATGACAGGTTCATGCCAACTTCACTGTGCAGAGCAGACACGGACGCAGCCCACTCTTTTCTATGGGGCACCCGTCCGATTCCATCTGATGCCATCTGATCCACCAGACAGATGGGTCCACCATTCACCTGTTTTTGGTAGACAGGATTGGATTGAATGGCAGCAGGTGCCAGCAGACATGTGTAAAGTTAAATTTTTGGATACATGTGTCTGCTGACATCCGCCACTCATAAGAAAGACTAGAGGGTCCAATCAGGTTCACCTGAAAAACTGATAGGCGGAGATGATCAGATCGCCTGTGTGAAGGGGGCCTTAAGCTGGCTACACATACTGTACATACAATTTTCTTGTTCAATTTCCTTTAGATGTACCTTCAACTATGTAGTTCAAGGGCCAGCCGCCAGCCTGATTGCATACAATTTGAAAGTGTTTAGGTTTGACCTCATTATTTTGTTTTGGTGAATATAAAGAAAAATTGTACAAGAAATTTGGATGATGTGTAAGCAGATTTAGTGATGCATCTGCTAGTTCTAATTGTGCAGACAACCTTGAACACTTAGGCTTGGTTCACACTGCCACAACTTGGGATCTGACTTGTGAGACCCCATGTCACTTGACATGTGAAATCCCATGTTAGTCAATGAGAGCTTAGCACTACTAAAGTCTCTCCAACTTTAGAAAAGGTACCTGTACTATTCAAGGCGACTTCTATCCGATTTGTGCCCAGTGACTTTAAAGTGATACTAAAGTCTAATTTTTCTTTAGTTAAAAATACCAAACATGTTATAATAACCTGCACTGAGCAGTAGTTTTGCACAGAGCAGCCTAGATGCTCCTTTTTTCAGGTCCCTCTTCGGTGCTCCTGGCCCCTCCCTCCTGTTGAGTGCCCTCATGGCAAGCATTCCATTCAGGCACAGAACCATGGTCTGGCCCTGCCCTTCTCTCTCCTCATTGGTTGACTGATTTTGATTGACAGTAACAGGAGCCATTGGCATCACGCTGCTGTCTCAGCCAATGAGGAGGGGAGTCCTGGGTGGCTAAAACAGTACAACGTAGGTTGAACGTTGTAACATTGCAGCATAGAACAAACAGTAAGATTTGAAGTGACTACATACCTGCTAGTCGTATACAGGAGGGTCCATAAAACATGTGTAAAGGGATGGTTGGAAAATACTCATGATACTCAGTAAGGTATTGGGTTTTAACCATGTAAAATTCAAGTTTCAATTGAAATTCAAAATTCAAGTTCAAGTTCTGGACAGTAGCTCAGACGCCTGGCCTAAAAGAGTGTACTATCATGGGCCTAGTAGTTTAAGAAATAAAAACACGGTAGTAGGCAAGGAGATGCCTAGATATCAACAGTTAAACCAGAATATACTTGCTTAAGTTTGGGGCCTGCACTTTGAATCAGTAATTCCAATCTCTATGGAAGTATTTTAGCCTTCCCAATTGGATTGCTAAGCAATGCTCATTGGTGGATTTAAGGTTCATCTGAGATCTAACATCTAAAATATTAGGTACCAAGGAACCTCTCCACTTCCTAAGCTTTAGCAATCTGGCATTGAATACTGTAGAATATGAATGACCATGGGTCTGAACTCTGTTAGGAAGATGTCTTTTCCTATACTGAGTTATGCCATTGCAACATTAGGTTTAGTCAAGCACCCAGTGACCTCGGAGATGATCAAGTTTGGGCAATCCCACAAGGTATGTTTCAGGGTACCTACTCTTTGACTTCCTCTCCAGCATAGATCATATTCTATTTTTGTAAATTTTGCTAAATTAACTGGGGTTAAGTACCACCTATGGGCAATTTTTGGGGAGATTTCTCAGAAGTTTTTGCATTTAGTATAGAGTAAATTGGAGACAAATGGCTTTTTATCTTAATGCATAGAATTCGTCAAGATAAAAAAAAACCTTCTGCCTTACAACCACTTTAATGTAAGTTGCCTCCAAGTTGGATGCTTGTCTTAATTGCTGTGATCCGACATTACAGGAAGATTACCCAGGCATTCTCTGAAGATGCTTCAAAGTCACTTCAAAGTTGCACTGAAGTTGCACTGAAGTAACAATCAACTTCCAGGTGAAGCACAGCTGCACCAGCTTTTCTCTCCAGTTTTAGTAAAGTATTCCCTAAATTAAGCTAAAAGACATCCACAGAGCTATTAATCATCTTTCTTTTTTAGGAAGCCATAATCATATATGCATTAGTTTGATTCCCTATTCCTTAATATCTTTGCTCTGGTCTGTTTCAATCTAGGCACACTTGATAACAGAGACTAGGTTAGGTACGGAGTGACATGGGTAATAATGCTCAGGTGCACATAACCTAAAACCATGAATCTCATCACACTGTGCACATTAGTTGGTAGCATCAGAATTCATACAGTCTATTCTTGATGTTCTGCACTATGTGCATGGGTTGTAATAGTTGTACACATTTTTACTTTCTACTGTCCACAAAACAAGCCCTAACCCAATTTTGTGGTTTTGGTTTATTTAATCACGTTTAATAGAGTTTCATCTAATAAAGCAGTAATTATCATTTTCAAAAAGGCTGGGTCTAGCAAGCCAAAAGTTCATTACATACAGCATCCTATGTGATCACTTTTAAAGACCATAACATTTTCATTATTGCTTGTATAATGATATTTGTGCTATCTGTTGTGGAAATGCAATCCTTGAATCTTTTGCGTTGTTTGCATATATTAAGTATGGCCAAAAGAGCAGTAAGGAGCAGGTACCTGGAATTTATAATTCTAGTCCCAAAACTTAGAGTTAGGAAATTTCTCTGAGTCCAGGCATGTAAATAGTTATTTCTTAGCAGACTAGAGGCAGAACAAAATGTGAAAATAAAAGAAAATATTCCATTTGTAGCTGACAGATCTGGTTATACATATCTTATCTTCATGAAAATACAGTAAGCTGATGAAAATATCCTTTTCTATTTTTCAGCATCTGTTGAAAATTAATATTTTCAATACACTGAAGATTAAGGGTATCTTTATTGTCGACTGTGGGTGATCTTTTTTCAACAATGTGACCCTGTAATGTGTTAGATGTTTCATATTAATCTTGTTATCACTGTAATTTTAGGGGCTGTTGCAAACTGTATGGATTTCCAGCATACCCTGAGAAATGAAAAAAGCCTATTCTTTTACAAAATAATTATGCTTTCAGCCTAATCATAGGTTTGATGAGTTAGGTTTTCAAAACATTCAAACAATTCTCGATAGACAGTTTTAATGTGTATTTACTCAATTCTGTCTCTATGCTGTGTGATATTTTTTGTTTCCGCAACCCTTTATCTTATTTAATATGCAGTTGCATTTGCATATACTGTGAGTAAAGAACTAATAGGCACTTAATGGTAATCTGAGATTTGTCAGGAGAAAATAATAGACTCAGCTGAGTTGTAAGTGAGGGATCAGCGTTTTATCGGGAAACAGCCATGTGGGTAGCCAGCTTGCTGCCATTTTATTTCATAGAGTAGCACAACTTTGGAGGCACGTTTTACCGAATATAAAGGAAATGCGCTGCTGCAGTACCTAGTGTCAACTGTCAACTTGCAGCAGCTGGAGAATGTAGAGGCACAATAAATAGAATGTGATCTCTCTCTAAATGCCATTAAAATATAAATATATGTCTCCAAATGAAACTCCAAATGAAACATCAAGCTCATTGTATAAAAATGGTAGTAGTTGCTCTGTTCTGTGCCATGTTATGTTTTGCTGTAAGGGCTAAACATGATAGGAAACATATATCACTGATAAGTTAGTCATTTTTGGTTACCTTTAAAATATGATTTTCAGAAGACTACTGTATATGAGCAGCCATAATGTGGCTTGTTGACAAGTAGAATGATCTTAGGCACCGCTAAATAACTGTAAATATTAACGAAGAACACTAGAATGTGCTATTTACAGCTAAATGACCACCTTATATAAATCAAATAAATTTTTGGGAAAATGGAAAACTTTTCTTTGAAAAAAAATGTTTATGTGCCCCCTTCCCCCCCCAAGCTCTAGCATTACACATGTCGCATAATGTGTGTGGTCATTGCTTCTCCTTAGCATATTGCAGAAACGCCCATCCAAACCTAGAACAAAAAAAGCTTAGATGTGGCAGAAGCATTATTTCCTCAATTTCATGTGTTAAGCTGGGTACACAGAGGCCAAATGTTGGAAGACAACGGCTAGTTCAAAAAATAAAACATTTGGCCCATGTGTTTGCCGGTCTGTCTGACGTGCATGCTGGAAAACCAGCATCTGACCAACTCCTGATGGGAGAGAACGCTGGTTGGAGTGTTCTGGTGGAGGGGGGGGGGGGGCATCCTCCTGTCACAACACAACAGCTCAGTGGGGGAATCACTGAACTAATGCTGAACTAACCTCCCATGGTTTGTACAGCGCCTCAGATGGGAGTCGACAGTTTGTTTGTTTTTTTGTTCAACCCTGCTTTAGTCAAGGCGATACAATGATGAAAGTAGTCACAGACTAGCATTTTTACCACTGTAATACTTACACCCAAGTGGTCACAGACAACTGACTTGTGCTGAACGTATGGCATGGTTATATAGGTTTGTTTAACCTCTGTTTTGCTGATTGCATTAATGTGGTGCCAACTAGGCAGTGTATATAAGGGACTGCTGTATGGGCATGGTAGTCTTTCCATATTGCCTGCTGCCTAATGCTTTGGTCCTTCATTATTGTCCAGTGGAGGAATAAAAGTTCTGTAAGCAATAACACCAGTGCATGTAGGCTTTGTCTCATTTTTGTATCATATATATATATATATGTACTTTCAGCCAAATGTTCAAATAAGCCTTTATATTACAGGAAACCACATTTTAACAAATAGGCATACATTTGACTCACCTGTACAAACATTTGTTCTAAAAGTATAAACTATAGTTTAAAAATACATTTCCAAGTTGAATTCTTCTTACAAATAAATTATGAGTTTATTTAGTGATTTCTGCTAAAGGACACCAGCATTTAGAGGATTGTAAAACCATCATGCCTAACCTCCTTCTATTTGCTTGGCTGGCTCTGTTATAAGTACTTTCTTAGTCACTGACCTGGACATGGAGCAAGCATGCAGATCAGAAGACTCAGAGTAAAGTCAGAACCTGCATATTTTTCAGGATCAGTGACTGAGAGTGTACTGAAGCCACTGGATCATTGTGAAAGCCATTCAACTAGCATTTGCATAGGGCTAGAGCAGCAGTTACAACCTCCATATTCTCTCAGAAAAAAGTGTAACTCTATGTTTTGGGTAACCAATATATTAAGGGGCTGATTCATCAAATCTGTAGAAAATAAACTGTGCACAAAGTTGTTACCATTAGCCACCAGTCTGATTGGACAACAGCTTCAATTTCTGCTAATTTTTGTCTTTCCAGCATAGATGAATGAACCCATAACAATCACAACTGTCAAATAAATAAATAAATCATCAATTCACTAAGCTACACCAATAATTATTTGCCATAAAGTTTTTTATTTTTAGCAATGTGAGACGATTATCACAGTTGCATGGCAGAACTTAACAGTAATTGTACAAAATAACACATGCACTACAGCTTATTTACAGCTTTCAATTTTTCTTACCACTGCATTGAAATCTATCTTCTAAAAAACTCCTTGGAGTTTTAAAAGAGGTGTCTCAATCACTTGCTTGTGTGCTAGACAAATGAGTCATCATTTAGAAAAGCAGGCATATGGCCAGTTTGCTACAATGATTGACAAGCTCTGCATTAACTTTATCCTTACCAAAAAACATCTCCTTCTGAAAGGTTTAACCATTTTGTAGGGTGTATGCAATAACTTAAAAGGAATCTAAAATACACTATATTGTCAAAAGAATTGGGATGCCTGCATTTACATGCACATAAACTTTAATGTAAAAAAGTCCAGAGATAAAGTCCATATAAAGGCAAACAGCACGTCTGACGAAATTTTCTGTACAGGTACCGCTTACCAAAGGCTAATAATAAATAGGCCCAAAGATTCCAAGTGATCCACAGGAACCAGATCTCAGACGGACTCCGTATGTTGAATGGATCTCCTCAGTGTTGAGTGATCATGTGAAATGAAATAAAAAACGCCATAGCGTAAAACCACAAACAAATAGATGTAACACCCCAAGTGATGGGAATATCAGAAAGGTGCTGTAGTAGTGATAGTAAAGAACATAGACACCTCCAATCCTGTGAATATACTCCTTACCAGAGTAATAGAAAAATATTGCAGAAACAAATAGTGTAGAGGACCTCCCCCAATAGGACTGCAGCTTACCAAAAGGAAAGTAAATAGAGCACATAGATCCCAATCGTGTCACCGAAGAGGGCTGACATACATATGCCCTTACCAGCTCCAAAATGATAAAAGGCAGAAAAAGGTCCTGATTCGCCTAAGCACTCCCGCTGCGAGCAAAACTCCAAATGCTGGTGTCTAGATATTCCAAACCAGGCGCCTCCAATGGGAACACTGATACAGGCTCAGCATACAGATGGTGATGGCCGTGAATTGAAAGAGAGGTAGACCATAGTGTAAAACCCACAAACAATTTATTAAAACAAAGGGCAAACACTTACAAACATGTAGATCAAAAAAGCCAAACGGAGAGATGTAGGGAGCAAACCTTTGAGAACATCATCTTTGATGAAACGCGTCAGATCACGGCGTGCTGACGTCACCCATACGCTACAGTCCTACGAAGGAACGGGCGAGCAGAGCCGTCCGGCCGGCGGCTCCCTACATCTCTCCGTTTGGCTTTTTTGATCTACATGTTTGTAAGTGTTTGCCCTTTGTTTTAATAAATTGTTTGTGGGTTTTACACTATGGTCTACCTCTCTTTCAATTCACGGCCATCACCATCTGTATGCTGAGCCTGTATCAGTGTTCCCATTGGAGGCGCCTGGTTTGGAATATCTAGACACCAGCATTTGGAGTTTTGCTCGCAGCGGGAGTGCTTAGGCGAATCAGGACCTTTTTCTGCCTTTTATCATTTTGGAGCTGGTAAGGGCATATGTATGTCAGCCCTCTTCGGTGACACGATTGGGATCTATGTGCTCTATTTACTTTCCTTTTGGTAAGCTGCAGTCCTATTGGGGGAGGTCCTCTACACTATTTGTTTCTGCAATATTTTTCTATTACTCTGGTAAGGAGTATATTCACAGGATTGGAGGTGTCTATGTTCTTTACTATCACTACTACAGCACCTTTCTGATATTCCCATCACTTGGGGTGTTACATCTATTTGTTTGTGGTTTTACGCTATGGCGTTTTTTATTTCATTTCACATGATCACTCAACACTGAGGAGATCCATTCAACATACGGAGTCCGTCTGAGATCTGGTTCCTGTGGATCACTTGGAATCTTTGGGCCTATTTATCATTAGCCTTTGGTAAGCGGTACCTGTACAGAAAATTTCGTCAGACGTGCTGTTTGCCTTTATATGGACTTTATCTCTGGACTTTTTTACATTATCATATATGTTTTCACTATATAGCGCAACTTATATTTATACATTGTTTCTGAGGTGATAGTCACACTTGAAGTTGCTGCTTACAATCTCTTTGGTTTAGCGCAGTTGTTTACTTTTTTTGTTTACATAATACTTTAATGGCATCCCAGCCTTAGTCCGTAGGTTTCAATATTGAGTTGGCCCACCCTTTGCAGCTATAAGTGCTTCAATTCTTCAGTCTCCGCTATAATTCATCCCAAAGATATTCTTTCGGGTTGAGGTCAGGATTATGGGCAGGTCAGTTAAGTTCCTCCACCCTAAAGTTACTCATCCATATCTTTATGGACCCTGCTTTATGCACTGGTACACAGTCATGTTGGAACAGGAAGGGGCCATCCTCAAACTGTTCCCACAAAGTTTGCAGCATGAAATTGTCCAAAATGTCTTGGTATGCTGATGCCTAAAGAGTTCCCTTTAAAACAACCCCACACCATAATCCCCCTCCACCAAATGATTTGGACCAGTGCACAAAGCAAGGTCCATAAAGACATGGATGAGTGAGTTTGGAGTGGAGGAACTTGACTGTCCTGCACAGAGTCCTGACCTCAACCTGACAGAATATCTTTGGGAAAAATTAGAGTGGAGACTGCGAGTCAGGCCTTCTCATTCAACATCAGTGCCTGACCTCACAAATCCCTTACTGGAAGAATGGTTAAACATTCCCATAGACACACTCCTAAACCTTGTGGACAGCCTTCCTAAAAGAGTTGAAGCTGTTATAGCTGCAAAGGGTAAAGGTACAATACTTTTGACAATATACTGTATATAATTATACCTAAATGTTATAGTAAAGAGTTTTTTCAAGTTGAGGTTTAATGATTTAGAAACAATCAATCACATTAAATCTGAAAGTTAAAGCACTATGCATCAGCTGGTACATTGCTAAGAATTTAAATCAGAACTAAACCCTCCTATCGTTTTCAGCCAAGGAAGCTGCCACCTTGTCCTCTGTTTGATCTTCCACTGCAATATTGCTGCGCATGTGATCAGTTATGACACCAGGCATTTGATAGTTTGTGTAAAGAAAAAGGGGGTATAAATGGAATAACCTCCCACGTTTAGTGCGCTTGCAACCTGTGTATAAATAAATTATATATGTGTATATAATATCACACCCTAAACTGTACAAAACAACCAAATATGTGCAAATATCGTTATGCAAACATATATAACATCCAGCCAGTAAAAATATAAATGCAAAGATTTATATTATTTATTTATTTACGTTTTTCACATAATTATTTATGGTGCACATATCTATAGATTTAGTTTTTAATTTCATTAATTAAAAGGTATCCATAGGCGCAGGTGTACACCCCTTTTTACTCATTTGATAGTTTGACAGTTTGATTGAGAGCATAACCAATGTAACAGTTCCATTTTCAGCACATGCCAGGAATGTTCTGCTTGTTCTGCTTTAATTACTACTTTATCATTGATGGTGAGGATAATCTATATCTATGTAAACTCAATGATCTACCTTGCACAGAGTTATTGGAACTTGATAGGCAAGCAGTTTTATCAGGTTTATTTCTTTGAGGTTTTAAACCAATAATATACAGTATGTAGGGATGGGCCGAACACCCCCCTGTTCAGTTCACAGTAGAACTCCCAAACAGGGGAAATGTTCTACCCAAAACGGTGAAGCCTATTGAAGTCTATGGGAGCAGAACAGGAAAAATCAAAAGTGCCCATTTTAAAGGCTTATATGCAAGGAATTGTCCATAAAATGGGCATCGGGGTCTGGGTATTGACCTGGGGGACATGTATCAATAAAAAAACAAAACATTAAAACATTTTTTTTTTTCAGACACAGTGATTTTAATTATGCTTAAAATGCAAAAATAAAAATGAACAATTCCTTTAAATATAGTGCCTGGGGGGGGGGGGGGGGGGCAGCAAAAATGACATGTCTAAAGTAAAAAAATTAGTCAAATCCCATTTAAAATTACTTGCAGGTACAATTGCCAGCATCCAGCTTTTTAAAACATAAAAGAAAAATGGCGTTGGTGCTTGGGATACCCACCCTCCATATTGAGGGCATGTGACCTGGTATATTTCAGGGGGCATGCTCGCTCATCCCTCTCTCTTTCCTACCTGCCAGGTTACATGCCCATGGTATGGATTTTTGGGGGGGGCCACACTGTTTATTTTTAAATGTTGGCGTGGGGTACCGCTGCAAATCAATACCAGACCCAAAGGACCTGTATGGACTGGGGGGGGGGAGAGGGGCAAGCCATTTTTTTATTTTATTTTCTACTGGCACTTTTTTGTTAATAAGTTGTCATCGGGGAACCCCATTGACATCTGATGACTCATCAGTTGTTAGGGACGCCGCGGCCAGCTTCCTGGCCCCGCTCCTTAACAACCAGCTTACACTCAGCCCTGATTGGGCAAAGCTTTGCCCAATCAGGACGCCGAATGCACTGTAGAGCACTCAGTGTATTGCGGGGTGTTAGTCACCCTGCAAATTTTGGTGTTCAATGAACAGCCAAACAGGCAAATGTTCAGCCCGATCTCATGCTCGGGCCGAACCATTCGCCCATCCCTCATAGTATGTCAGGAAAAAAGTGCAGCGCTTCACTGACATTGATAAAACAAAAGTTTTGTTATATACAATACATAAAAGCCCCAATAATAAATCTATGACGTGAATCAGAAAAAAATCTCCTGTGTATTCAAAACGTTTCTGCAGTGATAGGTGTGAGGTGCCAAACCACTCACCAGAAAACATACTAAATCCAGTATAAAATAAACACACTTCACTCAAAGTGTTATGAATGATCTTCTGCAGTGACGCACCTCCACCAATCTAAACACTCACCAGATGGTAAGCAGTAAGAAGCCTTGAGCTGTTGCTATGAAGCTTAGTGGCATCATGCTCAGGTGTGTTGATTGCGTGGTAGGCTCCAATACGGTCAGACACTGTGCAAAAGAAGCTCACCAGCAGGAGCCCAAATGTTGCTCATATAGTGTAGTATTTTAATAAAGTTAAATGCATGTACATGTACTGCCGCATAAAAACAATAATGGCCAAAACAAACAAACTTGTTTTGCAGCCATTAATTTTAACCCTTACACTGTGACTGCAGTAAAAACATCCACTTTAATGATTAAAGTGATACTTTTAACAAGTGACTGAGTATGACATCAAAGCTCAGTAATTTTGAGCAAACACCAAGGGGGAGATATACTATTGATTTAGAGCATGTGAAAATGAAATTGCAAAACATCAGCAAATTAGTTTTCAAATTATTGCTGATTATTAAATAAAATAAGCATTTTTGGCTCTGAAGTTTGGCCTGGAATGACAGATTTGGGTATGTATGTAGCTTTCCAGTGCCAGCATTTTTATGATGGTAGCACTGATGAGCTGGTTTGCTATTAATCCCTGACTTATGAATATGTGGGATCAGCACACAAAAGGCGTGAAAGGCCAAACCCTTCTTATAATGAAAATGCACATAATGCACATTACTGCGGCATCAGAATATTGATGGAGCTTTTACATTAACCACAGATTTATGTCATCCTCCCCAGAAAATAAATGCACAGAGGTGTGTTAGAAAGCAGGCACAGGAGGACAAGCAAAATGTCAAGTGCCATTTTCAAGCATCATGGGAGAAATTAATTTTGAGGCTGCCTGAATTTTGAGTCTGGTAAATGAGCACAGCATGCAACAAGCAAAACTCTCTTGGAAGGCTGAAGCCAAATGGTGTTACTGATGAGACACTCCTACTTTGTTACTTTGAATACTACATCTATCATTGGGAATTCTATAGTCTTGCAATGTATTTACTTCCACCAGAAAAAATCAGATTCTTTCTGATGCTGACTCCCTTGGCAGATTTATATTTCTTCTGCAAATTGTGGTGTTCATTTATATAGGCCTTTTTTTTTTTTTTTTCAAATTAAAGCAAAATAAGAATTGGGCTTTTTGTTGAGAACAACCAAATATGTGTCCATATAGGATTGGAGTAGTGGTAAGAAATAGTTGATGTTTTTGCAATTTTTTTTTTGGAACTGATTTCTACACAATAGCAATTAGAATTTAACTGACATTCTTCTATTGCCAACTAGATACTGTAGATGTGCTTTACTTTTTGATGATGAGGCCACAGGTGTCAATGCACTATGTTAGTTAGAACAAAATGTGAGTTTTCAATTACGATGGAATTTCAAAGTTTATTCTGAAAACCAGGATACTGAACCTTTTGGAGAGACTATTGTTTCCAACAACATGGGAGCCCCAAAATTCTATTCTGGATTCTCTGGAATGCATTTGAGGCCCAGGCCAAATTTCCAACTTAAAGTGTATGTAAACCCAAACTATATTATTCTCTTACTTGCTTCTTTTTTGGTCTGTTAAATATACCATTGAAAGCATTTTGTTACGTTCACAAATATTGCTATTGATCATGCCAGAAATTCTGAGCTACTGTATCTTGGGTCATGTGCAACAATCCTGTGTTATTTTAAGATTTTATCCTAGTTCTTATCATCCTCTAAAGAACAATTAAAGCTTATGTTGTGGAGATGAAGATAATCAGTGGTATTTAGTAGTTTACCAGCAGACTGAGCAGGGCTGACACAAAATATTTCAGTTTCAGGTCAATGGCATGTGGTGTCATTCCATTGGGGGAATCAGGAGCTGGGCACATTTCTTGCAGATTAACGGGTACTTTTCTGTACTGTATGGTCTAAAGCAGGGGTATTGAATTAAAATTCATGGAGGTCCGATTAGCAAAATTTTCTTCCAGCAGAGGTCCAGATTGCATTTTTGCGTGATGACTCGGATTCTTTACATCACAGCCCAGGTGTGCAGGCACGACAGCCCATTCATTTGAATGGGCTGTTGTGTCTGTGTTTTCTGCTGGGAAAAGGCCCTGGCACCTTTTTAAAAACGCTGTCGCATTAAAACTGCATGGCGCGTATGTACCATGCAATTTCCATGTGTGGGAAACCGCACCTTGTATTTCATTGCATTTAAGAGTCAATTGTACCCTGCACGTTTTCTGTGCAGCTGCTTATCCCCCTTTACATCACCACTCACAGCACTGTCCCCCTTCACATCACCACTGTCCCCCCCCCCCACACACACAGCACTGCCCCCCTTCACATCACCACCCCCCACACACACACACAAAGCACTGCCCCCTTCATATATTCCCCCATCAGCACTGTCCCCTTCATATATCCCCCCATCAGCACTGTCCCCTTCATATATCCCCCCCATCAGCACTGTCCCCTTCATATATCCCCCCATCAGCACTGTCCCCTTCATATATCCCCCCCATCAGCACTGTCCCCTTCATATATCCCCCCATCAGCACTGTCCCCTTCATATATCCCCCCCATCAGCACTGTCCCCTTCATATATCCCCCCCCCATCAGCACTGTCCCCTTCATATATCCCCCCCATCAGCACTGTCCCCTTCATATATCCCCCCATCAGCACTGTCCCCTTCATATATCCCCCCATCAGCACTGTCCCCTTCATATATCCCCCCCATCAGCACTGTCCCCTTCATATATCCCCCCCATCAGCACTGTCCCCTTCATATATCCCCCCATCAGCACTGTCCCCTTCATATATCCCCCCATCAGCACTGTCCCTCTTGCATATCCCCCCAACAGCACTGTCTCTCTTTACATCACCCCCCCACCCCCCCACACACACACACCACTGCCCCCTTATATCACCCCCACAGACCTGCCCCTTTGCATCACCCTCACACACATACACAGCACTGCCCTGTTAACACACACCCCCATAGCATTGCCCCCCTTTACATCAACACAGACCACTACCCTCTTAACATATCACCCCCACAGCATTGCTCCCCTTTACATGAAACACCACACTACCCCCCCCTGCACATGACCCCTGCTCCCCAATCAAACTTCACAGCCCTGTCCTCCCTTCACTCTCCTACCTTACACAGAGCGGAGAGCAGGAGGCGGGACAATCTCGAGGAAGACAGAGGAACAGCAGCGCTGCATGCATAGAGGCAGCCGACTGTGTGCCTCCCAGCCAATCACCTCCCGCCTCCCAGCAGCCAATCACCTTCCGCTTCCCAGCAGCCAATCACCTCCCGCCTCCCAGCAGCCAATCACCTTCCGCCTCCCAGCAGCCAATCACCTCCAGCCTGAAATGCTAATTCAGGCAGCTGCCTCCCTCCATTCAATGCCGGTCCCGCCCCCAGTCTCAGTCATGCCTCCTGCCATCCGCCCTGCTCTGCTAATGACAGCAGCAGAGACAGGGAAGAAATCCAGCAGCTGATGGCGGCGGTCCTGATGGAGCAGCAGCGCGGGCCGGAGACGGCCCGCGGGCCGCCATTTAGTGATGCCCGGTCTAAAGCATGTGGCACAGTTTATGTATTGCAGACATGAACTACATATTTTTTTAAGGTGTGCCCAGAAATACACTTTAGGGCTTTATGAAAAGCTGAAAGCAGAACAGTAAAATCCCAATGAAATTTTAATATTTCTATATTTTAAAAGAAGCAGTTATTATTATTCGCGAAGATGTAACCTCTCTGGCTTTTCTCAAATTAATCACTAGTAATTCACACATATCATTAACAAGACTGCTGTGTTTTTCTCCGGTGACCTTTTTTTGCTGTGCCTTATTCATATATGCAGGGGGGGGGTGCCCATTTGGTGTATATTTAGATTTGCAACCAATTTCAGGATGCTCGTGGAAAGTCACCAAATACTACATACGTGTTCTCTTAGGGCATATTCAATAAACAGTACAAAAACTCAGAGACGTAAACTAGAACAACCAACCATAATCCTCTTTACTATAGCTAGGCCAGGCCAAATTTTTTCTTTTTTTTGTTGTTACTGCACTTTGCTTATTACACTGTTTTTAATAAATAAACATAAAATTTTCCAAAATGTAAATAATAACTTGTAATAATGGCATGTTTTTCACACGAAGAATACCAGCTCATAACATTCTTACACAGGGCCTGACCAGGCCATTCGTTTTCAAACCATGCAAACAAATAGCATTTAGTATAAGTAAGCTGATTTCAAATTCCTTAAACCTATGCAGAATCATTGGAGAGCAAGTATTTCTTGCCCACTGGCTACATGGTCAATTTCTGGCATTTTACTTCTCATTTTGTCATATCAACATAAGAATAATTCTTTTTAGGCTATTATAAAATAAAAGATACCTATAGAAACAATAAGTATCCTATTTTACATAGAAAGTTTTTTTTTTTTTTGTCAGGCATAATATAGATGCTCCTGCTGAGGATATTAACACTACAGATTTTAACTGTCATAGAAAAATAAGTATGATATGAAGCCTTATTTACATTTTCTGTTTAAAGTACAGAGCATCTGGCTAAACTGTTTTTTTTTTTTTTTAAATTAGGCAGCTTGTGTAAGTTTCAAAACACTTGGCAGTTTATTTCTCCTTTCCAAAATGTTGGTAATTATATTACAGTTGCACATTTGGGATTTTTAAGAATTTTCAAACCCTCTTTTCAAATTGTTGATCTGAAGGTAGGATTGGAACTCACTAATCCAGACTATGAACTGAATGTGTGTATCACTATGTTGGCTAGTTGCCCTTATCTACTTCAGCCTTTGATCATTTTTCTTTCATCTAGTTTAACAGGATGATGGACACAGGTACATTATTAAAAAGAAAGGTTGGGGTGCACCTGCGCTATGGATTGTGTGTTTAGACACAAATACTGAACTTAAAAAATGGGGGGACCAGATGGTTATGCTGCCTCCAACTTACCACTAGGGTAAAAATGTATTGGGGGTTGGGATGTGTTGGTTTGGGGCGCTACCACCTTGCAGTGTGCAAAATAGATCGTGTATTCAGTCCCATAAAGTGCACTGTGCTCTTTTGTATTAGCAAAAAGTGCAAAAAGTATATATAAAATTATAAAGTGCTGCGTGCTGTATATAGTGCTGAAAGTGCAACACCAGGGTAACACCAGACAAGCTGACAGTGAACTTCCTAACAGTGAGTTGATACTAATCTTTCTCCCTGAAATACTACTATACTACGCAATGAAAGCCTTCTTGGTTTTTGTACACTGACTCCCTAGATGCTTTTGCAAAAACACCTGTGAATGAACAAATGCAATTTAGGAGCCCTGCAGGCATCAAAGGAGAGAGACAATTAACCAGGCCGGCTTGGGATCAAAGGAAGAGCCTCTGGTAAGTGCTTTACCTCCGGTATTAGCACTTTCACTCCCAGCACGTGCCATTCGGGCGCAATTCACTCAAGCACTTTATCTATTGGCAATTTTATAGCGATCACGGTTGTAAAGCTTTTTACCCTCGCAAGGGGATGTCACAATAAAAGTTTAAAATATAATTGCCTATTCATTTGTTAGCACTCCGGCACTTTTTTCACTGATTAGTGTTCAGGTGGTTGCAATACGATTTGTATCAGACGATTGATACACAGATGGTCCAACCTATTTAGTGCAATCACACGTTTGATAGTACAATTTTTGCACTCATTGCACTTTCAGCACTATATACAGCATGCAGTACTTTATAATTTTATATATACTTTTTGCACTTTTTGCTAATACAAAAAAGCACAGTGCACTTTATGGGACCGAATACACTATCTATTTTGCACACTGCAAGGTGGTAGCGCCCCAAACCAACAGGTCCATTATATTTATTTTGTTGCAGGTTCTGCTTTGCAAATTCTTTCTCTATAAATGAACACTTTACCTGTGCTCCCAGAAGCACATACAACTGTACAGGGTGTTGTATCCATTGATATGTTGGGGATCAGTCTATTGCATGTAAATAACATTATAGTGGAGAAATTAGTTCCCACCAATAAATCCAATCTTAAAAATATTTCTAAAGCCAAACCTTTTTTTTGGATACAATATTGAATGGTAAAAAATGCATTTTTGTTTTGGTTTTCTTTTCTATCTGTGCCCCTTTTTTTAAAATACTTTTTGTCCTGTAAGCACAACAGAAAGAAGAAAAATTAAATCACTTTACGTTGAAGGAAATCCCACTTAAAGCGGAGATCCGGCCTCATATACCTTTTTAAACTAAAAATACCCCTATAATACTAATCCATCACCCTTTACAGAACCACTATTCTCATACTTACAAGGTGTATAGTATTGGATTTTAGTCAAAATCTTACTTTTAAAAACGCTGTCTGGGCGCGGCCATCTTGGATGTGGGCATCTGAAACCGCAGTGTAATCTGCTGTGTCCTTCTTCCTGATTCCAGGGAGTGTTCTGGGAGTTCTTCCTGATTCCAGCCTCCTGGGAGTGATGACAAACAGCTCCCAGGATGCAATGCAAAGTCGGAAGTGATGTCAGTGGCCGTGGCCATAGAGGGGGGAGAAGGAGGAAGTACAATCAAAAATGCCCTGAAAATAAGGTAAGGGACCCCCGAAAAAATGTAAAATGCCCAATTGTTAATCAGCATAGCAAGCACTCCAGGAATCACTAAAGTTGCAAAATAGGCCGGAACTCCTCTTTAAACAGTTGTCACCAGAACAATTAATCCCATTGGAAGATTCACATCTACTCCTGTTATGATGAATTTAACATTCTTGATTTCCCAACATTTTCTGTCCAGGTGACAATTGTCGCAAAGGACAAATAGAGAGGTGGAATCTCCCAAGCAGGGACACAGACACTCTAGCCAAAGCTTAAACAAACATTTAGGCTTTAGATACCTTTATTACTTTCATTCATTCAGGAATAGTACTGAGAAAAAAGAGAATTCACTTTGGAATGCTTTAGCTACCTATTCAACCTCCACAAATGTAAAATGACGTGTAACATCAAAGAATGATTGTAGCAAGTCATACAGGGAAAGTATGGTGTCTTTGTACATAGTTTCTTTTTTTTGCTATGGAAAGGGCTTAAAGAAGAAAAAAAAAAATAGGAAAGAATATATATAGAAGGCAAATATATAATATTTAACCACATGAATTTCAGAGCTGTTTCTTCTCCATAAACCCCTAGAGTTTATAATATTTTATCTTTGATTTGCCTATATCTTAGTTCTGCACATCAGGCATTTTATCTTTTGTAGGTTACCTAAATGTATTATACATTTGATAAACACATGACTTTCATTTGGTAAACAATCTGGATACATATAGAGTTAATTTCTTTAGTTTTAATGAGGAAAAAAAAAAAAACTGAAAACACTTTATTTTCCTGTAATTGTCCCTAAGCAAAACTTATACAATGCCTATGCTTTGCTTATCCATAAATATTTCATTTGAATCGGTCTTTGCCAACAGAAATTCTTGTGGCTATTCTCAGATGCCCTAACGCGCTCCCTCCTTTTACGTATGAGAGTTAATTTACCTAAAAAGAATAGTGGTGGTCAGGTGTGTAAGAATAAAAACAATCACATGCTTTGAACACTGTATTATAAAGGTTCCCCTTTTACTATTCTGTTCTAGGCACATGTACCACAACTGCCATATAGTAAGGATGGCTCTTTCAATTACCAACCTTTAATTACTCATATGTTGAACACAAAGCACACTCATAGTCGTTTCAATCTTATATTGTAGTAATAGCCAAAAATACATTGCAAATTATAAATATGTTGTATTATACAATACATACATTCATATGATTTCTAAGGATGGCATTAAAAAGCATAAACAAAAAAATATACAGAATAAAAATATTTGAAGTGACACTAAAGGCTTTTTTTTCCCTTTTTTAAAATTAACAAACAAGTCATACTTACCTGCTCTGTGCAGTGGTTTTGAATAAAGCAACCCTAATCCTCCTCTTCTTGGGTTCCTTGCCGGTGCTTCTGGCCCCTTCCTCCTGCCGAGTGCCCCCAGAACAAGCAGCTTGCAATAGCCCATCTCTCTCCTCACTGGGTCACTGACTGTTATTGACAGCAGCTGTATCCAATGGCTCTCACTGCTATCTCAGCCAATAAGAGGACTATACAATATATGTAACAGTGGGAAAGATTAGTTAAAGATCTTGCATGAATTAGGTTCCCCCAATGAGGAGAGTGTCCGCATTACACATTAGATACGAGCTCTATGTCCCACTCCAAACTACTCCTCAATGTTTTCCACTGACAAATAAAACCCCTTCTCTCTGTTTTTTATCCCTCTTCAGTGTCTTCCCTTTTATTAGAACAGCCGGGGGGGGGGGGGGGTATAGAGGGAATTGGGAGGGTCAGGTTATGTCATTATAGGAAGCTGGTGGTGGACGAAGGGAGCCGGTCTCTCTTTTTCTGGTGAGTTTGAAAGGTTGAATTCTGCTAACAGCACGACACAAACTAGAACAATACGAGAAAACCTGTGGGCTTTGGAATCTATTTATTCTCTCTGCAGAGGGAACACAGTTGTTGAACTTGTAATTCCATACTCCAACCTTTCAAACTGACCGGAAAAAGAGAGACTGGCTTCAAAACAAGAGAGCCAGAAGGCTGAAGCTCATGTCCTTGTCTTTTATGTCTTTGCAGTGATGGTGAGAACCCCCTGTGTGGGAAGAGCTATCCGTAGGAACTTTGACTTGCTTTTAAATAAAAGTGGGTGACTGGTGCAACTCATTGTAAATGTACCTACTGCTTGAGTAGGTATATATATATATATATATATATATATATATATATATATATACATATACATACTGCATGTTGTCGTAACATCACGTAGATCAAAAGTGGAGCTTAATATAAGGTTGCTGAGAGATGCATGTGCCAATATCATGACCAGGCAAGTGGAACTCCAGGTAAAATGAAAAGATTGTGTTTACTTTTATTATGAATCTCCTAAATCAGCTATATTTTTCCCCATTGTTTGTAAGAATTTATCTGTAGATCCTGCCAGTCCTCCTGTTATGGCCTTGTTGAGTGTAGAGACAGCAGCATCACAATCTCACTGTTGATATTGCAGCACTGTCAGCCCTCAAATATGTGTTTCCCTATTCAGCACAGTGGTGATGTCATCACATTGCCACTGCCCCCATGATTTAGGCATTTTTGGCCAGTACATAGTGATTTCTGATCCTCTGCTATTGGGAAAGGACAGAAACGGGACCTAAAAGTCCCAATAGAGACTGCATACTGCCTGGAAGGGAAGACCAGCTTCAAAACTATAGGAGTTCATAAGACCTAGAATAATATAAGAAAATAGAGGTATTTAAAAGTGGCTTTATGAAATTATCATGGTTTACATAATATATTAGTGCATGAGTATATGCTAGTAAAGGAGGTTTTGAAATGGTTATTTGTTGGAAGACTTGTTTTATACTTTAATAAGCCTGTTTTGATGCTTAGGGACAAAAAAATCCATTTTTTTTGTAATTTTTATATATGTTTTTCATTACATTTGCATTGCCTCAGTTTGAATCTTTAACTCATACTGCTGCAGATGAATACATTAAAATGAATACTTTTTAGCCAAAAACAGTTGGGCTCTGATGTAAATATAGCTAAACATAGTGGTGCAGTAGAAGGTGTTTGAACTTGAAAGGGTAAAAAAGTAGAATGATTTAGCTTTTCTAATAGCTAAGGGAGAATCTCTCTTTGCACAGCTCAGGAACACTTGAAACCAGCATGCAGCTATTAAAAATTCAGAGGCATTGACCATAAATATAATTAATGATAAGCTTTTAGTAGACAATGGAATTGTTTTGATCCTTTAGCACTGAAAATCCAGGGATGTCAAGTTAAATAACACCTTTTTGGATAACCGTAATTTGTTCTGATGCCTGTATTTTGAAGGACATAAGGGATATTTCAGTTACTTTTGCAAATAGTTACTGTATATTAATGTGACAAAGTGAAAATAAAAGACAGAGAGGAATGCTTATCAGAGTTGTACATGTGTGATGAATTTATCCTGGAATTGTGTCACTGGGTGATCATATCTAAAGCAAACTATGATTATCCTCCTCTGTTTACTTCTAAAATGCTTTATTTGGCACATACAGAAAGTCTTGTTTTCTTGAGACTCTCCGCAGCAGACCTGTGCTAATGTTTCTATATCTAGACAGCAAGTATTTGTATACCAAGAATCAATATGTGAAGTATATCCCTCAAAAACAATTAAGAGTGCTTCTGCTGCACGAGAAACAAAGTAGGTGATGCACCATCCTTCAATGTCAGGTCTGCCCATCGATATGGGGGGCCGGATTTAAAGAAACTGCAGCTTCAAACATCTATGACGTGTTTCAGTTTCGCCGCGTTCAAATCAATTAACTGGCGCTGCGGCGAATTGGCGAGTAAAACAGCAATAATGAATTCCGCCGTCAGCGGGATTCACTTACGATCGCGGCTTCGCCAATTCGCAAACTTATGTCTTCCTGCTTATAGCAGTTTCACATAGCGATGTGGGCTAGTGGATTAGTGCACACATCACATGTCTGTAATTCATCTCCCTCTGCTGTAGGTTCGAGGCTTACCATCTCCACCTACTTTTTTTATTTTCTTTTTTTGTTTATATTGCTAAAATGGAACGGATTACATCATATATATTGCTAAATAATGTTACACTCAGAAGCGCTTGCAAGCTTACACCATTTTAAGTGTTTTTTTGATCTTGTCTGTGTGTCGAATCGATCTTATGAAGGAAAGTACCAAAGGCAAGTGACCAAACCCCTACCCTACTTCAGGGCAAGATGAAACCTCACAATTTTACCATGGTCTTCTTCCCACATTCCATACAATGTTTAGTTCTTTAGCTATATGTGCTTTTTAGCCTTAACACACTCCATTTTTTCCACCATACAGCTTTATTCTGCACAATAGCTAAGTGCTTTGCAACTTCACTGCAGTTCACAACGTCATGGGTTCAAATCACATCACTACACTTGGGATCTCTTTTCACTCTCATTTTTTTAAACAGTTTTTTTAAACTATCTTGAATTTGGGGGGGGAGGGGGGTGTCCTACCCAAATTTCAAGCACATCAATGGAAACAACACAATTTTGATTTTATGAGTGTGGTCCTAGTTTTATCGAGATGCAATTCTTTACATATTTACCATGGTTCTTACAATTTCTTGACCAATAAACATAGGTGTCTGATATTGGACTCTCTCCATATTTCAACAACACAGGCCCTCATAGTCCAACACTACATTTGCCTCACACCTCAACACAACACTGTCACATCCCTACTCTACATTACAACCCCTCACATCACCAGTACAAGCAGCATGCAAAGTGCAAAACTCCGGCCTTGGCAGCTTAATGGGCCATACACTAACAATTTGTCTAGACTTTTTCCTGTAGACTTAACCAAACCATATAATAGAAGCTCAAACCTCAACACTTTCAATTTGGATGCAATCAGGCAGGCCCTTGCACTACATAGAAAATGTCAATCGGAAGGATAAAGTCTTCTCTAAATCTTACAGTGTGGATGGCCCTTTTGTCTGTAGGCACCCACACAAAACAAAAAAACACATGTTCAATTCTAATGTATTTATTTATTTGAGAATGACAGCAGAAGGAGGGATGCAGCAAAAGAATATTGTCACTCTCCAGTCCGTGTGCCTTTACAGCGCCAGACCACGATCTTTGCTCCATGGCTACGGGATTCTGATGTCTTCCACAACTTCCGGCAGAGTTCAGAATCCATTCTGCACCTCTACCAGCTCATAGGGGACAGGCATGGCAAGGTTGCTGGGCAGCTTCCAAGCCACTTTCGAAGTTCCAGGGTGTTCATGTTGGTCATTGGCCATGTGCCTTACCAAATATCCACTGACCACAAAAGAAAATGAGTGGAGTCCATCAAGGTGGGTTTCTACCACCTACACCCGCAAGCAGTACCACTCCTGGAAAAATAAAACAAAGGATAAGACATTTCATTATGAAAATCACATCTTAATGCCTGTTTGCTTCATTCTGAACTTCATTTAATTTCGACATCACGAGTGAAATAACACATTTTATGCCAACTTACACAAACCAGAAATCATTAATGTAAACATTTGAATACACACCTGTGACGCCAGACAGCCCATCACCACAGGCTTCCCATGGTACGTGCCATGATTCCAAGATGTTGATGTTCTGGAAAATTACAACACCATAAGATACCAAGCAGCCGTTCATGTTATCAATAACTACACAGGTGGCATAGACACAAATAAACACCTGCCAGCTCTTCTCAGCCCTTTACACTATTCACAATACCAACATGTTTATGGTTAGAGGTGCATGTTTTTGCTCAAGTAACACAATTTTACCAATGTTGACTACACTTTATCTACAATGGCAAGTGTCATTGGCAGATGATAATCACCCTCTGTCTCCCTGTGAGTGGCACCTCTGCTAACTAGCTAATTAATACACATGCCCTATCTTGACCGGTTACAGTACTTACATGTAAAGTGGCTAGCAACCAGGGTATTCCGGGTGGCCATACCGGCAGCGGTGCTCCGCCGCCTGGGGGCCGCCGGCTGACGGACCTCTGGCTCCCTCTCCTCCGTCAGCTCCCAAGAATCATCCCGGGCAACGCACATGTTGTGCAACACGCAGCACGCCAGGATGATCTTGGAAGCCTTTGTAGGAGAGTACAGGAGTTCACCCCCAGGCCGGGCCAAGCAGAGAAACCGGGACTTGAGAAGACCTATGGTCAACTCAATGATACTCCGGCTTCTCCGCAAGGCCCTGTTGTAATTCCTCTCTGCTGGGCCCTGGGGGTACCTGATTGGAGCCATCAGCCACGTCAGCTGCGGGTAACCAGCATCCCCTGAAAAATAAGAAAAATATACATTAGTTATTCATATCATGTGACTTTAGATGACTCCTCAAAATGGGAGACAATTAGGCATTTTACTAAACAACCTGCTCGTCTGTTTGCAAAAAATCATATGAAACATCTCAACTCTGTCTAACTGCCTAAATCACTAATACAAATGGGAAAAAGGACACACAAAGTGGTGGGTTTCTCTTGCAAGTTACAACTTGGCCCCTATTCTGTTCCTATTACATTAGCCTAGGTCTTACTTCTGGAATATATCTGCAACTAGAGTGAGGAAACCAATATTGACTCACTTATGCAAAGTACTTTGGGGATATGGCAATACCATTGGAATCATTTGTAGGTTTTCTTTGGGTGGCTAGAGGACACCATTTACACATTGGTTAACCACCTTCATTGGACTCAAAGACAACTTTGCAAATCTTTCTTTTGTGAGCTGCTAAGCTGCTGATCTGGTTGTGTGTGAACAGCCTGACAACTAATAACACATCCATTTTAGGTAGGCTTTGCTTAAATCAGGGTGTACACCGATGTAGCTTATTCCTATGTCTATGTAATCTTACAGTTTATGTTGTTAAGACAAAATACTTTACCAATAAGCCACCCTTCGGGCATTTGTCCACTTTCAAACACCTCGTACAGAGTACTTGTTCTTAACATACTGGAATCATGGCACGACCCTGGGTGACCAGTGTTGACACTCATGATGCGCTGTTTGGCGTCACACACTAATTGGACGTTCACAGAGTGGTACTGCTTGCGGTTCCGGTATTCACTTTCGTGGCTCCTTGGGGGCCTAATGGCTATGTGGGTGCCATCGATTGCCCCTAGGATTTGCGGCATGTGTGCCCGCCGGTAGAAACCCAACTTGACTTCATTCCACTCATTTTCATTCTGTGGCCAGTGGATAAAATTGGGCACTATATCCACTATGGCATTAATGACCAACATGAACACCCTTGAAACTGTGGGCTGGCTAATGCCCATGATACTTCCCGAAGTGGCTTGGAAGCTGCCACGCCCTAAAATATACAAAGTGGCCAGCAATCTGGCCATGCCGGGCACCGCATGGCCGCGCTGTGTGTCCGGGTCAATTTTCTCTGCTATGAGCTGGTAGAGGTGTAGAATAGTTCCTCGCTCGAGCCGGAACTTCCTCCTGACATCAGAATCCCGCAGCTTGTCCAAATAGATCCTTGGAGCAAAAATGCGTGGCTGGCGAGGTAAGGGCACACGGACTGGAGGTGCTGCTGCTGAAGGTGCTGCTGCTGCTGCTGCTGCAGCTTCCCCACCTTCTGCTGCCTCCTGTGCCAGGGCCTCCTCAAACAAGGCACCAATAAATGCCAGCATTGCACCATCTAATGCGTCTGGGATATCGTCCTCCATTTTGAACGCGCAAATTCGCGAATGCGCAGATATATATAGAAACGGCCGCTAATTATCACACCTGTGAGCCAGCTATAAAAGGAGCACATGGCCAATATGGCTGCTGGATGTTATAGATCGATGTTTCTTATGTGCTAGCAAGACCCTGTGACCCACAACCTACATTATCTGGAGGTAAGACAATTGTATCTCTCTCTCCCAAAAAAAAGGAAGGAGACAATTTGTACTTATCTTGGGTGTGCTTAAGTTGTCTATGGTGAATCCCCTCCAACCCACAATAGCTTGGGAACCCCTCAAGTGTCTTTTAATCATTGGCAGTTGGCCCCATGTGCATGTGGTTTGGACATGTGTTTTCTCATGTTTGTTAAAGGTGTGCAGTCTAGATTTGGCATCTAAACCTGCCCCCTTACCTTCCCAGCTTCCAAAGACACCATTTTTGCTTTCCTGATAACTGTAATTTATTATGTGCACGTATGTAGGTCATGCGATTTCTCATGTATGTTTAATGTTTGCAGCCTCCTTTTGCCTATAAAGGATTACACCACCACCACCACCACCACCACTGTGTTTGTGACATTAGGTAAGTGTTTGGAGGGCCTCGTGTGATTTGTACCCCTATGCGTTTTCTTATGTGTTTTTTTTTTACATTTCTTTGCAGCCTCTTCTGCTCTTTAACACCACCACCACCACCACCACCACCACTGTGTTTGTGCCATTAGGTAAGTGTTTGGAGGGCCTCGTGTGATTTGTACCCCTATGAGTTTTCTTATGTGTATTTTTTGTACATTTCTTTGCAGCCTCTTCTGCTCTTTGCCACCACCACCACCACCACCACCACCACCACTGTGTTTGTGCCATTAGGTAAGTGTTTGGAGGGCCTCGTGTGATTTGTACCCCTATGCGTTTTCTTATGTGTTTTTTTTTTACATTTCTTTGCAGCCTCTTCTGCTCTTTGCCACCACCACCACCACCACCACCACTGTGTTTGTGCCATTAGGTAAGTGTTTGGAGGGCCTCGTGTGATTTGTACCCCTATGCGTTTTCTTATGTGTTTTTTTTTTACATTTCTTTGCAGCCTCTTCTGCTCTTTGCCACCACCACCACCACCACCACCACTGTGTTTGTGCCATTAGGTAAGTGTTTGGAGGGCCTCGTGTGATTTGTACCCCTATGAGTTTTCTTATGTGTTTTTTTTTTACATTTCTTTGCAGCCTCTTCTGCTCTTTGCCACCACCACCACCACCACCACCACCACCACCACCACCACCACCACTGTGTTTGTGCCATTAGGTAAGTGTTTGGAGGGCCTCGTGTGATTTGTACCCCTATGCGTTTTCTTATGTGTTTTTTTTTTACATTTCTTTGCAGCCTCTTCTGCTCTTTGCCACCACCACCACCACCACCACCACTGTGTTTGTGCCATTAGGTAAGTGTTTGGAGGGCCTCGTGTGATTTGTACCCCTATGAGTTTTCTTATGTGTTTTTTTTTTTACATTTCTTTGCAGCCTCTTCTGCTCTTTGCCACCACCACCACCACCACCACCACTGTGTTTGTGCCATTAGGTAAGTGTTTGGAGGGCCTCGTGTGATTTGTACCCCTATGCGTTTTCTTATGTGTTTTTTTTTTACATTTCTTTGCAGCCTCTTCTGCTCTTTGCCACCACCACCACCACCACCACCACTGTGTTTGTGCCATTAGGTAAGTGTTTGGAGGGCCTCGTGTGATTTGTACCCCTATGCGTTTTCTTATGTGTTTTTTTTTTACATTTCTTTGCAGCCTCTTCTGCTCTTTGCCACCACCACCACCACCACCACCACTGTGTTTGTGCCATTAGGTAAGTGTTTGGAGGGCCTCGTGTGATTTGTACCCCTATGCGTTTTCTTATGTGTTTTTTTTGTACATTTCTTTGCAACCTCTTCTGCTTTTTTTGCCACCACCACCACCACCACCGTGTTTGTGCCATTAGGTAAGTGTTTGGAGGGCCTCGTGTGATTTGTACCCATATGCGTTTTCTTATGTGTTTTTTTTTTTTCCTTTTCTTTGCAGCCTCTTCTGCTCTTTGCCCACTACTACCACCACCACCACGACCAAGTCTGTTTGTGCCATTAGGTAAGTGTGTTCTGTAACTGTTCACTAATTATACTGTATATGAAGAGCAATCTGCAAATCCTGTTTTTTCTGTTTTCTCTTTTGTCATTTCAGATTTAGGAGTTTGGGGCTCTTTGCTGCTGCTGGACAGCCAGATTCTCTGCCCACCTCGTGCTCCCATGGCCCCACCCACTGGAAGGATGAGAAGGGCCAGGGGGGCCAGGGGGGCCAGGGGGGCCAGGGGGGCCAGGGGGGGCAGGGTGGGCAGATCGTCTGGCTCTGGTGTGAGGGAGGCTCCAGCTGTATCCATGAGGGAGTCCACCATCCCCATCCCGGAGGAGGAAGCCGGGGGAGGTGTTAACACACCAAGTGGACAAGCTGGCTCTTCTGACAGTAGTCCTGGAGCGGGTCCGTCCACCAGAGTCAGCTTGTCCACATTAACCCGGCTTCCCCGTTTCACCCACAATCAGTGCTGTGCCCTGGTCCACGCCTATATGGCCAGATATCAGGCGATACATGGGACCAGGGCCGCGTCTTACTCAGTAACAGAGAAGAACAGATTGTGGGATGAAATCCGGGATGCTGTAAATGCACTGGGTGAAGCACCTCGCCACCGTGACAGTGTGCGGAAGAAGGTCAACGACATCTGTGGGTCCGTTCGGAAGAAGCTAATTGCATGGGCTGCGGAGGGTCTTTATGACCGTCAAGGTCGGCTGGATGAACGTGCACGAAGTTCTCTCTGGGATTATCAATTACCTTTCTTGAACATCATAGGACCCGATACCATCTTTCCCAGAGAGGACTTAGATTCGGATGCTTTGCACCGAGGTAGGATATTATCTTGGATGTCAATTGTGTGAGTTGTTTGGAAAAGATTAACTACTATCCTATGTGTGACATTAAGAGAATGTGATACTTGCCCTTCCAATTGTCCTTTTTTTGTTTTCCCCAACCTGCAATTTGTTCATCTGTAGCACGGATCTCAGCCCCTCCACAGCCCATGCAGCTTGGCGAACCAGACGGACTCACAGGTGTTGACATCAGTGCTGACCCTCCTCCTGGTAGGTCCAATATCATACTGTGCCAAACAATGTAGATGTTTTTTTTTGGCCAAGATAGCTCATATTGCTATGTCCTTTACAGAAGATCCGCAGCAGGGAACACACCCAGTGCAGCTAGGCCTGGAGGAAGGTGTTGGTATGTCTAGTCAAATAATGTTTTTTTGAATCTTATTAACCCCATTAACACACATGTTTTTTCTTAGGAAAGAGTGTTGCCTTTTAGATGTTTACCCTGCAAAACACAGTTGACAGCATTAATGGGTGCCGTCATTAGTAGGCAGACCAAGCCTTCTTAACCTTTGGGAGGGTTTAGCAAGTGTCCTATGAGCCCAGGAAAGCACTTTTGAATGTTTGGCCTCAATGCTTCATTCATGAAGCTAGGAGGGCAATCTGGCCATAATCATTACTGACTAAGGTTATGTACTAAACATGTTTTTTTTTTTTTTTTTTAAAAGAACATCAGGCCCCTCTTGACGTTGCAGCTGGAGTTGGATCAGGAGCTGGCGACGATTCTGCATCCAGTGCTGTGGTATGTGATATAAGGGAACAAGGTGCACATGTAACATTTCAATGGTAGCATTGATTTTGGACTAGATGTGGCTTACATTGTGTGTGTTAAATTAGTGCTATGACATTCTGACGATGCACCAGCACAACAAGAGTTCTATCTTGAACATCAGGGAATTATGTTATAATTTGGTGTGCCACTAATGTTCCAAAAACATCCAGGATCTTTAAAGTCCGGCCCGTCTTTGATTTTCCAGGTCCAAATTCATGGGTATCGTTTGGTTGGGTTGTCCTCTAGCCGATTGATGGCAAGATTTTAGACAACATACGTAGATGTATAAAGTCATTGGTGTAGTAACAGATTTACCAAAAGCATAAACAACCTACCACACCAGGGTTAATTGGGAACACCTTCATGTTGAATCTTTTTTGCCTTTGTCATATTAGTCCTACCAATATAATATGTACCCATTATCAGAAGTGTTGCTAGCTTGGATAATCTTACAATGAACAAGTACTCATTAGAAGCACATCAAACTTTTCAACGTTCTGCTTGGGGTGTTAAGTTGTCAAACTAATCTGAAATATTTAGTCATGATGTTTGATAATGATTTGGTCTATTTCTTCTGCTTTCAGGTAGCCTTAGATGCAGAGGGATTGTCACCTACCCAACTTCGTCCATCTATGCTGGATGTAGCCGAGAGGCTGCTTGATGAGTATCAGGTCCAAAATGAGTTAAGGAGGCGTACTCAGCAATCTACTGAGGCAGTACGTCTGCTCGGGCTCATACAGGAATCTGTAGCAACAATGGTACAGGTTCACCAGGATATGTTACAGGTTCAACAGGATATGCGTAACAGCTTGGTAAGTTTAGCAGACCAGCATCAACGGGATCGGCAAAGTGTTGACACTCAGGTGCTGGCCACACGCCAATGCCTGTTTGGATCTGAAGATGCCCCATTGGCAGAGCCCTCCCAAACATCTCACTCACCTGCCACTGCAGGTTGTGGTAGTGGGAGGGTAATGCCAGTGTTGGCCACTTGTCAGGCAGCTGGGGATGGGACAATTCCTCCTGTAGCCACTCCTAGCACTTCACACTCCGTTCGGACTCCCACACCCCTCAATGAGCAATCCTCCTGCACAACCTCAATGCGCACTGGTTCCACAGTACCCCTTCCACCTGACTACATTCCCTCCACACCTTTATCACTTCACTCCTCCCCAGGCCGTTCTTCTTTTTTGTCACCAATGCGACATGTCGTTTGCCCCCGCACCGTGGACCACAACAACCAATCAACCACCACTCCCCACACATCTTCACAACCCTTGCACCACCAGCAGCATCAAATAGCCTTGGAGCAGCAACGATCCCATCTCATGGTAATGGCACACGTTACCCAAATTCTTAGGCTGAGCACAGAGCAGATGGGACTATTGGCACAAGATCTTCAGTCTGGGACATTTCCAGGGTTCAACACCCTGCATCAGCAGCAGCCTCAGACACAAGATCTGATTCTAATGGGCCACTTTACCAGAACTCTAAGGCTAACCCCAGAGCAGATGGGACTATTGGCCCACCATTTGATGGCAGGAACCTTTCCATTGCTCACCACACTGCTTCAGTCACCACCACCACCACCAACTTAATTTCTTTTTTTTTTTTTTTTTTGGTTTTGTTAATGATTGTTACATTGGCCAATTTGTGGGGCCATTTTTTTTTTAAATTTGAGGGTGGCACAATATGATTTCTTATAGTGCTTTTTTTGGGGATGAAATAAAATTTTATGCAAAATGATTAGTTTGTGTTTGCTCTTTGGTTTTTTAGGAGTGTTGGTGGCCAAGTAATGGCCCTGGTTAATGTAGGCATTTATACACACGTGCTTCTCGATCTCCAAACATATGATTTCATGTAAATTTAGATAACTCAATGTTCACATAACGACCCAAGAAAAGGTCTCCCTTCAAATGTAGCTTCAAAACAAGTCTCAAGGCTAACATAAACCAAAGCCAACATACTAACAATTACAGACCACACCACTCAAGTAAACAAATACAACACAAAAGACATTCGATGTGTACACCAAAAAGAAAACTTGGGTAATAAAATAAATGTTTTAATAACACATGTGGGTGTCTACCAACTGTAGCGTACAAAAAATATATTACAATATATAATAGAATGAACTAAATTGCCAATGTAACATTTGTGTTGCAAAGAGCAACATACTTAAATTTAATTTAGATAAACATTTTAAACATTTTTTATGTTTTGACATCATTTTTTGGAAGGTTTTCACAAAAACAATTCATTTTTGTAAACATTTTTGGTTTTGTCCGTTGCCATAAAAACAACAAGGCTTTTTTGTAAACATTTTTGGTTTTGTCCGTTGCCATAAAAACAACAAGGCTTATTTGTAAACATTTGTGGTTTTGTCGGTTGCCATAAAAACAACAAGGCTTTTTTGTAAACATTTTTGGTTTTGTCCGTTGCCATAAAAACAACAAGGCTTTTTTGTAAACATTTTTGGTTTTGTCCGTTGCCATAAAAACAACAAGGCTTTTTTGTAAACATTTTTGGTTTAGTTTGTTACCAAAAACAACAAGGCTTTTTTGTAAACATTTTTGGTTTTGTCCGTTGCCATAAAAACAACAAGGCTTTTTTGTAAACATTTTTGGTTTTGTCCGTTGCCATAAAAACAACAAGGCTTATTTGTAAACATTTTTGGTTTTGTCGGTTGCCATAAAAACAACAAGGCTTATTTGTAAACATTTGTGGTTTTGTCCGTTGCCATAAAAACAACAAGGCTTTTTTGTAAACATTTTTGGTTTTGTCCGTTGCCATAAAAACAACAAGGCTTTTTTGTAAACATTTTTGGTTTTGTCCGTTGCCATAAAAACAACAAGGCTTTTTTGTAAACATTTTTGGTTTTGTCGGTTGCCATAAAAACAACAAGGCTTTTTTGTAAACATTTTTGGTTTAGTTTGTTACCAAAAACAACAAGGCTTTTTTGTAAACATTTTTGGTTTTGTCCGTTGCCATAAAAACAACAAGGCTTTTTTGTAAACATTTTTGGTTTTGTCCGTTGCCATAAAAACAACAAGGCTTATTTGTAAACATTTGTGGTTTTGTCCGTTGCCATAAAAACAACAAGGCTTTTTTGTAAACATTTTTGGTTTAGTTTGTTACCAAAAACAACAAGGCTTTTTTGTAAACATTTTTGGTTTTGTCCGTTGCCATAAAAACAACAAGGCTTTTTTGTAAACATTTTTGGTTTTGTCCGTTGCCATAAAAACAACAAGGCTTATTTGTAAACATTTGTGGTTTTGTCCGTTGCCATAAAAACAACAAGGCTTTTTTGTAAACATTTTTGGTTTAGTTTGTTACCAAAAACAACAAGGCTTTTTTGTAAACATTTTTGGTTTTGTCCGTTGCCATAAAAACAACAAGGCTTTTTTGTAAACATTTTTTTTTTGGTTGCCAAAAACAAGGCTTTTTTTTTTTTTTTTTGGTTTTTTTGGTTCCCAAAAAAAGGGTTTTTTATAAATTTTTATATTTTTTTTGGTTGCCAAAAACAAGGCTTTTTTTGTTTTTTTTTTTTTTTTGGGTCCCCAAAAAAAGGGTTTTTTATAAATTTTTATATTTTTTTTGGTTGCCAAAAACAAGGCTTTTTTTGTTTTTTGTTTTTTTTGGGTCCCCAAAAAAAGGGTTTTTTATAAATTTTTATATTTTTTTTGGTTGCCAAAAACAAGGCTTTTTTTTTTTTTTTTTTTTTGGGTCCCAAAAAAAGGGTTTTTTTTTAAACTGTTTTTGATTTTTTTGTTAGATTTTTGTTTATAATGGGCAACAATTACAAATGTGACATTTCTTTGTGTTGCAACGTGCAACATAAGTAAACAAACCACAAAAAAAAAATACTAGGATCTTTTTAAAGGTGTGACATTCCTAACGAATGGCTCCTTAGGGTCTGGATCCACGCCACAAAGGTGTTCCAAATATAGAATTCGGTCTCCGCACCACCTCATATAATCCAGGAGGACCTCGTAGGTGAGGTGGGTGTGCCCTGGGTAGAAAAAAACATGACAATTAGTTTTAGGCAAAATGATCCAAACAAGGATTGTAATTAATGTGCCTCAACAAATATGCTTAGGAGTCTATTGGTTGGCTTTTATCAACACTCTGAAGCAAATATGCTAAATTGCTGTTGTAAACCTTAAACTCAAACTTTCACAGCAAATTGTTCAAAAGGTTACATAAGATGGCTTGGAATGTTAGTAGCAGTTCCACCAAAGCTAAGTAAAATGCTTTTCTGCATGTAAACACAAGCAATCATTTTGAAGAATGTAAGGTGTTTTGGGTTCAATTGGTCAACACGATACATGTGCACACATTTATCTCTATCACCATTGGAATCTGTGGAGCGTTCTCTCTCCCTCTTACTGTCTATAGATTGAACCTGACACATAGTAGAGACTCACCCTTAGGAATTTTGAGGGCCAGTTCTGGACGGAGCAGATGTGTCTGCTCCCCTGATCTCCTTTCCGCCATCCCAGCTGTGTTAAGAGAGAAGAAAAAGTTTATCAACAAATGGACTCACGCTAACTGTAGGTTACGCAGTCATGAAAACGCTCTAACACCCACTCATTACCCCTCCACATTTCCCTGAAAGTTTTATTTAGACATTGATATGGTGGTGATGCAGATTTGTACAGTGCAAGCGTCATTCTTCTGGGTGAAGCTTGTAGCGTTAAGGATACGTACTCCCTGCTTTTGTGCTGATTGTGTTTTTCTGATGTTTTTGGTGCCTCAGCCCTGCCTGTTCTAAGTGTTGGAAACATATCATTTTGGGAGGGCTGCGGAAAACTAATCAGGTTAGACTTACACTCTCTAGGTTTTTGGGGACAAGAGAAATAACAATCCTCCTTTTTACATGGCCCCTGTACACACCTCTAGGCACCTCCCTCCTGTTGTTTGACCCCACAGCAGGCAGCTTGCTATGGAGGCACATGAGATGAAGCCAAGCACCCTGTGCCTGTTCAGGCACTAGGCTGTGAGCCAGCCTTGCCCCCCTCCCTTCCAATGGTCTCAATGATTAGGAGTGACAGCATCAGGAGGCAATATTGGCATGCTGTCACCTCAGTTAAGGAGGAGGGGGAGTCTGTTCCAGACAAGTATTAGTGCAAAAATTTGGACCGTAAAAAATGGTCCCAGTAAGTCTTAGGGGGAATATGCACACCTATCACTTGGAATACTAATGCATAGAATGCATTCACATAAAGAACCCGCTGCCTTTAGAACAACTTGAAGCCTGAGCGGGGACATACACAGTTAGCATTTCTCCACTTACTAAGTAGACACATTACTGGAAAAGCACACAACTTACCATCATCAGGTTTTTTTGGGGCCCCTGAAGTGGATGGCGTGGCTGGCTCTGGAGAAACTGCACAAAAAGAACACAAATTGTGAACTGGAATGTGGTACATTACCGAGGAAGAGTATTTATGAAAGATTGACAAACACACATTTTCAGTGTTGACTAAATCAGGACATGATTAAATTACAATGTCCCCTAAAAATTTACAAGTACAAAGCACACCATTTCCAATGTAGAGAAACTAACACCAATTTAGAATAGGGTGGCTTGAGATAACTTACAAAAGATAACATGTCCTGTAAAGCTCCCCAAAACCACCTTTCAAACATGAAGGTTAAGCAAGAGTGTTTCATGACCAACCTTCCTGTCACATATAGCAAAACTACACTTGCTTTGACTCCAACTTAGATTATCCTAGATACACATCATCCTAGCACACACAATTCATGTGAGAATCTAATTTTAGGTACTTACAGACTAGTTCAGGGGAGCCTGGAGTGGGGGAGGATGGGGGAGACCCTACATGGGGGGATGGTGTCCCTTCATGGGGGGATGGCGTTGTATCTCCTAGAAACACAAAGACACCTAGAAACACAAAGACACAAATACAATCCTTGAACAAAAGCTATTTGATAAAGGCACACAGAAAGTAGTCTGGAAACATTGAAGGTAGTAGTTACAGTGGACTGGGTAAGCAGTGGCCCCTCTTCCCCAGTCCTCCACAACAAACATCCTCAATGTCAGCTGCTACAAAACCCCAATGTCAAAATATATATATTACAGCCCTTATATTTACCAGGACACATTGAACACACAAACACATGTAGAATACTTACTTCCCCTTTGAGGAGAGCCCAGGTCCTCATCCGAGTCGGACCAATTGGCCTCTTCTTGGCCAACAGTTTGTTCCTGGCCCGGATCCAGGCGACTTGGCCCTGCCTGAGGCTCCTCTCTTGCTGAAGTTACATCAACCACAAAAGAAAACAAAACAAACAATCATTCCTCCAAGTTCGACCTAATACACAACACACCAGCACATCCACATTACTTACAGGGGGCCTGAGAAGGCTGAGCCGCAACATCCTGATCACTGGTTTCTAAAATAAAAGAAAAACATTATATATTATTTATGGACACAAATAGGCAGTAACCTCTCATCATGCTAGCACCATACTCAATGCCCCTACAATTCAGAACATAGAAGTGCACTTACACCAATGAGATGCATTGACCATGTTTTAAAACAGGAGGGCACCATGCAAATTAAGCGGGCGCCTAAGGCCTCGCACCTACAGGGGCCTTGCGGCCAGTGGCGGAGCACCAACATTTCGAAGGGCGCAGTCAGGGAAATCTCCCAAGTAAAAGATTGCTTTCAATCCTCGGATCAAAAAGTTGCAGCAGTGTGCTGCAGTCCCTTCACTGCGTCTGCCAGGTGTCTGTTGTCCGCTGACACTTACTCCTCCTTCTCTGCCTGGGGATTGGCCGTCTGATCATGTTATCCTAAGATGTGGAGGAATCGGTAGGTGTGTACCTGCACCAGTAGGAAGTGACTGGCCGGTCAACTCACTCTGCTATCATCAGTTGTTGCTCTGGGAGGAGAGCTCCGCCCTGGACCCGGAACATACAGGTAACCAGGCCCAGACTTGATATTTTGCAGGCTGGTCATAGATTTGTTGTGTCCACTATGCAAAGTGGTTGAGTAGCCCCAGGGAAGTTGGAAGAGTCTGAAAATGGTTGGTGGAGGAGGAGGAGAAGAAGGCCCTGGGTGGCTGGGGGACAAGGAGAGGGCCCCTGGGGGTTTTCTAGAGGAGGAAAGATCCACAATGACGCCAGAGTCAATTGCCAAGGAAGAGAGTGGAGCTGAGCAAGTCCTGCCTATCTGACATGAAAGCCAAACATGGTGTAGATGGAGCCCTTTGCCCTACACAATGACAGCACCAGAGGTGGAAGGTGAGTGGTAGCGGGTCTTTGACATTATAGAGCATATGGACTCTGTCCATTATTGGTAGTTTTGTTTGGAGTTGTCCTTTAGATGTTTAACTGTGTTGTTTTTGACCCGAGCTGTGAGGGACTGAGGTATGACAGCCCACTATGCTGAGACTTATAGTGCCCTAGAATGTTGAGGACTGAGGAATCCTTAGTCCCTAACAGAGGGCACTACAAGTCTTAGCATAGCAGGCAGTATTTCCTCATTCCCCTACAGAGAGGATTACAAGTCCAAGCAGGTAGCCTTCTGCAGTGGGACTTGTTGTGCCCTTGACTGTGGTGGACTGAGGAAGGGAAGTGTAAGAGGGTCTCTGTAAGCTCAGATGTATGGGGGAGCTTTGGGGAACACAGAGTTCCCTTTTACACCAGAGTCCCCAGCTTCCCCCCTCAAATAATGGTTCCCAAACTCTCCTTATATCAGAGTCTTCACACTTCCCTCTTACAGTGTAGTAAGTCTGGAGACTCCGATGTAAAGGGGGCTCTGTAAAATGTGATTAGAGATTAGAAATTTCTAACATTTTTATTTTCTACTTACGATCCACAATTTTCAGCTGCTCAAATGGCTCGCTGCCTCTGACTGCATATTGGAGTGTGGCCGTCCTCCTCCTCCCCTTCTTCACCAAAAGCACAAGAGGGTGCCGTCCGTCCGCTTTGGCTAGAAGCAGAAGAAAAAAAAAAACATAAAAAATACGAATGTACATAGTAGTA
>NC_138771.1:372906448-373211448 GCF_965119305.1 Pelophylax lessonae
TGAGAAATAGCACAATGATTAGGGAGTCTGCCTTCCTGCTGTAGGTTTGTAAGTTCGAATCCGGAAGGTGCCCTCTGTATGGGCAACACTTGGATATCTCCAATCCTCCAAATGTTGACATCATTAATTTTGTTCATGTTTGAAAAAGGCATGTGTATCAGCAAACTTTTAATCCAAAGACATGAACAAAATACAAAAGATGCCCCATAAAGTCAATATGTAGCAATATTGTGAGCTAAAGCTCTATTTGTTTGTTGGGCATACTTTGCTAATTAGCCAAGTATAAGGGATATATATATATATACCTTCAGTTAAATGTGTAGTAAAATGGTAACACTTGGCCATACCCATATGGAAGAAAAGGTAGTATTTGCAATATATTTCTAAAAACATTCTTTGGAAACACATAAAATATTGTCAAAATTGTGACATTTCCTTGATATGTGTGAAATGCTAATAATCTTTCTTTGAAATATGTTTTACATCTATTTTTTTTCTATCTGACGACCAATTCCCCAATGTAATATTTTGTGGGTTTTTTCAGAGAATGTGGAGGTTCTATATAAACACTGTAGATTTGACTGCTATGATTTCGGAGTTAGCAGGAAAGGTGTATGGAATGTGATGGTGTTTACTAAAGGATCCCTTGTTGGAAGTGTGCATGTTTTTCCAATTCCGCCGGTTTTTGCCATTTTCTATGGGCGAGACAGCGGATTTGCAAGCGGTATTCAAAAAAAAATTGACCCAAAATCGCGCTGGCGAAATTTTTTGAGCCAATTTGACGTTGCGCATGCGCACATTCGCGAGTTCGCAGCTCGCGGCTGGAGGAGCTGTTTAACCTTTCCACACTTTCGCAGATATCTCTCTTTCTAAGTCAGTTTTTGAGATTTTTTAAACGCAAGTCATCTCCAAATTGACTTCCACACCTTCCACAGTGATTTGGGATTTTTGGGGGTACAGGGGAAAATTTGGCTAAACTTTAGTCGAGCTTTTAGCTGGCGTGGTTTTAAGTCGCGCTCTGACCATATTGCATCTTAATGAATCTCACACTAGGCGCTATTTTCCGCCCGCCGTTCTTTGAATGCCAATTTCAGACTTAAATAATCGCCGCTTCGCAAAATCACGCCGAAACGCCAATTCGCCGTACTATGAATCAGGCCCATAGTATTGACTTTATGAAGGTGGGTTGGAATACAATGCCCAGTATTGAAGTATCTGTCTCTTCAACCTTTGTGTATTATTAAACACTTTCTGTGCCTACTTGGGCAGGAATCCAGATTTCTATGTCAGACTTTGGCCATGAGCAGCCCTGTAATATCTTAAAGTGAACCTGGCACTATCCCAGTATTGAACTGATCCAAAGTGCATGCAGGTGTCTTATTTGTGGTTAATGTTGTCCTTCTGCCCATCCAGTGAGCCTCTGAATCTGCATGTTATATGTTATTTATGACTTGGAGAGAATTAGAACCTAGGGCCATTTTTATTAAATCCTATTTTATAATAAGCACACACAAATACTTATAGAATAATCCGATTAGAGATCTCACGTTTCTGCACATTGGAATTAGAATAATGCCCAGGGTTGGGACTCATTACAGCAAATAATTTATGTCTAGCCACAATATGGTTTGTGCAGTTTAATGCAAATGGCAGGTTTACTTTAACAGATATGTAAACCATAACAAATAATTATTTGTTCCTTTTTGGTATGGAAAATGTGCAGTGTTTTTATATATATATATATAAAAAGGACAATTGTGTGGTCGTGCGATGCTGTACCCTAATAAAATTGACGTCCTTTTTTTCCCACAAATAGTGCTTTCTTTTGGTGGTGTTTGATCACCTGTGCGATTTTTATTTTTTGTGCTATAAACAAAAAAAGAGCAAAAATTTTGAAAAAAAAAAATAATATTTTTCACATTCTGCTATGACATTCTCAAAAAAAAAAAAAATAAAAAATCAAAATGTTTTAACATTTTAGGCCAATTTGTTTTCTGCTACATATTTTTGGTAAAAAAAAAACGCAATAAGCGTATTTTGATTGGTTTGCCCAAAAGTTATTGCGTCTACTTGCTACGGAAAGGATTTATGTAATTTTTATTGTTTTTTTTTTTTACTAGTAATGGCAACGATCTGCGATTTTTGCGGCACACAGATCGGACTCCTACCTGACATTTTTGACACTTTTGGGGGTACCAGTGATATTACTACAGTAATCTGTGCTAAAAATATGCACTGTTACTGTAATAATGCCATTGGCAGGGAAGGGGTTTATACTGTTGGTGATCAAGGGGTTAAATGTGACCCTAGGGGAGTGATTCTAACTGTGGGGGGGTTGGGCTTGTGAGATGATTACAGAGACATGCGATCCTATATAGCAGGATCACATGATCTCTGTGATCATTGCAAGGGAAAGACGGACGGCTGTGTTTACATCGGCTGACTGTCCTTCTCCCTCAGCGGGGAGAGATCGCAGGTGTCAGGCGGCTGACAAATGCGCCGGCTTCCCCGCTGACGATCTATTATTATGACGAATATTAGATAAATGTTAGGAACATTATGAAACTATTTTATGATTACAGGTATGATCGGGTAGTTTGGAGAGGATTGATTAGGGGCACATTTCTCAAATTATTGTAAGAACAGCTAGCAAAACAAATTTTCTAATTCTCCTAAAATTATCACAAGTAAAATATATATTGCTTTTTTGGATTTGTAATAAAGATAAGTGCACATCAATAACTGAGACTCAGTTTTTTCTGCCCCAATCTGCATGTGATTGTGAGCTCTATTTCCACAGATCCATTGGGGGTTAAAATTTTATTTTTGGAGAAAATTGTGTGATATAATGTATCAAGTGATCAAAGGATAACACAAAATAAATGTCCCAAAAGCATTTGAGTGTATTGGAGAAGCTATTTCCCTTCCCCCCACCCCACCCTTATTTTATTAGAAGCCTCTAAGCACCATTCCATATAAAAATTCCCATGTTTGTAATTCAACTAACTATAAAAGTTGAGGAATATAAAAATACCTAAATCATGATTGCATAGTAAAGCTCTTTGAATGTGTGTATATATATATATATATATAAATATATATATATATATATATATATATATATAAACACAGTATCTCACAAAAGTGAGTACACCCCTCACATTTTTTAAATCTTTTATTATACCTTTTCATGTGACAACACTTAGAAATGACACTTTGCTACAATGTACAGTAACTCAACACACAGCCATTAATGTCTAAACCGCTGGCAAGAAAAGTGAGTACACCCACTAAGTGGAAATGTTCAAATTGGGCCCAAAGAGTCAATATTTTGTGTGGCCACAATTATTTTCAAGCTATGCCTTAACCCTCTTGGGCATGGAGTTCACTAGAGTTTCACAGGTTGCCACTGGAGTCCTCTTCCACTCCTCCATGACGGCATCACAGAGATGGTGGATGTTAGAAACCTTGCGCTCCTCCACCTTTTGTTTGAGGATGCCTCATAGATGCTCAATAGGGTTTAGGTCTGGAGACATGCTTGGCCAGTCCATCACATTTATCCTCAGCTTCTTTAGCAAAGCAGTGATCGTCTTGGAGGTGTGTTTGGGGTCATTATCATGTTGGAATACTGCCCTGCAGCCCAGTCTTCAAAGGGAGAGGATCATGCTCTGCTTCAGTATGTCACAGTACATGTTGGCATTCAAGGTTCCCTCAGTGAACTGTAGCTCCCCAGCACCAGCAGCACTCATTCAGCCCCAGACCATGATACTCCCACCACCATGCTTGACTGTGGGCAAGACACACTTGTCTTTGTACTCCTCACCTGGTTGCTGCCACACACGCTTGACACCATCTGAACAAAAAAAGTTGATCTTGGTCTCATCAGACCCCAGGACATGGTTCCAGTAATCCATGTCCTTAGTCTGCTTGTCTTCAGCAAACTGTTTGTGGGTTTTCTTGTGCATAATCTTTAGAAGAGGCTTCCTGCTGGGTCAACAGCCATGCAGACCAATTTGATGCAGTGTGCGGGGGAATGGTCTGAGCACTGACAGGCTGACCCCCCACCCCTTCAACCTCTGTAGCAATGCTGGCAGCACTCATACATCTATTTCCCAAAGTTACTTTGCTACAATGTAAAGTAGTGAGTGTACAGCTTGTATAACTGTGTAAATTTGCTGTCCCCCCAAAGTGTCATTTCTTCAGAGCTGTCACATGAAAAGATAATAAAATATTTACAAGAATGTGAGGGGTGTACTCACTTTTGTGAGATACTGTATACATATATATATATATATATATATATATATATATATATATATATATATATAGTATATATATATATATATATATATATATATATATATATATATATATATAGTATATATATATATATATATATATATATATATATACTATAAATTTGAACTGCAACAAAAATGGTTAACTTATGATATATCAAAGTAACATAAACTGCAATTTGTTGAAATTACTCCATTTTTTGCTTTCTAAATAATATGACATGCCTGTAATTAATTTCAATGAGTTCCATAGAGATATTGCCTGTACTTGAACTTACAGAAGCATTCTTTCATGACAAGCCTGTCTTCGTTATTTAAATATTTTTGCATGCTCTTTAAAATGTTTATGTGCTTAAGAAAAGGGTTTCTTTGAATTAAAGAGAAATAAAAAAAAATGTAATTATGAATTCTGTACTGGAAAGTAATGCATCCTAAGTGCTTCTGTAACTGAGAGCATCGTGAGCTAGCAATGAGCTTTTTTCAGAGTTTAATTGGCATGGAAAAAAATAGTTCAGAGAAGTATAAAGTAGTAAGTGCCTGTCATCCTTATTCTAAACATTATAGAGGATCAAAGGATACATTAAGAAATACAGCAATAGTTTTGTAAGTGTTGGTGTTTCTCAAAGAAAACAGGGGAGAACATATGGATAGACTTCTTTATTAGACAATCTTATTACATGAAAAGTTTGCACTCTTCTAGAGAAAGAAATACGCAAGCAGAGCAGCTGTTCCCAGTACAAAATACAGATTCTTATTTTGTTAATGCTGTGTTCTGCCAGAAGGATTAGCTATATCACTGTGTTACTTGGGGCAGTTTTATTACATTGATGGGTTCTGCAATAGTATTGCAAAATTATGATTTTGTTTTGGGGGAGATTCAAAAGTACACATGTGTCCCCTGATGGAAACTATAGGAGAGCTCTACCTGAATGAGGTTGATTCTTTCCTTAATAGCCAAGCCAAGATGTATAATTTAGTAAAAAAGATACTGTATGTCAATGACTCTTTATTTGGGGACCAGAGAAACAAATTGGATAGTAGTAATAACAAATAATTTTATAGTCGCTAAGTGTTTTCTTCCTTCCCACTTCACATTATCCTGATCTATGTATCTCCAGGAAGTCACAATTATGCTAACAAGTTTGTATTTTATTAAAGTTCTGTTTATTAAATGCCGGGGGTGGGGGGAGTTTATTTTCCCTTCTTGGCTTTAATCTCCCTCAGGTAGAACTCCAACTCCTTGCTTTCCAGGATGTATTTGTCAGCTCGGCCACACTGACCTGCCCTAGAGGCAATTCACACAAGCATTTTGCCCAGTTGGAACTTTAGCAGAGGGCTGATCTTTGCCGTCTTTTTGTGCTCGTCATATTTTTTCTGGGTTTTCTTGGATCTTTTCCTGTTGAGGATTTCTTCTTCCTCAGGAGTCAGTTTGGCTCCCTTCTTGTGCCCGAGTGGTGTGGCGTAGTGTGCCTCATACCACTGTCTGTAGGGGATGCTGTCGATCAGGACGATGCAGTTCTTTACCAGAGTCTTTGTTCTGACCAGCTCATTGTTCCATGCGTTGTATACATCATCGATGATTCTGGTCTTCCGGGTTCAGCACTCAGATCTCAAGGAAAGTTTCTGGCATCCAACCTCAGAGTGCGGTACTTCTTATTCCCTCCCCAGACTCTCATGGTGTGGATATGGCGCAGGCCGATCTTGGTGTTGGTGGCGGGGAGGCCCAGCTCATATTTCCTCTTCTTGTGATATGGCTTTCTATTTCCCTCCAGTGGCGCTTGTGCCAGTTATCCCTTGAGATACCCATGTCTCAGGGGCTGGCTGGAAAGATAAGTTTGTATTTTGTAAGGCAGATGGTAATTGCTGTTGTGAGGAGGTTCCATAGCTGAGAGGAGTTTAGCTATGCCTTTAAAGGGTACCTTTGACCAGGCTATGGATATTCAAGAATTAACATATTCTTAACAAACAGTAAGTGAACTTTAAAACAAGCCCTCACTGATCTCTGTACCTACAGATGCAATGGATTAGTTCATCCTCAGTTTTAGAAACAAAGCTCTAAATTCATCCACAGTGGATCTCAGCTCAGCTCAAGTTCCTGCTGGGAGGGGGAGCCAGATGAGTTTAGCTTATTTAGACAAAGAATTTCAATAAGTGAACTTTAAGCATGAATTGCTTCACAGTGCCTAAATCTATAGTGGCAATTGAGGGCTTATTTAAATGCTCATTTGCTGCATTAAAAATGTGTCAAAGTCCTTATCCTAGCCAAACATATAAAACTGTTGTGGGGAAAAATTGATGCTGTTCGATGCCAAATTTCAACCTATAACAGTGTCATGGTCTTCTAATTGACAACATGTTTCCTACTAATAAAGGAATATGGAGGGTTAGGTGCCAAGTTCAGTCTCTTTGTGCCGGTCAGTACAGTTTAAATTTGATGGAAAATAAACCTTCTGGTCTGTCACTCACTATTCAGAGCTAGAAAGATAGGTTTTTAAAGCTGAACTCTAGGGAAAACAAAAATTCTCTATTAAATTGTGGCCGCCCCAGCATGGCAAGGATTAAATGCTCATTTAGGCCTAGGGGAGCGAGAAATAAACTTTTGCTTACCCAATCCTCTGCTCCCAAAGGTTCTCTCAGGGCTGTAAGTATGGTTCCTGCAGCCTCTTCTCCCTTTTTCTCTGTTTGTTACAGGTCCTCTGACTTCATTAGGTCAAATCCCATATCCCTGCACTGGATGTGGTGACACAGAAGGGCAGTCCACTGTTGGAGCGTAGGGGAACAGAGGGCTGCTGTGGGAGTACAGATTTAGGTAAGTAAACCTGCCTTTCCAATACCCTAGACCTAAACAAGCATTTAACCCTTGCAGTCTAACTGCAAAGAAGGATTTGTATTTTCCTTGGAGTTGAGCTTTAGTCATTAACAAACTTGGTTGTTATTTGATCCATTTATCAGAAATGCAATGCACATAGCTGTATGTGCTTGTTAGCTGTTCATAGCATAATGCATTTCCTAACAGGCTCTGGGAGCTTACTAAAGTCCTAGACATGGGGATGCCATGGTTGCCTCAGTGTGCAGCTATGAACATATCTGAAGTACAAGAGAGATATTGGAAAGTACAGTTAAAAGGAAAGAAGCATAATTCAGTTTCTGCAAAGCATGTGGTGAACTATGGGTCATCTAATAGCTCCAATGGGGACACTGTTGTTATGTGGGAACTTTAGCTTAAAACCTACATTAAGAAGAAAAACAAAACCATCAATCTATGATTTTTTTTTTTTCTAACAGCTTGTTTAGATAATGTGTTTTAAACAATTCAGAATAGTTTTCAAATAAACAGAAAATGTCAAAATAGCCAGCATCCAATTTTATTTTCATGTTAAGTAAGGCCAGTAAAAAGTAATGCATTATTTCTCTGCTCTTTATTTAATGCAGCCATTATGGTAATAAGAAACCCTAGATGTGCCTGCATTGTTGATTTATGTAAGCAGTGGTGTGATTATCTGTAGTTTGTAAATGCTTTCCAAGGCTTGTGCTGCTGCCTTCTTAATCATCCCCATGTATGTGGGCTGCAAATATGTTATTGAGTTTTATAAATAGCATGTGCAGGGCTACTGATCAAGGTAAAATGCCTTATTGTTGGAACGTATTCCAGAGACCCTAAAATAAGCGATAGAAATCTAGCAATGCATGTAAACATTCCTGCTCACTATTATCAATAATTGTAGGAATGGTATGAAGGAATGAACAGATTTTTAATTATAGATGTCTTAGGTAAAGGGGACTAAAAAAACTACATACTGTATACCTATTTAATTTCTTGATATTCTGGTAATATTTGCTGGTAGTTCTACTTTTTATTTTCATTATGCTTATGTTACAGTTGTTACATTATTTAAAACATCAAGTATTTTAGGTCCTTCAATTTTTTCAAATGCCTTGAACAAAACATTTTGCACTGGGGATGGCTTGAAACCTAGTCAAGAATCAATATTCTATTTGGAACTTAACCTAGTGCCCCTGCTTCATAAATTTAGACTTAAATGTACCGCTTGGTGTAAACTCCCTCTGTCGGTGGCGGGACGGGTCAATCTGGTAAAGATGATTTGGGCCCCTCAGCTCCTCTATGTACTCCACAACGCCCCTCTCTGGATCCCGAGACGCTGGTTCCTGCGTGTGGAATCCTTGTTTCGCGATCTAATCTGGAGGAAACGGGTGGCCCGTATTAGACTGACTACACTTCAGATGAGTAAGGACAGTGGGGGTCTGGCAGTCCCTAATCCTAGGGTGTACTTCCTTGCCTCTCAGGTTCAGCATCTGGGAGGTTGGGATTTGCCTGATCCTGCGGATCCCATCCGGGCTCTCCTGGTTCCCCCTGGCTCCCCGTACACTGCATTTGCGCATTTGGACGCTGGTTTCACGCATTTGCAGGTCTCGCTCCCGACTGTCAGGCTTCTCCTTACTTTATGGCACTCTGTGCGGAAAATGCTGCGAATACAGGGGTTCTTTCATAGTACCTTACTGTGGAGGAACTCCAATTATCGGGAGTTGTCTGGGTTGGAGGGAGTGGGGTGCTGGGAGTCCCGGGGACTGGCTTTCTTTGCACAGATTTACCGCGGAGATGGGGTTTTGAGGTCTTTTCGGGAACTCCAGAGTGAGTTTCAGGTCCCTAGGCAGTTGTTCTTTAGATACCTTCAGCTGCGGCATGCTTTAGATGTCCAGTCACGGACGGTCCCCCTTCGATTGGTGGAACATTCACTGACGATAGATGTTTTTAGGTCTATTGACAAACGAGGTATGATCTCTCGGGTCTACGTCACTTTGCTGGCTGCCATGCAGAACCCGGCCTCTCTTCCGGCCCGAGCTGGGTGGGAGAGGGACCTGGGCCCTATTGATGGTGAGACATGGGAGCTGTGTCTCTCCTCGATCCCACTGGTCTCGGTGTCAGCGTCGCAGAAGGTGTCTCACTTATTTTTGTTTCACAGGGCATATCGCACTCCGGTTCAGTTGTTCAGATGGGGGCGTAGGGACAGTGACACCTGTCCCAAATGTAACAGGGACCAGGGAACGCTGATCCATATGCTTTGGAGGTGTCCCAAACTGTTTAGATATTGGGGCGAGGTCATTGACTCCATATCCGGAGTCTATCATTTTACATTGCCTAGAGATCCGATTGTGTGTCTACTTGGGGCACTGGAGGATGAAACATTAACCCCGCATGCCCATACGGCGGTACTTAGACTGCTCTATGTGGCGCGCAAGCTAATTGCGAGATATTGGATTTCCTCCAGGGTCCCAACGACGGCGCAGTGGATTGACCAGGTTAACAAACTGTTGATTAGAGAAAAAGTTACCTACCTACATCGTAGGGCGCATAAGAAGTTTTCCGCCTTGTGGCAACCATGGTTGGATGATCCGACCCGGGCCCCGCCCCAGCTGGTGATGGACAGACTCTTGATGGGATAAGCAGGGTATTTCTAATGCTGGTGCTATGTTCTGATCTATGTTGCTCTTCAGTGGTGCTCTTTCCCCTTTCCCTTTCCCACCATTAGTTCCTTGGTTTGTTAGTTTACTACTCCTGACCCTACACATTGTGCTTACTTTCCTGTATGTGTCAAAGTTGTCTCAACAGTTATGATGTGATTGAGCTAAGATGTTTGCAATGTGCTCACTCTACTATTTTTGCATTTTTTGGTACCTGAGCTTTTATGCGTTGATCGAAGTTCTGAACCCTTCTGTATATTCTGTATGCCAATTGCGTTTTGTACCTTCTTCTGTTACTGTTTGCACCTTGGATCATTTATGTGCTCAATAAAAGTTTATTTTCTTGACAAAAAAAAAAGAATCAATATTCATGTGCTGTCTTTATTTCTTTCAAGAAATTTAGTCTTCCTACATTCAGAAAATTACTATGCATCAATATCTTAGGAAACAATTAAAAGACAATCAAAAGGATCAGAAAATCTAAATAAACCTTTCTTTATGTAACAGAATTATAAACACCATAAATACATGTATTAAAGTAAATCCAGGGTTAGGATGACAGCCCCAGAAATGCAGGTTTAAATGAATATAGAACCTCCTATATTGCTATTATCTCACGTTTCCTTTAAAGTAAATATATTTCCTTACTATGGACATTAAACTAATTACAAATGCATAATAAGCATGACAATATTGCTGGATCATTTGGAAAGCCGAGCGACTTTCATTCCACTATCTGCCTGGAGTTTGCATGTTCTCCCTGTGCCTTTGTGGGTTTCCTTCCAGTTTCCTCCCACACTTCAAAGACATGCTGGTAAGCTAATTTGCTCATGTCAAAATTGGCCCTAATATGTGTATGTATGAATATGACTTTAACCTACCTTAAATTGTAAGCATCTTGAGGGCAGGGACTGAAGTGAATGTACAATATACAGTATATGTAAAAGGCTGTGCATATTGATGGTGCTATATAAGTACCAGTAATAAATAAATAAATAAATAAATAAATAAATATATAATATATAATATATATTATATATTATATATTATATATAATATATATTATTATTATATATTAATTTATTTATTAATTACTAATATATTAATTAATATATATTAATATATTAATTAAAACATTTATATCCACATATTGTGACATAAAAAGAGGAAGGACATTTACTTGAAAGGGAAGGTCTGCTTTAAAGTGGATCTAAACTGCATTTGAGCACCACAAACCAAAGACGATATTAACAGTAATTCATTTTTATTTATTTAAAGCAAATTCACTCATCCATCCATGTCCCTATGTTTTATTTTGTTCAGAAATAACTTGAAAAACACCCCCCCTAGCATTTCTAGAGTTGAAGTAAGGGCAGATAAGCTCGGGGCTGCAGGCAGGAAGGTGTGCTTATCTAAGTAAGGTTTTTTGCCTTCCTCTGGATTAACTGTGGGTATTGGATTGTGTATATGGGATTCTATGGTTGTGTTTTCTTTTATTTTTTTTATTTGTTGAGCTAGATGGACTATTTTCAACCTGACTAACTGTAACTATATAAGAAAGCCCCTCCTCCCCTCCTCGAGACTCCTGGGATGTATGGCATCCAGAAACAGGAAAGGAACTAAAGAAATGTAAAGGAAAAAAAAAAGGTCAAAACAAGGAACTAATATTATATATTTCTACCTATTATTTTATATTTCTAGCAGGATAAGACTTAAAGCAGTATTAAACTCGAAAACAGCAATGTAATGTATTGCAACTTGCCGATCATTAGATGTGGGGGCTGCATCAGTTTTCTTTTTTTTTCTTCAGTTTTCCCTCAGCTTTCACCTGATGATCTTATCAGTAACAAATCTCCTGGATTAGAGTGTCCCCACTCTGATTGAATGAGCACAGGGGCACCTTTGGATAAACAGAATTGCCAGTCTGAGGGTAAAGAGAGTGTTAGAAGTAGTGTTTGGAGAAAGGTTCGGCCCGAGCATGAGTTCAACCCAACATTTGCCTGTTTGACAGTTCACCAAACACCTGAATTTGCAGTGTGTTAGCCCCGCCAAACACCCTGCAATGCAGTGCACACTGCACAGTGCATTTTGTGCCCTGATTGGGCAAGTCTTTGCCCAATCAGAGTGCAGTGTAAGCTGGTTGTTAAAGAGCGGGGCCAGGAAGCCAGCCACTGTGTCCTTAGAAACTGATGAAGCATCAGCTGTCAATGGGCTTCCCTGCTCAAGTGCTGGTTAAAAAAAAAAAACATGGAAACATGGACTTGCATTGGGGGACACAGTTTTTTTAGTTTTTAATAAAGGATTTGTCAAAAACTCTTCTCCTGTTTTTATTTTTTTTTGTAAACGCTTTTGGTGAATAGGTAGGGGTACTAGGTACCCCATACCCATTCACATGGGGGGGCATGATCTGGGGGCCCTCTTGTTAAACATGCCCCAAAGCACCCCACCCCCCATGTTGAGGGCATGTGGCCTGGTATGGTTCAGGAGGGGGGCACTCGCTCATGCACTGCATGCCCAGATAAGGGTCTGGTAAAGATTGTGGGGGGGGCTACACATTTGTTTTAAATTTGGTGTGGGGTTCCCCTTAAAAAGCATACCAGGCTTGAATGGGGAGAGACTCCATGCTGTTTTTTTCTTACATTTTTTAATAGTCGGATGCCTGCAACTGCAACCACGAGTCAATTTAAATGTGATTTGACTCATTTTTTTTTCTTTAGAAATGTCATTTTTGCTTCAGCATGTTATATACATTGTACAGATGCACCACTTTACAAGCAGACTAAGGGGATCACCCAGGCACTATATCTAAACGAATGTTTCATTTCTATTGTTGCACTTTAGGCATTATTAAAATCACTGCTCCTGAAAGAACGATTGTTTTAAAAAAATCATTTTTGCATTTAAACATATCCCCCAGGGCAGTACCTGAACCCCATACCCCTTTTATGGCCAATTACTTGCATATAGCCTTTAAAATTGGCACTTATGATTCTTCTTGTTTGTTTCTTATAGACTTCAATGGGGTTCACCTTTTGGGTTAGAACTTTTCCCCTGTCCTGCTGCGAACCGAACAGGGGGATGTTTGACCCATCTCTAACACTTTATCAGTTATAGAAAACAGTTTTTGTCCTTTTAGGGTAAAGATTTTACGTTAATAAATAAAAGCTGACCATTTTAGGCACCTCTGTCAGAGGCAAATGGTCTGTCTCATCCCTGCATTTGCAAGAGAGCTTTTCTATTCTGTGTTGGCTGGGTCACCAGATAAAAGTAGAAGAAAACCTAAAAATAGGAAACTAATGCAGCCATGACATCTCAGAATTAGTAACCTGCAATATAATAAATGTTTGATTTTGGGTTTAATGCTGCTTTAAAAAATAGGCAATGTTGATTGAGAGGGTTTAGTTTCACTTTAGGTAAATCTCATGATTCTTTTTTTCACTTTAGTGATCTATAATATGTTCCTTAATGCTATATGTTCCGTTGTGCAATTTTTAATATGTCACACACAGCTCGTAAATGTGGAAAGGCATCAATAGTGCAAGTTTTTGTTCATGCTGAATCCCTTTATTCTAATTGATCTTCAGTTAGTCCTCCTGCTAGCAGTTACTACAGTTAGTACTACTGCATGATCAATTTAAAGCGGAGTTCTGCCCCCCCCTAAAAAAAAATAAAAGTCAGCAGCTACAAATACTGTAGCTGCTGACTTTTAAATAGTAGAAATTACCTGTCCAGGGAGCCTGCGATGTCGACACCCAAAGCCGATTTACGTATCGGCTCTCAGGTGCTGACGCCGGGATAGGATAAGGGAACCAGGCAGGGAAGTCTTTCGGTTTCACTGCTGGTTCCCTACTGGGCATGCGCAAAGCGCGCTGTGCTTTGTAATTGGCACAGCGGAGGAGGAAAAGGAGGAGGCTGAACTTCCGAGGGACAGTGCCGCAGCTCTGTCTCCCAGGAAATGGGGAAGGGTACCTGTCAAAAACAGGTTCCCATTACCCCCTCCTCCCTGAAAGGTGCCAAATGGGGCACCAGAGGGGGGGGGGAGAAAGCAGATCAGCAGAGTTCCACTTTTAAGTGGAACTCCACTTTAAGATCATTTGCAAAATCTGCAATCCAACATAGCTCAAACAAACAGAAGACAAAGCCTGAGTTATGTAAAAAAAAGCTGGAGAAATATAAACCAATGTGATAATCCTCAGAAAAGAAAGCAAAAAAAAAAAAAAACACAGAACACTAAAGGTGGTATTAAAATGAAATCATCTATAGAAAGGTTAGACTACTAACTGGTTGAAAACTTTGGGGGAATAATGATTTTTCAGCTTTGGCTAGGCAAGGTGTAATTATTACTTTTACAGTGGAAAATATATTGTACTAGTGTATTTGTGTCCAAAAACACCCAAAAACCAAAATCCTCCAACCAGTTTTAACACGTTACATGTTTGCTTTGCTAAAATATAAATAAGATCATGCCATTTTTAATACATTTATTGATTAGGAAGAAAAAGCAAAACAAAAAATGTGTTATACAATATCTAGTTTGGCCTAGATAAAGGAATATGTGTGTTTGACACAACAGTGCAGAAATGTGACATTGTATTTTCCCTAGTGTATGCAGTACAGTGGTGTCTGCCTAGAAATGTTTGCAAAGCCCACGACTGGGATATGTGTTTTTTCTCTGATGTGTGAAAGAACTCTAGCAGTATTCTGACTGGCGAAGTTACTGGGTCGGAAGCAGAGCTACAATATGTTCTTCTCTGCAGCGGTGACATAAAATGCTGTGCATTTGTTTCTTTATATGTTTAACTCTGTATATGATAACAGACATTCATGAAAGCCAAATGCAGAATCTTTACACTAAGATAAACAGCGTTTTAATTAATTCAAATTTCCATACTGTCTTATACATTCAGTTATCTCAGCAAGGTGTAATTTCATCTGGCCACTGTTATAGAAATCACTGTAAAACCTTTAGATTAAATGAAAGGGCATTAAGCAACATTTAAAGCCCCCCAAAAAATGAAAAAAATTCCTTGCAGTGGGGCTGTGCTGGCATGTTGAGGTCTAGGGGAGAGTAAAAGCATTTTACTTACCTGATCCTCCCTTCCCCTGGCAGATGCCATCCCCCTCCCCATACGCTGGTGCTGCAGTGTCCCTCAGCATCAACTTGTCTAGTGTAAGGTTATCAACCCTTTATCAGTCTCAGTGACATCAGAATCTTAGACAACTGGAGCATGGGGGAGAAGAGGACCAGTCTACCAGCACGAAGGATAAGATAAGTAAAATAATTTTTGTATGCCCCCTAGAAGACCTAAACGAGCAGTTACCTTGAGTTGGGCATTAAAGGTTATCCAATATATAGAGCAATAGAGTGTAGCTAACACTATTTTTTATTGGTTGAGCCAGATGGACTTGTGTCTCTTTTAAACCTAACTAAATATGTAACTATATAACTATATTGCAAATTAGAACCTAACAACGGCCTGCTGAGACCGCATTCAAACTGGTATGACTTGGACCGCGACTTGTCAGCCTCCCATTGTGTAGTACAGGAGCCGTTCTAATAGGAGCGACACAAGTCGCTCCGACTTAGAAAAAGGGTCCTGTACTACTTTGGGGCGACCTGGAGGCGACTTGCATTGACTTCCATTATGTGAAGTCTGTGCAAGTCACGCCAAAGTCGCGCTGCATGCGACTTCACAGGTCACCCCCGAAGTTGGAGCGACCTAATGTGAACGGAGGCTTAATGTGTTTCACTTTTTTTTAACACAATGACTGTTTGATTAATAATCCCCTGCTAATATAACATTTTACTTTGGGTAAAGTCTAAGGTTAAGCCTTTCTTCTCTTCCTGCAATTTTGCAGAGACCCATATCTTGATCTTTCCGAGCCTTGGTCACATTTCTATAAGACACATTATTGTAGAGATCCTACTGAAGGACATGTTCCTCTGCCCCCAGTCTGGTTAAAGAGAAAGGCAAGATGATGTACCTATATCAGTTTTTCTTTCCTTGTTATTTTCTAGTTTACCAATACATTGATACATGCATGATAAAGTAGTATAAAGGCTCTATACAATCTAATATTGACTTAATAGAATGATCACAGGTTTTGTTTTAAAGTTGTTGATTTGTCCTGTACTTGGTGAATAGGTGAGATGACCCTACCTAAACACAATATGGGGCTAATAATGTTGACTTATATTAGTCAACATGTTTTGTAAACTAAGATATTTGGACTATAACTTGACAGTGCCTTCCGCTTAGAAGGGGATCCTTAGTATCAAGGAAAATATATATTTTTATCACTCTTTTAAAAGTGTCTCTGCCACTTTAACAAAAAAAAAAAAGAAACTGATGACTGATGGGTAAATCAGGAAACCCAATGCACAATATCTGCAGCTCTTCTGATCAGGGAAAGCTTCAACAGTTCCTGATATTGTCAATGTTTGCCTATCCCCTTCTGCTTTTCACACACTCCTATTTGCCTACAAGCCAGCCTATTATAATGATGGGCCAATAGGATTGTAAGAAGGCAGTGAAGGAGTGGAGAAGCTATTACACTACCAGGAAGTGACAGAGCTTTGCCTAAAAGGAACAGCCTGACATTTGTGCAGAGCAGGACCACTAAAGGCTGCTGCAGGTCCAGGGGTTGACTATTCATGTTTATCAGCAGATTTTTGAGTTGCCCATTTAGTCACTACTTTAAAGCGGAGTTCCGGCCACAAAATCGACATAGTCAATTTTGTGGCCATCCGCTTCCTATTTGTCCCCTGAAAAAGAAATGGATAGTTACGATTTTTTATTTTTTTTTACTTACCTTTTTATTGTAGAAAAATATACTCACCTTTCATCCACTTCCTCCCTCGGTGGCCGCGGCCCGCGCCGTCACTTCCGGTTTGCAATGATTCCTGGGAGCTGAACATCATCGCTCCCAGGAATCCGGTGCGGCGCCGGTGCAGGCACATTCTGGGAGAAGAGGACATGGAAGAGGGCACAGAAGAGGATGGCAACATCCTCTTCATCCTCTTCAGCTGCCCACATCCGAGATGGCAACGCTGGAGAAGAAATTTTAAAGGTAAGTATTTCTTCTTTCAGGTAAGTGCGACCCGGGACAGTACAGAGGCTATCCATTGTGGAATGTACTAGCCCTGACTGTCCCGGGGGGTATTTTTATTGAAATTTTTTTCGTGGCCGGAACTCCGCTTTAAGTCACATGTGTGTCTCTCATTCATTCCATATATATGATAACAGAGACACAGGTTGGATGAAAGGTAAATATAATTGTATAGAAAAATAAAATATATCTATATATTGTAATACATAAGAACAGAACATACAGTAAACTACCACAGAAAAAATTACACAGTTAGACAATGTATGCAATATAATTAACAGCAGCACCTAATGTACACAAATTGGTAGAGCACTGCACTTGTAATCTAATTTGCTTATTTTCTTTAGGTCAGCTTGCTCCATTGAAATAGCCACACTGAGCAATAACCATATGAGGGAATTAGTCCCACTCCAAATACAGCAGGAATATCTATAGCAATTAGACAAGTGCACTATAGTGAACACTCATGTTTAATTCTCCTCCTTGCCAGCTTTCACCTGCTCCCAGGAAGTTTGGGGAGCCACACTGCAACAAGGTTTCTAAGAGAGTAGGAAGAGGGAAACACTTGTGGGAAATAACAAAGGGCAGTGCAAGCACCTTTGCTAATTAGAAGGGATCTTCTGTTTTCTATGCCATGTCTCCAGCTCTCCCTGCTTATCCCCAGCCCCACTTATCTAAAAGCAAGAGATAGTAGGAAGGCTGTTCGCCCTGCATTTGCTAGGGTTACCAACCGGACATTGAAGACAGGCTCTGCCCATGTAGTGTGTTCACTTCAGAGAAAGGCATGTGAGCTGTCTGCCAGGTAACATTCAGAGATTTCACATCCTGTATGCAGGGTCCAATTTGGTGAAGATCTGCATCAGTTCTATATTCTGCAAACTGCGACAATCCCTTGGCATCCCATGGAACCCAGAGAAATAGAAAACAGAACGGGGGGTACAGATAGACCTGAAACAGCTGCTTGCCCCACTCTAACCAGTTTTATTGATTCCCCCATTGTCTCCTTAACCCAATTATTTTATCATTATTAGCCTTTATGTATATCATTTGTATGTTCCTTTTCCAATGCATCTGAGCGGCATGTATTTTAGTTTAGAATCTACTACTCAGTTAATGTGTATCTAACTTGCATGTGTGGTGGTATGTTTTTTTTTTCATGCTTATGTAAGATATGCAATGGAAAAGCTGGAAAATGAATGGCAAACATTTCATTGGGGATCTGTCGAATCAGTTTGTTAACTGAATCATTTTAGAGGTGAAAAAGAAATGTCTACTGTATTATTGATAGTGTTTATTTTATCATTTATAGCTTTTCTATCTCAGCTGGTTAATATTTCATTAAATGTAGGACTGGAAAGTAAAGATATACATGAAAAAGCATGTAACAATTCCATACAAACAAGCATCTATTGCTATAGTCCTCCCGCTATTGTCAGTCACTTCACTTGCTGAAGTGCAAGATAAAATACCCAAATGTGTTTTTGCCTGTTAGCACTCCACATGTGCAACATGAAGGTAATTCTCCTTGATGGAGGCAGCTTGAAAAGACCATGATACTATATTCTCTTTTATTTCTAGCTTTTTCTGTAACTTCACAGAACAAAGACATTTGTGCTCATGTTTGTATGTAGCTGTTTTATTTACCTCCAGATCCAGTGCAATGTGGTGGTCACAGTTAAGAGTAAAATCCTATTCCAGATGTAACTAGCTTTCTAAATGCATGCACCTTGCATGATCTATTGCAATATATTTGTAAATTTGGCATTAGACACTTTTAGGTAACAGAGACCTGAATGTAGAAGATTACAACTTGGGGCATTGTGCTGACACTATAGTTGTCATATGACATATGCTAATAGATGATTAATATTTTTTTAATATATACATTTTGTATTGTGGGCCAACGGTCCAAATCTAGAATCAGATCAGATGAATGAAAGGATAACCAGTAGATCGTTGTGATGGTGACATTGATATCAGGTCAGACGTACTTGTAAAGATAAACATGTCATATTTACATTTTCCTCTGATATAAACAAAAAAAATGCAAGTAAAAATGTATATGGAGAGATTAAAAGTATAATAAACAGAAACCAGGGGGACATGCCAAATGAGCACCTGTAGCTTCCATCCAGAGTTAGCCTCCAGGAGCGATGTGGGACAGTGGATTACCCACATCAGAAGCCTGTGAAGCAGAATACTTACACTCGAACATGGAGATGGGGAAGAGGAAGGTGTGGGACTGTCTCGTAACTGAGAGAAGAGCCTAGTATGATGAGGGAGGCTTCTCTTACACCTCTAACTTAGGGCCCCTGAGTGAACAGAAGATGCAGGAGTGCAGAGTGGCACAAGAGCGTGTAGTTCTTGCTAGCAGCAGGGCAGGTATCCAGGCCAAGCAAAGGAAGTTGTCAGTGGCCCTCAGTGAATCTGGTGAGCTCGGTAGCAGCTGATGAATAGCAGACAGAACCAGGCTTGTACTGGCGACAGCAGACAGGTGAGGCACAAGCTGACAGCAGATAAGAGGTAATCAGGCACTGATGAATTATAGGCAGGTACCAGCAGAAAAAGGAATGGTAGCAAAGTCAGGCAAGCCAGGTCATACACTGGAAGACAGATCAAGTACAGATGTGTAGGCAGGAGCATAGTCACGGTGCAGGCCAGGGTGGTTAATAGATTAGTGGAACAGCAGGTATGTGGCTAGACAGAATCAGAAGTCAGGAGACAACTCAAGGTCAGTGCAGGAGAGTTCAAAGTGTAATCAGGACAACCTGGATTGGTAACCGGAATCGGATGCAGATTCACAGGGTCTTAGGACACAGGGAACACTGTAGACAAGACAGCACTAAACAAGAGTACTGGCTACAATTAAATAGCCCATTTGGCGCCATCATCCGTTAGCAGTGCACATGAGCACACAGATGCGCACGGGTGTGTGCACACAGATGTGCGAGCATACATACATGAGCATGTGTACATTTCCTGTTCATGCATGTGAAAGGCCAAAAAAACTAGCCTGCTATGATGCATAGGAATCCACCCAGTGGAGCCATCTTGTCTGCTGGCAGGCTCTTCCTGACAGGGATGGTTCTTTCAAGTTGACTTCTTCTTGTCCTCTGTCACTCACCTCAGTCAAAATGGACTGGGCTCTCGCATGTTGATAGCTTTTTCACACAACAGATCTCCACGCAGAGACCAGCAAAACTGTATGGCACTGGGACAAGGTCTAATGCTGGAGAGCACAGCAAGGCTGCAGACACTCCTTTCACAAGTCCACAGAAAAGCTGGCTGAAACAAGCTACTCCACTTTTTTCATGTTAAAGAGCAACTGATGCAGCATTCCCAGCAGGTCTCTCCTCTGCTCAATCCTTATACGGGAATAATTTTCTTCGCTGACCTCTCACAGTATACCATATTGGCCTGTAAACAACTCATCTAAAACCCTGCAGAATAACAAAATATGATATAAGTTGGGATACCCCACTAAGTTGCTTAATCATAGCAGAGGGAACTATTCACGGTATTCGTTAGTTTGGGAAGGTTTATGTTTGGCCTGGCAATGAGGCCTCTGAAGAGGTATCCCACGCTGTTAACTCTCATCAGCCTTTTGAAAATGCTCTGATTGGCGGAGTGAAATGCGTCAAGCCGTCTGACTTACGTACTACGCAATTTCCGGTTTACGGTTCCCGGTTTATGCGGGTGGAACGCACGGCCATTGTTTGGCGTCCTGCAAGGGGAAATGTAAAGGGTGATTACTGACTGCAACATTGTAAGTGTATTCTTTTAAGTGTCTGAATAAAGAGTTTAAATATATTGCACGATGAAGGCTATTCTTTTTTCATGTTAACCGTGCATGGATAATCGATCCTGGATGGTGCTAGTTGGAGAGTGCTCCGGTGTATATATATCGATGTTTGGTGGCTTCCCTTGATCCCAACTAGTGAGGATTATCCTATAAGGCCCATATATTACTATTGTCTGGTGAGTAGGGGACCGAGAGGGGAGCACCTGATTGCACTTTGAGAGCATCGGCACTTTGGGTGTCTTTTCTTGGCAAAGCAAGCACTGAGCACTTTTTCTGAGGATTTGTTTTTGCACAGAGACTGGCACTCAGCACCTTGGAATATCATATGAATTTTTATATTCTTCCTATAATTTTTTTCCTATAATTTTTATATTCTTCTTTAATTTATTTAACCACTTGAGCACTGGACACTTTATTATTGAATATTACACTTATTTTGTGTAGCACATTTATATATTTTTTCTGATATGTATTTTTTGATATGGATTTATGAGAGTTGCTATTTATGGAAATAATTCAGCACTATAATATCACTTTATTTATTAGCACAGATCATAATTAGTGTGGTTGAGATATCTATTGGTAATTTTAATAAACAACACACGGAGCAGCGCTGATAAATAATTTTATTATTAATTTCTAAAAGCTTCCCCCCTTTTATCAGCAGCAGCCATTTAGTTGATATTTTTTGATCATACATTTTTATCCTAAGTGCTGGCACTTTATATTTAATACAACTCTAGATGAATGAGCATTGGGAGAGCTGTGCTGCGACTGACTCCCATACACATGAGTGGAGGGACATCCTCGAGGCTCGGCCAATTCAAATTGTCAGAGCCCGCGAACCCGGAAGGAAGGTCGGGTGAAGATGGAATTAGCAGTGACAGTGCACCGCTGGAAGTATCTGTTTTTTAGGTAAGTCTTTGATAATGTTCTAGTATGCATTACATACTAGCACGTTATGCTATTACCTGCAAGAGGGCAATTTTTGTTTTACACAGTTTACTACTGCTTTAATGTCAACAGGTACCCTCTCATTTTGTTTTTGAGATTATTTATTTCTTTTATCGAATATGTCCTTTTACATTAGACCATTATCAAACTGGAATGTTTCAATTTACCCAGTTCATATCATGTGGGCCTTTTTGCTGTAAACTCTTGCCCTTTCGACCAAGAGTTGCACTTCAATTTTGACATAGATAGAAAGCTTTCTATTGTAATTATGGCATTATAAGTTTGACCTAGCTACCTATCTTCACTTCATTACCTATCTTTTAATCTCCTTTTAGTCTGTAAGCTCTAATTAACTTAAAGATTGCTAAATGCTGTATATAATATAGTGTGTTTCACAATTGACATTGTGGACACTCACAGGACTTTGGTAAGGGGGCATATGTGGCAAGAAGTTCAATAAACAGCTAATGTTTCGGGAGGGGGAAGCCCAGCTTTGTCAAGGCTGATATTGAGTGTAGGTACTTCTTGCCTGTATATTAATATAATGTGCATGTGTGTGTGTGTTAATGTGTGTAAGGCATGAACAGAACATAAATGTACAATATGTCATCATATCTATTCTTATGATCACAGCCAGTATAAAGTATATTTATAATGCTAAATGATTGATTTACTAAAGAAATAGTGATTTTTCACTATTTCACTTTGGAAAGCATAATCAATTTAGCTAAATGAAAACGATGAAGTGGTGTTCAGTTTAATAATTTAGTTACATGCAAGAAAAATACTTTTTCATAACCTCCTTCGCACCTGATTGGGTACTTACTGCCTAATCTTATTTGCTCTTTCAGTAGTATTTAATAAGCTGATGTTGTACAGGTACATACTGTACAGATATCATGTTTCTGATTAATACAAGAGGCAGTGACATATTCTAACATATGCGGTCAGTGGGTCAATCAAATCAATATATAAAGGGAAGGCCTGTATGTAAATCCAACCCATAATATAGAATAGAACAGTAGAGTATGCCTCCTATCAGTTGATCAGGAATTAACATTTTTCACATATTGGAGATAGATATGAGGGAGGGAAAAGGAAGAGAGGAAGGGGGAAAGTGTGAGGTTGAGTGCTTTGGGGTTCCCCAGGACATATGTCAATCTAGGTCACAAAAGCTATTCCCTCTCAAAGATCGATCAGTTTTCGATCAAATTCTGCCAGTAAAAAATAGGAGATCCAGGAGTCCCATTTTTTCTTAAATTTAGATACTGAGTCTTTAGGTTTGTCCATCAATTTTCATTTGAGGACATGTTGTGCTTTCTATTTTTAACTTTAGTAGGTGATAGAGTGTTGGACAGCCATGCTCTTGCTGTTTGCTTCTTATCTTTTTTACCAAGTAAATATGAATTTTTAAAAGTGTATATTCAATTTGCTAAGTAAGGGAGGCCATACACAATGTGAATTTCTTTCCCTCAGCCATGGGTTGCAGAAAACACATTTGCATTATTCCCCTATCAGCACAGACAGTGCTGTCAGGGGAATTCCTCCTGTCTAGCAATTGTTTGCGGGGAGGCAGAGGCAGACAGGAGAAGCCATGAGAAACCAGTGATTATCACTGGTGGCTTTAGCAGCCGATCACGATAATCTCAAGAGAATCCGGCAGGCTGGTTTTGCCCAAGTTGATTGATCATCCAACTGAGTACATTCAGCCTGCCCATTAACGGTTCCAATATCGGCCAGTTCAGCAGGATTCGAACTGTGTATGGTCGGCCTTACAGTGTCAACTCCTCAAGTAAATAAACCCAAATGCATACATTCAAATAACTCACCCACCCCACCCAATGATTTTAAAGCAGTTTAGTGAACAACACATTGTAAATGGGGAAATGAATACACATGGCTTGTCTGAATAATTTAGAGATGTTTAATTTTATTTATTTTTTTATTTGTGGGTTGTGGGCTCATAGTAACTGTACTCAATGCTTGTTTTTTTTTTTTTGCCAGTGGGGTCCCTACACCTGTAATAGTTTATATACTATATATTCAATTTTATGAGAATATACTGTACTTTCAGCAAAAGTGCCACATTTATGCAGTCACACTTGGTGTGGTTATCATATGCTGTAAACTAAGAAAACATTCTCTTTCTGCTCGGTGATCAGATGTACAGTATGTACAGAATTGTATTGGTGGTTGCAATTGTTGCTGCTAAAAATATGGAAAGCCCCAAATTCTTGTTTACTTGATTAATAAAGTATTTTTCCACTTTATTTTCTACTTCTTATACAAGTCCCTCATGTCTGTTTAATGCCAAATAGAGGTCACCAGATACATAACGTCAAATATTTCATAAGGTAATATGTAATTCTAAACCTGTCATTATTTTCTGTATGTCTCCAAATATAGTTTGCTAATTAATAATTAGTACTAAATGAATATCAGTGATGAGTGATTCTAAATGATAGTTATGACTACATTAACGTTGTTATCAATTTTAATTAATTCAATGAATTTTATTAGTTATGATATATGCTGCCCACAAGTAATTAACTAAGTACTTGTTTTTCATGTATTTATAGCATATCAAAGCTATTTCCACACTCTCAGTTTAATACCTGCATACATTTATTTTACTCTATATGTGTTACATTACCCTTTTATCAATACTTCAAAATAGCTATTGGATAAAACTTACTTCAGTGAAGAGAAAAAGCACTTTGGCATCCACAGGTAAAATGTTAAAGTTTCTGACTTCTCTCTCCTGCTTTCTCCTATACCTACTACTTCTACATAAAATCACCTGCATCCTCTTAAACAAAAAAAAAAAAAAAATCTCCACCTCTTCCTACCAGTTCCACTTCATGACTAGGAATTCCCCACTTCTATTCCCACTTGGAGCAAATTATGTGGAAAATCTGGTGAGTTTCTGTGCATATTTATTAGACCACATTTAACTACTTGCCCACCGCAGTTTTATTGCGGCAAGCTGGCTCGACTGCGTGAATCAACGTAGGGGTGTGTCGGTTCGCAGAAGTGGTGCTGGGGGGCGAGCACGCGGCACCGGCGGCGTGCTCCCACCTGCACTAAGCAGCAGGTATTCCGATCCACGGGACTGGCGGCAGCAATTGCCACTGGGCTTCCGTGATTGCTATCTGCTGATAGAGAAGGATGGTCAGCTGTTGTAAACACAGCTGATCATTCTTCTCTCTGAAATGATCACAGAGTGCCTGTGATCCTTCTATATAGAATCATAGGTCTCTATGATCATTTCTCAAGTCCCTCCCCGCACACTTAGTAAACACTCCCCTAGGGTCACAATTAACCCTTTGATCACCCCTAGGTTAACCCCTTCCCTACCGGTGTCATTATTTATTACAGTAACAGTGCATATTTTAGCACTGATTACTGTAGTCATGTCACTGGTCCCCTCAAAAGTGTCAAAAATGTCAGTTAGGGATCCAATCTGTCGGCCGCAATGTCGCAGTCCTGCTAAAAATTGCACATACCATTACTAGTAAAAAAAATATATTCAAATGATGCGATAACTTTTGCGCAAACCAATCAAAATACCTTTACTGCGATTTTTTTTTTTTTTTACCAAAAATATGTAGCTGAATACAAATTGGCCTAAAAGGAAGAAAAATTTAGATTTTTTACTTTTTTTTTTTTTTTTACAGAATTGTTGCTCTTTTTTTTTTTATTCTTTTTTATATAAAAAGGATATCAATTTATTTTGGTACAGTGTCACATGACCGCACAACTTTCCGTTAAAGTAACGCAGTGCCGAATCACAAAAAATGGCCTGATCATTAAGTGGGCAAATCCTTCAGGTCCAGAACTGGTTAAAAAAAAAAAGAACAAAATCCAGTACTTAGCCTTTGAACCATGGCCAGCAGATATTGGTGGGTCAGAGTTGGCTTTAATTAAAAGTGCAGTTATCCTTTATAAATAAATAAATAAATATAAATAAAAAATAAATAAAAGAATAAAAAAAAATTTTGCATATAGAAATATGTAGGCTTCCATTAATAATCTCTTTTTGAAAATACTAGTTATCTAGATATCATATAGGTTCTGTGGCTTTAAAACTTCCTGACTAATTGATTTAGAACAAATACGCAGCCAGTGCAATTAAAGTCATAACTCCTGATCTGCATGCTTGTTCCAAGTCAGTAACTCAGAAAGCATCAAAGCTCATAGATCAGCCTGACATCCAGGCAACCAGTATCTTGAAAAGGAGAATTCAACAACAACCTATGTATTTCTCTCAGTATAGGTTTTCTTTAACAAGCCATAGGTAAATTGGTTCAGCCTGTAAAAAATAAATAAATAAAAGCCAGCAGCTACAAACACTGTAGCTGTTGATTTTTAATATAAGGAAACATACCTGTCTAGGTATCCTGCAATGTCGGCACCCCTAGCCGATTCATCAATCGGCTTTGGGTGCAGGCACCAGCATCTTAACTAAGGGAAACAGCCTGCGGTTTCACAGCCTGTTTCCTTCTGCACATATGTGAGTCGTGCTGCGATTTCTGAATAGGCCCGTTGTCTTCTGGGACCTGTGTGTCTCCCAGAAGGCAGTGGGGAGAAGGAGGAGAGGTCAGAAATTTCGTAGATCACTGTGATTGTTGTGCAGCAATCTTACCCGGAAGTGGGAGCAGTTACCTGGTTTTAACAGGTTTACGCTCCCTCCTTCCCCCCCAAAAGGTGCCAAATGTGGCAGTGGAGGGTGTGAACAAGCAGAGCTTCCCCTTTTGGGTGGAGCTCCACTTTAAGGCTTATATTTAGACTGATGGACCCTTGTGCACCCAAGTTTTTAATCTCCCCTCTAGGTGTCCAATGGGTTTTGGGTCCGGTGCTTTCATAATGTCACTAATAATTAGTATAGCCTCTTTCCTCATTTGCAGATGTCTTGCCTGCTTACCACTTATATAGTTCTCTCTGTTTAACCACTTTCGGACCCCCCCACCGCAGTTATACTGTGGCAGGGCGGCCCTCTTGTGCAAACCGACGTAGGTCGCGCGGCTGCAGCTAGGGGGTTGAGCGCACCCCACCGGCAGAAGGCTCCTTCCTCCACCCTGATGCACGGGGCCGGCAGCTACGATTGCTGCCTGACACCCGCGATCGCTCCCTGCTGAGAGAGAACGGTAAGCTGTTGTAAACACAGCTGAACGTTCTTCTCTCTGGAATGATCACAGAGCCCCTGTGACCCTTCTATGTAGGATCACAGGTCTCTGTGATCATTTCACAAGCCCAGTCCCCATACAGTTAGAAACACGCCCCTAGGTACACATTTAACCCCTTGATCGCTTACTGTGTTAACCCCTTCCCTGCCAGTGTCCTTATTACAGTAACAGTGCATATTTTTAGCACTGATTACTGTAGTATTGTCACTAGTCCCCCCAAAAGTGTCAAAAATGTCAGTCAGCGGTCCGCTCTGTCCACTGCAATGTCGCAGTCCTGCAAAAAATCGCAGATCGCTGCCATTACTAGTAAAAAAAAAAAAAAAACAATAAAAATGACATACATTTTTCCCGTAGTTAGTAGACGCGATAACTTTTGTGCAAACCAATCAAAATACGCTTATTGCGATTTTTATTATTATTTTTAATATTTTTCATTTTTTTTTTCGGGAATGTCATATAGCAGAACGTGAAAAATATTGTTTTTTTTTTTTCAGAATTGTCGTTCTTTTTTTGTTTAGAGCCCAAAAAATAAAAATCGCACAGGTGATCAAATACCACTAAAATAAAGCTCTGTTTGGGGGGGAAAAAAGGACATCAATTTTATTTGGGTACAGCGTCGCACAACCGCGCAATTGTCCAATAAAATAACGCAGTACAGAATTGCGAAATATGGCCTGGTCATTAAGGGGGAAAATCCTTCTGGTCCAGAAGTGGTTAAGAATGGTCTTATTACTCTTAATATAATGTATAGCTTTTTGAAAATATACACTGATAATAATGCTAAATTGATACTTTCTTTATAAGCACAGCGGTTTTGGCTCTATATTCCACAGAATTCCCCCATTTGTTTCCAAACCACAACAACTATAAATAAGAATGCAATCCGTGACATATCTTTTTTTAGATGAACTTGTCCAATACTCTCCATAGTATTATAAATGCATTTCTTCCTGTTTAGCTGTTAAGCAAATGTCTTTAGAAATTAGTTCCCTGTGTGATATTTCCATTCTGATTCAAAGCACTTCCTCTCCTTGGCCTAGCAGAGCAAAAAGGACATTTTTTATTAAGTATTTTTGTATTCTGGTGTTCCAGCATTGATTTTTACAATAGCAGGCTGCAGATTTTCAAATTGTTGTGCCAAGACATCAAGTCACTTGAGTCTGAGGACTGCAGAGTCACAACATGTTGATTAGAGAAAAACAAATATTTCCTAAATAGGGAAGGGATTACGAAGGACACCATAGAACAGCTGTGCCAAGAATGGCATGTTTCTTTAAACGTTTATTACGTTCAAATATGTATCAGGCTTACTTTTCTGTAAGGGTTGAAAGTAAAAAGCTGTCAACAGAGCGTCTCCCAGGGTTGGAGTTTGTAAGGAATGTAATGGGCAGATGTGGGTTCTTTATAAAACTTAAGCACAACTTTATCCACGACTATCCACAATTTTAACCTGAACCTCAATTTACCTAATAAATAATAAGGGAGGCCACGTGGTTTGTACATCTTCACAAGCCAGGAAAACAGGCTTTAAAACATGGTCTAAATTCATTTATTTTGCAAGCACTATAAACATAGAATGATTATTCATTATAACTATTTTATATTAATATTGAAATATTCATTATAAATATTTAGGCATGAATCAGCACGTAAAAAAAGAAAGACATTGTACATTCAGAAAGAAATTGACATTGGTGGTTGTCACACCATAAATAGAATGCATGGTAAGCATGCTTATAGTATAACTGAAAGTGAGTACCTTTATCTTATATATCAGTGATGGTGAATGTTGCCATATGGGTTTAGGCGTAATCTCTTACCGTGTTGTGAGGATGAGGAGATTATGTATAAATCTCTATTGTAGAGATTGTAAATATATATGTAAATATATACAGGTATGATATATTGAGTTTTGGATTTTACATTTAGCTGAGAGATGATTGTCACTTATATAAAGTGGTGTGACTTCCAGTTGGCACTCAGTTAAAGGAACCGGTTTAACCAGTCCATTTAAAATGCAGGCAACTGCTGTTTACATATAAACAACTACGGATAGTATTACCTGTGATTACATTTTTGGAAGCGAGACTTTGTGGAGCCAGGGCACCCCAGGTATTATTATACAGGATTTATAGGAGTGAATCCCCCCCCCCCCAACAGAAAAGGGAGTGGTTAGAAAGAGGCGTAACTATGGGAGGGGGAAATGGTCCAATCTGGGAAGAGATAGGCCCACAGGAAGTGACAAGCAAGATAGCTGAACCAATGAGAATGGCCCTATACAAGGCTATGGGATATGGGTCTATATTAGGTTCGGTGAGACAGGGTGACTTCCTGTTTTGGCATGGGAGAGCAAGAGCCAGCACTAGAGGTAATTATGGAGTAAGGATTAAGGGTACATTGTATATTTTATTTGTGTCGGTCATAGTGTGTGTATATGAGTCTATACTCTATATATTGTATTTGTTCAGTTAAACTAGGGATATTTTACATTGTGTAGTATGTACAATAGTGATTATAGTTGTAAATTACGTAGGCTGTGCAAACCTTATACGAATAAATAATTGTTGTGTTAAAGTTTTCACACAGTCATAGAACTCTCATTATTAACCCAAATATTGTCTGAGATAAATTAACTCTCATAGATTTTTGGTAACATAATTGGCAACCATGAAGCATTGATCAGTCTGAAAATATTTGATACAGCAAATACTAAGATTTGTGTAAGGTTATAGAGCTGGGTTTAAACTGAGGCAGTTTCCCAATAATCTGAAGGCCACAACAATTAATCTAGGAAAAACAATGAAAAATTGTTTTAGTGGGTATTAGGAAAGATACACCACAGAGTTTTTTTTAAGAAAAAATTTCCCATAATTATGGTTAAATATGTCAGAGTAACTTTTACATACCGGTCAATGTAATTGGGAGGATATACCTTTAACGGGAAAATTTCGTTTGAAAACCACCATAGGGTGTCGTTTTTATTGTTGAGTTTTGAAAAATCTCACAATTTCCAGTTTTTGTTTTTAAAGACACAAAGGTAGCTTGTTGCAGGCTTCCTCTGGTGTTCTTGTGTTGAAAAAAAAGGTTCAACAAATCGTTTTGGTTTTAAAAGTTTTTTCTGCAATTTTTAATATTTTGTTTTTCGTTTTTAAAGACACAAAGGTAGCTTGTTGCAGGCTTCCTCTGGTGTTCTTGTGTTGAAAAAAAAGGTTCAACAAATCGTTTTGGTTTTAAAAGTTTTTTCTGCAATTTTTAATATTTTGTTTTTCGTTTTTAAAGACACAAAGGTAGCTTGTTGCAGGCTTCCTCTGGTGGTCTTTTGTTGGAAAAAGGTTCAACAAATTGGTTGTTTTTAAAAGTTTTTTCTGCAATTTTTAATATTTTGGTTTTTGTTTTTAAAGACACAAAGGTAGCTTGTTGCAGGCTTCCTCTGGTGTGCTTTTGTTGAGGAAAAAGTTCAACAAATTGGTGTTCTTGGTTTTAATAGTTTTTTTATTCAATTTTTTTTAAATATTTTGGTGTTTTGTTATTTGTCTTTTAACTATTTTGTTTTCAAGACACAAAAGACTAGCTTGATCCAGGCTTTCTATTGTGTTCTTTGTTGACAAGTTTCAACAAGTCTTAGTCGGTTTTAATTTTTTATTATTTTATTTTATTTTTTTTTTAATCTTTGTATCATTATTTTTTTTTTGTTGTTTGTGTTTTTAATAACAAACAAACTTGATAAGCTGGTCTTTTCTTGTGTTTGGGTAAGTTGATGAAAAAGTTCAACAAGTTTTGGTAGGCTTTGTTCATCATGGTGGTCAGATTACAAACTATCTGGCAGAATCATGGTACAGTAAGTCTGATCGGGGTTAAACCACGTTAAACTACCAAACTGGGGAAAGGTGGTTATTGAAGCTAATATCATCAGGATAAAAAGTTTTTTAAAAAGTCTAAAATAGGTTGCATTCAGCATAATCTTTAGATGTAAGTCTGTTTACCTTTTGCAAACTGAATTGGGAGGTAACCCATTGGTATAAACAACACATTGTTTACCATTCTATTGTCTACCTAGAGGCTTGTTTCTGGGTGTAGCTGGCTACGTGCTCTATTGTACGTGACCTATTGTGTTCCGGGTGGAGACCAAAACAAGGAAGGTGAAGGATTATTGTGATAAGTATCTGTATGTCTCCAAGAATATAGAGTCACATTTTAAATTTTCAAACCTGTTTTTCTCGGTTTGGGTTTCTATCTATTTATTTTTGTTTTTCTCTCTTCTTAAGAATATTATTTTCCTGCTCCCTTTCTTTCTTCTTCTTTCTCCTACTTGCCTTTACTCTAAGTGACTGTATAGTACAGGGGAAAGGTGACTTTATTTTTAGCATACCAATTGTGCATACTTTCTAGGGGTGATGGCGGCCATGCCCAGTTTAGAAAGTTTTGTAGCAACTTATACTCTTAAACGTAAGAGTAATGATTTTGTCGGTGATGCTAAAATTAAAGAATCTCCTTGGGCCTATGTCCAGGAGTTATGTGAAGAACAAGTAAACACCACCAAAAATAATAAAAAGCCCAAAAGTCTAGCCATAGCAGGCATGTATGCTGCTTGCATGGCTATGAATGCTAAAATATCTCAATCATTAGACAGAAACTTGTGCTATGCTGAGCAACTCAGGGGTGTATAGAGAGGTGTATATATATATATATATATATACCTAAAAACATACACACTAAACAAAGGTAATGGATCCTAGGCTAGGTACTAGGAGTTCATGGTATTATTCTTTTTTATGTTTCTCTTTATTTCAAAAAGGGTAAAAATTTGACAAAACAGACTTGCTGTGTCTGTTTTAGTTTAGGCCATAGTTAAATTACATGTAAGTTTTTTTTCCATGTCTTATTTCCGAATGTATGGTTCTTTTCTCTACCCCCTATCCATAACGTATTGCATTCAATCTCAATGAATGGGTGTGTCTGTGTGATGTAATGGATAGGTATGAACTGTCTATGAGTAAACCAACATTTTTTTTCCAGGGGTCTGAACAGACCATGGGTCAATGACCATCAATAAGAATTGTGATCACAATAACGCGCATGCTTTCGTTTTTAATTTCTTTTGTAATGAGCTCAGTACTGGTACCAAAGAGTTTCTAAAATTTTCAAAAAAAAAAACTGTGCACAGATAGGCGATCTCAATCATTAGAACATGCAGAAACTGTAGGAATTTTTTTTTTTGTTGTTGTCTCTCTTTTGTCGTTTCCGGGGGATTGGAGTGAAGGGTCATTCACTCTGATACTCAGAAACTACATAACACATTATTTTGTACCTTATGGCATCTTATATTTTGTGTTTTGTAGAGTATATGTGGGGGTGTCTATACCTGTTTTTTTTTGATGTACCGTTATTAAGAACCTCTCATAGAGGTTGAGTAAGGTGTTATTAATCATCTCTTAGTCTTGTATTTTAGGAACAATACACAAACCAACATCGGTGGACAAGGCAGACATGTCCCAGACATGACAATATTGTTTAGTAATAAAAATAACACAGAGGACCGTATAGCATGTTTTTTTTATGCGTGCTTTAAGGAGAAGCCTCTGAATTGGAGTAATTACATTCAAAAACATATATACATATATTTTTTTTTTTTGGAGTCTATTTCATAAACCAGAGTTTCTCTCTGTACGTTTTTTTTTTTTTGTTTCTCAAAGCCTGAATTACACAGGGGCTGTTTTGTTTTTTCAAAGTCTGACTTACACAGTCATGTTAAAAGAATGCTAATTGATATGGTAATTCCCTACAATACAGGGAGTGTCTTTTTCAATAACTGCAAAGGGTACAAGCATTTTGTTTTTTTGTTTTTTGAACAAACATACCACTTCATTTCTCTGTAAAAAGAGAACGGTGTAAGGCAATGGTAATGTTGAGCCAGCACCAAATCTGTACGGTTTTAATTTTAATTTTTTTTTATCTTTATTTTATTTTTTTTAATTTTTTTATTTTTATCTTTAATTTTTATATAGTTGTTTATTATTGATTTTATTTTTAATTTTTTTATTCTAATTTTTTTTGGTAACTATTTCTCTTTCTTTCCTTTATCCCCTTAATTGGTAGGGTGATTCCATATTTTTGGTTTTTGCTAAAAAAAAAAAAAAAAAAGAGGGGAGTATGGGGAACATTATAGTGAGAACAGTGAAATATTGGTATAGCATATTAAAGCTTCCATAGAGCATTGTGTTTATGGGCCAGTTCACAACAGTTTTGTATCCCTTCCACCATGGAATAATTGTGTTGTATACATTTATTGAAGCTCCCTCTTGTCATTTAGCTATTACCAACTATGGCAATAGGAACGATAACACCAGGTTTTGGGCAACAGTCACTCAACAATTGTTTTTTTTTTGTACATGGTACACAAAGTCCGCTCTACAGCTCAAATATGTGGCAGTCATCACATGTAGTCAGTTTTTTTGTTTCTCTTTCTCTCCAAAGTAAAATCATTTGTCAATTTTTTTGGGTGCCATGATGAAGTTCAAAGAGCATCGCTTGCATATAATATAGATATACTGGGACTTATGAGACTCATAGTGATTGGCAAATAGCTGACCCGGCATAGTACAATTATACTTAAAAGTAATGTAATTTAGTTTAGTGATTCCCGAAGCCACGAGTAACTGGTGACATCACACTTATCTGCATTTTGACATTACGTCATTTTGTCTGCTTGGTTGACACGGCCTACTCTGTTCGGAGCCTGCTAAAGGAATGACCTCTGTCTCACAGCCTGCCAAAAGGCATGACTCCTACTGTAGCTACATACGCTAGCAAAGGACAAAACTACGGCCACAATTGGGTGGCACCAGCGAAGAGCCCATCGGGGTTTGGATAACTGAACACAGTTTCAGTAAACAGAGTCAGTGGTGAGTTGCCGGTAGCAACAGAACCCCCCTGGAGACTTGAAGGGTCACACACCACACAGTGGTAACCAGCAGAAGGCAGGGCAGAGTTATCTGCAGGCATATGACAATGGATGAATAAAGGGGGTGATGAAAATCTAGAAGCACCTGGCTGAAGGGGGTAACCATTCAAATTGATAAAAAAACATTTCAAGGAAAAAGGGTCTCACTATTAGGTCACAGTAAATCTATAGCAAGGCTAAACAAAGGTCCTTACTACTCATAATTACCAGATAAGCAGTCAGTTGAATGCATATGTCTGAAAAGTACACGTGTTTCTCTCCCTACCTGTGTCCACAATAATAAAGTATAATCACAGAAAGCCAGGAAAGCTGGTCCATAGCCTTATACGGAATATGCTTTCTCCATTTGGAATCTCCATGGAAGGCCGTCCCAGAAGCAAGAGCAACAGGACCAGATTTGCATTATGGACTTTCATACTATTATTATTGGACTATTGAGAACTCTTATCCTCATTTTGTTTTTTTTGTGTGGTTTGGACTCTTAGTATTTTTTTATTTATTTTTTTCCTCCCATCATTATGGAGGTATTACATCCAGAACAAGTAATGAACTGATGACACTGAGATCCAGGAATGTGGGGCTGTAGAGACGGAGAGTTTATAGTTTTTTCCAACTAGTTTTATTTCAGATAGAGTGACAAACGCTCAAAAGGAGATTACACCTAAACCATCATGTTATGTGGGGCCTTTGCTTTCTGCAGGCCCCAAGCGGGCATCTGTTGCCATATGGGTTTAGGCGTAATCTCTTACCGTGTTGTGAGGATGAGGAGATTATGTATAAATCTCTATTGTAGAGATTGTAAATATTTATGTAAATATATACAGGTATGATATATTGAGTTTTGGATTTTACATTTAGTTGAGAGATGATTGTCACTTATATAAAGTGGTGTGACTTCCAGTTGGCACTCAGTTAAAGGAACCGGTTTAACCAGTCCATTTAAAATGCAGGCAACTGCTGTTTACATATAAACAACTACGGATAGTATTACCTGTGATTACATTTTTGGAAGCGAGACTTTGTGGAGCCAGAGCCACTCCGCAGGTTATGAATAATGGCCCCCACCAACATAGAGGAGTGGTTAGAAAGAGGCGTAACTATGGAAGGGGGAAATGGTCCAATCTGGGAAGAGATAGGCCCACAGGAAGTGACAAGCAAGATAGCTGAACCAATGAGAATGGCCCTATACAAGGCTATGGGATATGGGTCTATATTAGGTTCGGTGAGACAGGGTGACTTCCTGTTTTGGCATGGGAGAGCTAGAGCCATCGCTAGAGGTAATTATGGATTAAGGAGTAAGTTTACATTGTATATTTTATTTGTGTGTCGGCCATAGTGTGTGTATATGAGTATATACTCTATGCATTGTATTTGTTCAGTTAAACTAGGGAAATTATACATTGTGTAGTATGTACAATAGTTATTATTGTTGTAAATTACGTAGGCTGTGCAAACCTTATACGAATAAATAATTGTTGTGTTGAAGTTTTCACACAGTCATAGAACTCTCATTATTAACCCAAATATTGTCTGAGATAAATTAACTCTCATAGATTTTTGGTAACAGTGAACCTTGGCACCCCAGATGTATTGGAACTACATTTCCCATGATGCTCCACTACACTGCAGAGTGCATGAGCATCATGGTAAATGCAGTTCCATAACATCTGGGTTGCCAAGGTTCGCCATCACTGTTATATACCCTGCACTGCTACCTAAAACCATGGCCTACATTGTACAGCTTATTCATTAAATGCAGGCCATGGTGTGGTATATAGTGGAGATCTTTCTGCCAAAAGTAGCAGAAAAAAAAAAATGCTGTTATTGAAGGAGAGGCCAGACCCATGATTGGACTTGTGTTTTGTCTATTATATATTTTTTACTTCACAGGCTTTCATTTTATTAATTTTAGGTACATTCCTAAAGCACATGTGCTTTAAAAAATGGTTTTATTTATAGCAGCAGTAGGACATATAGAAGGTTTTTTTTTTTAATGGAATCCTGGGCTTTAGATATTCAGTGTTTAAAGTGTTTTATACTTGCAGCTAGTCATGCATGTCAGACCTGATGGATCCTAAAGGCCCGTACACACGTAGCGATTGTCGGCCGTAAATATTCGGCCGCCGAACGATCGGCCGATTGTCGGCTTGTTAGTATGATGCTTCTGACAACCGACTGCGACTTTTCGGCCGAACAGAATTGGGTGTGCAGGCTATAAAATTTTTGTTGGCCGTCACCAGAATGGCCGATTGTTCGCCAGTCAGTACAGAATTCGGCCGACTAACAGCAGATGAGCAAGACTGGGCATGCTCAGAGAATAAAAAACACACGGAAAGTTAACTATCACATGACATCACTTCTGCAGTCGGCTGTTGTTGGCCGACAAAATTCGTGTGCAGTCTTTAGCACTTTTCAACCGACAAGACAGCCCTCGGACAAAAGACGGCCGATCGTTCGGCCGACATTCGGTACGTGTGTACGGGGCTTATTCAGTAGGTGTCTTCCATCTGGACCCATCAAACTAGGAATTGCATCTGAATCACACAGGAACACTGTGTGATTCCTGCATGATTCACATGCAGTTCTGTGCAGTGTGATTTCAGATTGCAGTGCGATTAATTTTGAATGGGCTGTAATCAAACAATAGCGCATTAAAAGTAGTGCACTTCTTTTTGAATATGTGGCCATGTGAAGGGAAGTGCAGGCAAATGCACTGCATTTGTGACCTGCGTATGGGCTGTCGTTGAGTTTGGACTGACACCCGCAGCAGATCGCAAGGGCAGTGCTCTTGGAATGCAATGCGGGAATGTGGCTTTCCCGCACTGCATTCTAGTGTGAATGGGTCCTCAAACAAGAAGTCATACAAAATGCTAGGCGCATCCATGAAAAGACTATTGGGAACAAATCATCAAGGGCTCTGTAGATAAGTACAACTGAACACACCAGGAGCTCTGTTTGAATCTTAACCATATGGGGTTTTGGATTGACTTTTTATGCAGTCATTTGCTTGGTGACAAATATCATTAGCTAGTAAGCTTGGTTTTCAGGAAATTAATTTCACAATGAAAATTAGTTGTCAATTTATATATGTATAATATATGATTGTCTTTGAAAATAATAAAAAAATAAATAATACATAAAAAAAAAAAATAATAATAATAATAATAATACTTCATCAATAAGCTTCTGGTTGCTTTGAGTCCTTAAATAAAACTCTACAGGCTTTTAGGAAGTGGTAGAAATATTAAGTTTAGAAATAGTGACAAAATAAACACTGTCTGTTAAATCAGCTTACTTCAGCCACAGTTTTATGCCAATTGATTTTTCCAAATGTTTTCTTCAGAATGAAGAAAGCAGGAAAAATAAAGGCACAGCTGTTTAGTGTAGGTGCTTTTTGGCAAATGAAAAGACAGACAATGCAATGCATACACTGCTTTCCTTGTGAAACATAACAGCAACGGCACCTAATGGTGAGATGTGATTTTCTAAATATGATATAGTCATTTATGTTTTAAAAGGCTCATTTTTGTAAGATCATTTGCCAGCTGCAAATGTAATGCTAGGATTTGCTGCATAAATGCTTTACAATACTGTGAATTCTTTAAAAAGTGAACTGATTCAGTAGGTTTAAAGTTTGCAGTGGACTGGTAGAAGTCTGATCAATAATCCATTGGACCTAATATTTTATTTATTTATATATTTTCTTTGTATTAGAATATTGTATCTATAAGTGCATTGAAACAATACAATGGATGTATTCATACAACTGCAAGAAAAAAATGCATACAAATAGCATCATTTTCTTTGCCTATGTATAACAGAAAACATGTAAAAGTAAAAAAAAAAAAAAAATTAACATAGTGCTTAAAAGAGTAAATATCCTGCAATTGCCTGATTAATGTGAGTTAAAAGATTTAATAAGGACACAATGTTAACATAGTGCAAATTAAACAACACATCTGTTTGCCCCTCTGGTAAATCACTCTCAATGTGTGAATATGAGATCAACACTGAAGTGTGATTTTTTTAACAGTGAGTAACTGCATGCTTGTGGAAGAAGAAAAAAAGTGATACTATATCAGATGATATAGAAGGAGTATGTGTGTGTATATATATATATAGATATAGATATATCTATATATATATACACAACCACACATACTGTATATACTGTATATACTGTATATATATATATATATATATATATATATATATCTTATGAGCACAGCACGGATGTATCATAATGTAAGATTTTCCCCTACGTAGGAGTATGTGCAAAATACAATGAAACATGTCACTTGACACCTGGATGTGTGATTTTTTTAGAGTAACATGAAGTAGCCAATGGAGTTCTACACAAGTCATATTATGCTCCAACATCAAGCCAACTTATTATGCCAAACATAGACAAACCCTATCACCAAAGAGGAACAATCATTTTGCAAACAAGTTCAAGCATGCCAATGGTTGGAAACGTAACCAGATAGTTACTAAATCCTATAAAAGTAACAGCTCCAAAATTGGAATATGATTTAAGCCGGGTACACTTGGGCCGAATGTCAGAAGACATTTGCCGGTTCAAAAAAAAAAGGCTGACATTCGGCCTGTGTGTATGTTGGACGTGCATGCTGGAAAACCAGAGTGTTCTGGTGGGGGGGGGGGGGGCATCCCCCTGTCAGAACACAATAGCTCAGAGAGGGAGATCGATATACTAAGTTAGCATAGCCGCTGCGACCGGAGCTGATAGATTTTTTTTTGTTTAACTTGCTGGGTTGAACAGAAAAAAATGAATAGAGTGTACTAGGCTTAAGTCCGTGCCTCTGTGACCTAGACAGAAGTTAATGTATCTATGAGTCTTCAGAGTGAAAAGCTTTCTAAAATTATGCTGGACAGAGTTTCCATTTTAAAACATAATAAAATGACTAACGGAAGGATGTGCAATGAGCACTCCATTACTTCTTTCTTATAGTATCTCTTTGTCTCAACAAAAACTATAGTTTGCCATAGAGCTTCACAAATCTAGAAATGATAGCACAGCTGTAATTACAAAATGTCTTGTAACCAAAGCTAATGCACAAAACTGTTTAACCTGGTGTAAGGTGTTCAATTCATTTACCCCTAAGCAACTGAAAAACAAAAGTAATTAGTCATGTTTCACCATCATTTTTACATTTGAATGGGTTCACTGCTGTGGAAATCAAAGAGATGTATTTAAAACAGAATGTGCGGACTGAAATATAGTGGTAGTAATTAGGTCAGATGATTGCTTTGCATAGTCAAATAACAGCCATGAATTAGGCAGTTTTACAAAACCAGGCTCACCCTATGGTGCAACCACATTTCTTCCATGGTGTTCTCATATTCAAGTATAGTAATGCCTTCATACACATTACTAAACATATTCATGCAATAAGTTCTTAGCATCAGGATGGGGACAAACACTTTAATTATAATTTACACTTTTTGGGATGTACTGGCACAAAGAGTGCAAAAAAAAAAATCCACCCACTTTAATATTGTATCTTTTTACTGTCAATGACATATTCTGTGCATCATGGTGGCATCCATTCTTTAGAAGCCAATGACATACTGTATGTATACATCATGTGAATCAAAAGATTTAAACAACCATGGCTGCAGAAAATATTTTACTTTTACTCTGTGGCCTTTTCACTGTCTTAATAAGTAATTCTGGCAACTTCAGTGAAACCCAATCACTTCTTTAATATCAAGTACACACAATTCTCATGGTTGTGAGTCTCATGTTCACAGATCTTGTGGTATGAATGCACAACCCTAAGCCATTCCAGTGTGGAGGAAGGAGATTGGGTATTCTGTGTCCCAGATACAGACAGAGTATAAAGTAAACTTAGTAACTGAGACAAACCCCATCTCATTGTTGGGTGTCTGTGAATAACATAAACTGTACTGTAACCCAACTTGAGAGAGAATCTAACAAAACAGTGCATCGATCTGTTGAAACCTGGGTTAGTCATAGCCAGTTAGGGTATGTCAATGTGAAGGCTGGGTGGGGGAAGGGGGGATGTAATAGGAAAGTCAAGATGGAGGAGAGGGATGCAGAGATTTCAATAATAGCTGTTGTAACTCTTCAAGTTGAGGGGTTAAGGTTATAATGCCGTTTTAGCGTGGGTGAACACAGTGGCTTTGGATCTAAATTCATGAAGTCTTGAGGAGAAGTTTGCAGGGCCAGGAAAAGAGGGGAAGGGGGAGTCTTACTCCACTTTCCCCTTTTCAAATGCAATCCCTTTTCCCTTTTTTCCCTTTGTTTCCAAAGATCAAGCTCACATTAACTGGTTTCATTTTGTGTATTTAGTAATCTGTGAATTCTAGTCAACAGGCCTAGAATTTACAGAATGTCTGGAGTCTCTTTGGTTTGTTGAACTAAATCCTCCATTTCAGCAGTTTTATTAACCCGTTGAATCCACTCTGCTATGGAGGGGGAAGTATTGTCTTTCCAGTGTAAAGGGATGCACATTTTAGCTGCATTAGCTAAATGAAGGGTCAGAGACTTTTTATAGGCCGACTGGGGTATAGAAGGTTGGTGAAGTAGATATTATGGAGTCTGGAGAATAGATTGTGATTCTCAAAGTTAGGCTATTAACCTTTTTCCAGAAAGGTTGCCTCAGTGGGCATTCCCACCATATATGAAGTAATAAGCCTATTTCCAAGATGCACCTCCTGTGCATAGGCAAGAAAGTGGGGTAATATTTGTGCAATCTATCTGGGGTTCTGTACCATCTTGAGTAGATTTTAAACCTGTTCTCTTGCTCCGACACATTTGTTGAACCTTTGTGTATGTGTGTATAAGCATGTTCCCAATCCTCTGCCGAAAGTTCTAAGGCTAGGTCTCCTTCTCAATGCTTAATAGCTTTGTTGGTTTTGGGGTCAGAGTTAGAGATCATAAATGTATATAGGTCAGAGATCAAATGCCTTTGAGGTTCAGATCTGCAGCATACTGATTCAAAGATGGTGCGGTCCTTACAGCAAATGGACAGGGGGTTGGAGTAGAAAGTGTTTTACTTGTAGGTAAAAGTTAAATGTGATGGGTCGGCCCAAGAGTCAGGAGGCTAAAGCCCTGTGCATCACAAATTTGCCTTTATCAAAGACATTTTCAGCCCAAATAGATACATCGGGATCTGGGTAGCATGAAGCGAGATCAGAAATATCAGTGGGGAACTCCAGATTCCTGTTGCTAGGGGGTAGAGGGCCAGGGGAGGAATAAAGTTTTGGTTTCTTACATGCTGACTGAAAAACTTGTAAGGGCCTATTAGACAATGTTTTTTGTAATCCTTCAGGATTAGGTTTGGTTTTATCCATGGTAAGTTGCGTACCGGGATCTTAGAGAGTGAGTCCTCTAGTCTCACCCAGGCTTTAGTACAGGTATGGTACTTTTTTCTTGTTATTACATTTTTTCTTTATGTCTGGTTTGGCCACATCCAGAGTGAGTGGACCAATTTTGGTCACTGATCATCAGAAAGTGTATCCTGAGAAGGGCAACAAAGCTAATAAAGGGGCTGGAGGGCCTCAGTTATGAGTAAAGATTACAAACATTAAACGTAGTCTCCTTGGAGAAGAGGCGCTTAGGAGGGAAAATAATCACAATATACAAATCTTTTAATGGTGACTCTAGCATTGGGAGAGACCATTTCACTTAAGGTTTTTAAATAAGACACAAGGCCACACAATGAAGCTGGATAAAAGGTAGTGAAATATTTAACTGCATAAGGGGTTCTTTACAGTTAGAGTTGTAAGGTTGTGGAATTCACCTTCCACAAATGGTGGTGTCATCAGAGGTCCTTTTCCCCACATTCCGTCCGGCAAAAAACGTGGGGATCTTTTGGGGGCACTTATAAAATTCTGGAAGCCCCCTCATAATAAAGTGCTCACCAGATATTCTGCTTCCTCACCCCCTCCCCAGGAAAATAAGTAAAAGGGTAAATTAGTAAACCTTAGTATTCATTTACAAAAATTGTGAAAAATAAATAAACACAAAGACACCATGAGAAAGTTCTTTAACAAAATTACATGGAAATTGCACCAACACAGGGTGGTACCATGGGTGCCAAGATGGATAATAATAGGTGCCACGTCTTATTTGACTAGACTAAAAATATATATTTGGGAAGAACAGGGATTTTCTAGGCACACGTGTTTAAAATCCAAATAAGTTTATTCAAAACAAAACAAATAACAAAACAATAAAACCATATAAGATCAAAATAACTGTAATTGAATAGCTGATCAACCAAATGCTTACATTAGGGTAGACTGGCATCCCAGGACCCTAAAGTGGTAGCCAGCATAGTATGGAGTGGTTATCATCAATAATAAAGGCTTGACATGTTTTGCAAGTTTTCGCTCATTACATTTATTCTAAATAGATAAAAAGAAAAACATAAAGTATCATTTGTAATATGTTAACAATTTTACTAGTGAATACACCACACTTAAATATATTGTGCTTGAGGTCCAAAGGTGGAATATTGGCATGCATGAGGGTCAAGGACAAATGTGGGGGTGCACACAATACCAGCACTATAGAAAAGTAGGATGTTACTTCTATATAAGAATGTAGATAAGAGATAGAGAGAGTGAGAGCTACCACCACAAAACAAGGGGAGAGGGATGAGTTATAAAACAAACCACATAACCAGAGCCATCTCTGCTGATAACAAATCAGGGAGTGGGCAAAAGTAACTCATCCAATGGTGGCGTTAAAGCAAGTGGGATGGCTACATGAACCAATAACATACCAATACTGTATCATCTATAAAAGATATAGAGAGAGAGACAGTAGGTAACAGTATAAAGTGTATATATTGCAATCAGAAAGGGCAAGGCACAAAAGTGTGCTAGCCCTTAAATTGATCCAAAAATGTATAAATGAAAGTGCTCCCCTCTCAATGAATTATCATAAATTTGAGGGTAGCCAGGGTATTTTGATTGGTTTGCGCAAAAGTTATCATGTCTACAAACTAGGGGAAAGATTTTTGTCATTTTTATTTATTTTATTTGTTTTTACTAGAAATGGGCATCGATTAGCGATTTTTAGTGGGATTGCGACATTGCAGCGGACAGATAGGACCCCTAACAGACATTTTTGACACTTTTGGGGGGACCAGTGACTTTATTACAGTAATCAGTGCTAAAAATATGCACTGTTACTGTAATAATGACACTGGCAGGGAAGGGGTTAACCCAGGGGTGATAAAAGGGTTAAGTGTGAGCCTAGGGGGTGTTTTCTATCTGTGGGGGAGATGGGCTTGTAATAGCAACAAAGAGACCTGTGTTCCTAAATAGCAGGAACGCAGGGGTTCTGTGTTGATTCCAGAGAGAACAATGGTCTGCTGTGTTTACAACAGCAGACCATTGTTCAGTCTTCATGGGGAGCAATCGCGGGTGCCTGGAAAAAATCGAGGCCACCGGCCCCCGCACCTTGGCTTCCCCCTCATCGAGTTCGTGTGGACGTGTGCCTCTGGGAACCTGCCGACCTGCGGCTGTTTGGCAAGTGGTTAAAGACCAGTAGATGATCATGCGTTTTGTGCTTTATGCATTCCTGACTCCCGCACTTTGTACATTACTGATTCCCGAACCTTGCACTCTGTGTGTTACCCCTCCATGAGCCCTGCACTCTATACATTATATACTTCTGCACTATGTACATTACATGCACCTGACACTTACCCTCTATATGTAGGCTTAGGTTTTGAGCCCTTACCACTGTTAACACAATTTTGTCACATCCACAGGTCACCTCATAATTCTCTACTGGGTGTCCAAGAGGGGCCCTGCTAGATTTTTAACAGAGACCGTGTGAGCCCCAAACCTGGAAGAAAGCCGACAATGTACATGTACAGTACCTTGCTGTGCCTGCACCTGGTGCCTGCTTGGTTGGCAAGTGGTTAAAAACCTACACAGCTAAGCTATCAGAAAAGATAGGAAAACTGTTGTTTAGACCAGGTAATCTTTTAGGAAATTTTTCTAGTTATTGCACTAAAAATAATACATTTTAATGTGTGTACTCCATATTAAGCACTTTTAAAAAATAAAAAAACATATTATACTTCACCCGAGCTTGTTTTTGTAAAGCTTTTTCAAGTGTCCACATGTTGCCATAGTACAATGTTCACATCTACACAAAGTAAATATGTATGTTTCTAATTAGACACAGCTATTATTCTTCTAAGTCCCGGTTCACACTACCGCGACTTGTCAGCCTGACAAGTCGCGGCCCATTCTGTGCTACGGGAACCATTCTAATAGGAGAGACTCATGTTGCTCCGACTTAGAAAATAGTTCCTGTACTACTTCGGGGCGACAGCGGAGCGACTTGCATTGACTTCCATTATGTGAAGTCCTTGCAAGTCATGCCAAAGTCGCGGTGCACGCGACTTCACAGGTCGCCCCGAAGTCGGATTGCCATAGTGTGAACCGACACTAAAGGTTCACCTTTTGTAACATGTTACATATTACACCCATATTCAGGGTGTAACATGTTACGAACAGACCGGCCCCCACACCTCCCTGTCCCGCTGTGACAGCTACTGGGGTTTAAAAAACCTCTCGCCCGGCTACGTCACTGATTGACAGAGCTATGTGCATTGAAAACTGCAAGGTCCAGCAGCCTTTGTGACTGTCGGATGCTGTGGAGCGCAGTGGTAGTTAATGCTTTCTGTCAGATTGTATCTGCTTGCCCGTACGGCATATACGGGCAAGCAGATACACTTGCAGATCTGATGGAGACCTGCATGGCACCAGCGATCTACTGATAGCTGGTACAATGCTTTACAGGCTCAAAAAATAAATAAATAAATAAATGCACATTTTGTTTTTTTTTTACCTGCAAAATAATGTGCATTTATTTTATTTTATTTTTTCAAAAAGTGAACTGGTTCTTTAAATTAAACCAAGCTTTGTCACAGAGGTGTAAGTATATAACACAGTACAATACTAATAATTAAAATTAAAAATCACAATAAAAAAGCGTGCAAACCTAACTGTTAGATACATTTCTGATGAAACATATACTCATAATGAGTATTTACATTTACTAGAAAACAAGGGGATTATTAAATCTATCTGTTACTGTAAAAGCAAAGGTTAATAGCTTGTTATGACAGAAAACAAGACTTATATTATATTATTTTACACTAATTCTGGCAGCTGTTCTAAGAAGTTTCCATGAGAATGGAAGAAATCTGATTAATGTAGTTCTATTACTCTCCGAGACTATATCAAGTATCTTGTTCTTATGAAGACCAGATGGTTCTCCTTTTTACTCCACACAGGTAGTTTTGTTCCAATTGCAATGTGTTTGCTAAAAACTGAATAGCAGTGGATGATGTTAAGTGGTAATAGATGCTTTAGAAATAAAAAACACGCATTATTAAATGGAGGTCATAGAGATTAATGAATCCATATCACTCAAACCAATGAAGACCCCCTTAATAAGGAGATATAGTTAATAGCAGTGAAACAAAGAAGTGCATTGCCATCTGTCTAATCTAAATATAAAGATAAATTCCACCTACAAATAAAAAAAAAAAAAAGAATTGTGGGTGGAATTGGGTAGGAAAACTGAATGATGATAGTTGAAATATTTGTTTGTGTTGATCTCTAGTTTTGCTTTACTGTAGTGGAGGTTTTTTATGTGTTTTAGCACTAGTTGTAGTCTTTTTCATGTAAACCTCCTGTTCATATGAGTAGAAACTTCTCTAGGGAGATAGCAATGCTATCTAAGAGTAGCATAGAAAAAAATCCTTATATAGACATTTGTAGCAATCAGCATGTCCAGTTAGTGTAGGTATATTTTTCAGATTTTCCATGAGCACAACTGTATGCCTTAATTTTGTTAAAATAAAAGGTCTGATTAATTTCTGATTCAGTTGCGCAAAGAGGGATAAAAAAAAAAATAGCGTTTGTTCCATTCAGTGTTGTGTATTTCTAATCCTCTGAATTTTAGAACAGAATACATTCACCTATGCCTGAAATAAAAATATTTGGTTAGATTTGGGTTTTAAATGCACTATGGGTTTTGTTTAACAGGTCTACTGAGCAAGTTCAGTAACTGAAGCAACTTGATATTTTTATCATAATTTAATGATATGATTTGATATGTGACAAAACAGGAAATGACTTGTCATTGACACAAAGATCTACTTTATGCTGATATGGAAATGTACCTGAAATAAAAAAAACATAAAGGAAAAACTTACAGTGGATGTAAAGGCATAAGGTTTTTTTTTTTATCTCCATGCATTTTATGCATGAAGGTAAAAAAAAACCTTCTGTGAGCAGCAACCCCCCTAATACTTACCTGTATCGATCCAGTGATGTTCAGGAGAGCCTTGCCTCTCCAGGGACTGGCGCTCCTTATTGTTGCTGTCAATCACAACCAATGAGCCAATTGGGAGATGGAGGGGGCGGGGACGAGCCACAGCTCCGTATATGTGAATGGACACACTCAGCAGTGGCTCAGCTCGGGTGCCTCCATAGCAAGCTGCTTGCTGTGGGGGGCACTTGGCAGGAGTAAGGGGGCAGGAGTGCTGATGTGGGACCTGAAAAGAGGAGGATCCAGGCTGTTCTGTGCAAAATCACTGCACAGAGCAGGTAAGTATGACATGTTTGTTATTTTTCTAAATATAAAACAAGACTTTAATATCACTTTAAGAAAAAGAACTTAAAGCGGTGTTCCGCACTGTCACCCTCCAAAAATTAAAAGTCAGCAGCTACACATACTGTAGCTGCTGACTTTTAATATTAGGACACTCACCTGTCCTGGAGTCCAGCGATGTTGGCATCGGCTGTCTAATGCTGCTGCTGCAGCCATTACGACTTCACGGCCGGGTCCCTACTGCGCATGTGTGAAGCATGCTTCGCTCTCTTATTGGCCTAGAAGCACAGGAAGGAGGGAGGAGGAGGGGGTCGAACTTCTGACGTACCTCGCCGTGGCGAGGTCCGACGGAAGTGGGGACAGGGTACCTGTCAAAAACAGGTACCTGCTGCCCCCTCCTCACCGAAAGGTGCCCAATGTGGCACCGGAGGGGGTGGGGGGAGACAGATAAATGGAAGTTCCAATTTTGAGCGGAACTCCGCTTTAAGTGCCAAAATGCCACATCAGGTCTTTACAAGGAGATCATTCCTCAGCATGGATGAATTAGGAAATGTGGAGCAGGTGGGGAAAGAAGCTAGTCATTAGATGGCAAAAAAGATATATTCAGTCCAAAGTCAGTGGCAAAGAATGGAACAGGAATCATTAATAGAGGTCCTTTCCTGGGCTAACTAGAGCCAATTGTCAAAACCAGTACAAGGGACAAACACATATCGGAGAACTCAGCCAAGGCCAGGATAAATAGAATACTAGCAAAGTCAGCACCCAGCAACAACTGAAATCAATCTAAAATACAAAGGGGAGTCACTTACAATGTAACAAACACTATGGTGGGCAAATTATGAGTGTAAAAAAGTGTCCTAAAATAGGAACCTGGATTAATTAGGATGCATGCTAAAACGTGGGAACATGGGCACATTTTATTTGTCTCTAAGGCCTCTTTCACATGGGCGTACCGCCCGACGGAGTCCATTCTGCTCAGTGAGGGATCGATCCCCTGATTCCCGCTAAGCAGGCAGATGACAGCTCCGTCTCCGCTCAGTGTGCAGAGACGGAACTGTCAGATCCCCGCTGTCCTCTATGGGGAGATCCGATGAGAACGGACCGCCTGTTTATTCTCATCTGATCCTATCCGATCCTCCTGAAGGATGGAAAAAAGGGTTTCCATTCATCCGGATTTCACAGACAGGATCGGATCGGAGAGCAGCGGGTGTCAGCGGACATGTCTCTGCTGGCATCCGCTGCCCCATAGGGATGCATGGAGCATCCGATCAAGTCCGCCTGAAAAACTGGCCGGCTGATCGGATCGCCCGTGTGAAAGGGGCCTAAAGAAGGGAAGAAGGCCTGAGCCTATAAAAAGAGATCCAAATCAAGGATGTGGACTCTGAAGGGAGTTATGTAGTGCAGGAGGATCCAAAAAGGGATGGCAAAAACAGTAGGAGCCAGTAAGTGCATCAGATGGATTCTGAGCAGAGGAAGCTGAGTGGAAACTATCCAAATAATAATTGAAGGCTGTGTCCAATGTAAAAGGAACCCAGCTGCCTGGCTGAGTGAATCTCTGTCAATATATGAAATGAAATGAAATATACGTTTTATAACAGCAACAGCTACACTTGTATCGTCATTTTACCTCCGTTTTTATAAATCAGCCCCCTGGTATCTTGCAATTTTACATTTTTTTGGGGGGTTTTTTTTTCAGTCCATTGTCCACAGGTGCAAAGATAGTAAAATAATTTTACACATTCCTGCATAAAATTGTATATAAGCTATACTCTTGTTTATCAAAAAGAAAATGCTTTGAAATGCTTCTTTATTCCTGACATGTTACTGTAGTATATAATGGTATTATCACATATTGGACAAATGACTTAAGTGCAGTAGCAGCCATTACAGAATTTCAGCTGCAGCTTGTCAGTTGAGGGTCACTATGTTGCTGACACTGACCACACACATAGGGACAGTTTCTGATTTCAGATCCTAACTAATTGCTCAGTATAATTAATTGCTGGTACATCATCATCTATACTAGAAGTTCACAGGCTGATTCTTTAGGGCAACAGATAGGCTAGTGATTTGGGAAATCTCTAATTAATAGGTAATTAACCAATTAATTTTGGTCTTTGTGTAAGTAAGATAAATGTGTTTCTGTGAACTACACTGGGAACTAGTCTGCCCGTGTCTGTTAACCTCTCGCTGACCAGAACACTTTTAGTTCACAAACTCATTTGTGACCATTTAAAGAATACACATAATGTTCAATTGCACATGACCTTTTTGTTTTTGGGAACCATTTGTCATCATTAGGGAAACATGAACGTAAAACGTAAAATGGAAAATCACATTTACAATTCTGCCAACATTCACCCAACTTTCAGTACTATCTAAGCGTTTATCTTATTAATAATTATCATATAGTACAATTTAGTATCACACTTAGAGAGTATATTTTTTTCTTTTAGGTTTGTTTGTTTTTTGTCAGATCAGGTAGATGAGGTCTCACCTAAAAATACTCTGTATTCTGCAGGGCAAAGGCAGAAAGCTGAATGATGATAGCCACACATAGTATAGACAAGAAGCCATCTGCCAGTGCTTCAAGAGGAGAATCACACTTCATTCTGTCCTGTTAAATTCGTGAATGTCCTCTAGCCTTCTAATTGGGCATTGGCTTTGTATGAGAAAGACAATCAGAACATTTGTATGTCCTGTCTATTCAATATAACTTGTCTGTCATACATCTTCAGCACACTCTGCTAAAATTAAAGCGGAACTCTTGACAAACAGCTAAATACAATTTGTGTTATGTGACAAAAGAACTGTAATTCTGTGCAGCAAGTTTTGTGCTCCAGGCACCCATGATAGACTTCACAGCTAAGTCCACCACTGTAGCAACAGTACAACTTATTTTTGTTTCAATAATTTTTATTGAAAATTTACACAATGAAAATAAGACAATCAGTACACATAAACCAATATCAACTGGAACATCAAACAATACGTAATAACATGTCAGAAGAATACTGTATAAAATCTCAGAAAAGACCATAAAGCACTTTAACCTCGGAAGTAAACATGGGTATAACAGAGGCAGGATAGATTGGTCGGGTTTATACATAACTCTTGGGAAGGAAAATGTAAAAGAGTGGTGGGGTATATTCTATTTCCCTAACAGTACAACTTATTTAAAGCAACATTTTGGGCACTCCCCCCTTCCTAAAAATTGATGGTTTCATTTTAAAAAGGTATTCCGAAAGCCTAAAATACTTACCTATGTGAGTCATGTAGTCATGTGACATACTGCATCACAAGCATTCTATCTTCTTTAGGTGTCCACTGCCTGGATGACATTAGGAAATCCTATTGTCTCACTTCTCAGCTAGAAAAGAAGGGTCTAAAATAATTTAGTTCAGAAGTACTATCCTTGCAACTGCCTAACTTCAAACATGTTCATCTAAATCCTGAGAGTGCTTAGTAACAAAGTCCTTAAAGTGGACTTGAAATCAAAAAGAATTGATTAGCTACCTTAGAGGGAACACTTCTAAAGTTTTTGTGTTTATTCAGTATACTGAAAGCTTTACAATGAAGAGAGATAACACTACTCAGGTTAGTCAAAGTCCACGATTCAAGGTGGGTGCTGAACCTCGGCTCATCACCAGGAGAAGCATAAAAGAAGAAAATGGTCACACACCACCACAGAATCCAATAAAGAAAAGTTCCTTTATTCACATAAGTGGTACAAGGTACAGCAGGGTAGGACAGTAGACGCGTGTCACACAACTGCTACGTGCTTGTTCACGTAGCAACAAGCACGTAGCAGTCCTGTGAAATGCGTCTACTGTCCTACCCTGCTGTACCTTGTACTACTTTTGTGAATAAAGGAACTTTTCTTCATTGGATTCCGTGGTGGTGTGCAACCATTTTCTTCTTTTATACTGAAAGCTTTACCTTTTGTCTTGAATTCCTGAAAAATAGCACTAGCAATGCATGTACAGTATCTCTCTGATAATGCTTAATTCATCTATTCTGTGGATCTGAGCATACCCCTGCTCTACTGAGATAACTGTCAGTGGAGGAAGGAGGGAGCAAACATAATTTACACTAGGTGCTTTGGATTAAGGGGCCAGCTAGCGGCAAAGTTTCTGTAGTTCTCATGCATTTCTGCATGCACATTTTTGATGCATTCTGGTGCATTTTTTTATTCATTTTTCCCCCACTTTTTTTTTTTTTCATCTCAATTTAGGACATGTGCATTCCGGTGCATTTTCAATGTGTTCTGGTGCATTTTTTTGTATGTGTTTTGCCACGTTCAAAGATGCGCTCTACACAGAAAATATGCAGCCTGTTCTATATTTGTTGACTGCACTGAAACACACTGTACTGGTGTGAATTAGGGCCATTGGAATACTTGGGAAATTCTGTGCATGCATTTTTGATTAAAATTAAAAACAACTGGACTGCATCTGGTATGAACCAGCCTTTAATCAAGTACACACTATAGAAGGATATGATTTGTTCGTTTTTCATTTCAGAAGGTTACAACCACTTTAATACCAATATGCTTGCTTAGAAATTAAAAGACAGTGAGATCCATTTAGAAAAGGTGTGGGAACAGTTCATTTGAGTTCACTTCATGTGAATAATTATTTTAAAAGTGTGTCTCAGATTTCAAGAAAAGAAAAAAAAAACTGTTACAATTACTGGGTTAAATTTGTGACTTTTGGCTTTTTGCATTGTAGGTACAGGGGTCTCAAAAATGTCACTTTGCAACAGATAGGAGAAAAAAATGGGGAAAGCACCTCTAAGTGCAGACTTTTAACATATTTATTGTATAAAAGCAGGTTAAAGTTTGCACTTTCCCCCCTTTTTAATGCTGTCTGTCAACTATAGAGCCTGCTTCTGCTTACTAGAATTGCCGTGGTGCATCTATTGGACTTTTTGGACTTCCTAGGACGTATATGACATATAGGCATAACACCTACATCCCTTCACTTTTGCTTTCTGGTTTACTTTGCAGTAGATAATCACCTGACTCTATCCATAACTTGCTTGACAAATACCTAATACAAATACTATGTTCCGAAAGGTAACTCCTCTTCTCAAATTCCCTTACAAAACAAAATTCACACAGCATTAAAAGCTTACCAAAACTAGGTTAATAAATCATCTTAGTTTTGGAAAAATAAATTATGTATTATGCTATATATCCACATTTGTTTCTGAAAACAGAATATTTATATGAGGCCAGTGGGTATAGGAAAAAATTGAAGACAGTCACAACCTTCGCTGATGCCCATAATGAATCTGTGTAAACTTGCGGTGAATTTGTCATCCATTATGTATACATTGTGGGTATTAATCATAGAGGCCGCTGAGCTTTTTGTTGCTGAGGGCATATTTCTGTATTGCATCAGTTAAAAATTCATGGTCTGCTCTATACATGACTTGATTTGAACTTAATAACAAGGACGTTCCAAATATTGAAAATTCCAAAAGACGACACATTCTTCTTGTTAGGAAGTAGTTCTGTAATTCTTATATCTCTTACTGTGTAGAAATAAAGCCGCCTCATTGGAATATAAATAATTTATGTCAGGAGCATGCACATTATATCGTGTAAACAATGTAAATATGAGCAGTACCTGGGTTTGATACCGTTTTTCCAAAATAAAACTTCTCAAACACAAGGCATTTCTGAAATAACAATGAAAGTACAATTGTAATTCTTTGACTTCTACTGCAACAGGAAAGGAGATTTGCTGAGGATTTATACACTCTTCAGTATTTTCCTCTCTCTAGCACAAATCCAAGGATCAGTCTTAGAAACTGGTATTATATCTCTTTGCAGATGAATGGTTTTCTGACACAAGATATATTTTTCATGCGTGTTTCAAGTACAAATGCCTGTTGTTCAGAAATGCAATACCTAGGAATTCACTGATGTAGTGTTGTCTCCGGGAGGAGACAAAGAAACTATGAATCTGTTGTTCGAATGGAACAAAGCAACTGTGCTACAGGGGTGGGTATTTGCTTTGCAGTGACTAAGCTATAAGATATATATATATATATATATATATATATATATATATATATATATATATATATATATACAGTATATATATATATATATATATATAATTATTATTCAGGATTTATATAGCGTCACCAGCATTTTTTAATGTGAGTGCAGACAGTACAGTTACAATACATTTCAATACAGGAGTAGTCAGGGGGACGCTCGTTAGAACTTACAATCTAAAAGGGAGTGTCAAGCGATACAAAATGTACTGTAATAACTGTAGGGAATGAGATGATGGAGAAAATGAAAGTTGTTAGGTGGAGGCAGGATAGGCTTCTCTGAAGAGAAAGGTTTTCAGGGATTGCCTAAATGTAGATAGAGTGGGAGTTATCCTGACAGATTGGGGCAGGGAATTCCAAAGGATGGGAGAAGCTCGGGAAAAGTCCTGGAAGTCAGCATGGGATGAGATGACAAGGGAACTAGAGAGCAGGAGGTCTTGGGAGGAAAGAAAGTTTGGTTGGTATTTTGAGACTAGTTAGTGATGTAGCTGGGGGTCAAGTTGTAGTTAGTATTTTGAATTGAATTCATTGGTTGAGTGGCAACATGTAGCCGACACTGAGCGGTTGGGTGGGTGAGTCTGGCAGCAGCATTCATGATAGATATATAGATATCCTTTTCAAGGCCAGATGCATATTAGCCTTTAGTAAATCATCCTAACTGAGTCTTCACATAGACATGTTATTTTCGGTATGTGCCTTTTCCCTACTGCAACTACAACAGTTTGAGACAGTTTGGTAAGCAAGCCCAATTATTTTCCCTGTAGGAAACATTTCTTTGCTTTTGAGTACCTGGCACCTGTGGCTTGATTTGTCACTCTTATAATGTAACATAGTGCCATGGCAGTTAAGATGTTTTTCCTGAGTGTCACAAATCTTTGTTATACGGCCATAAGGTCCCATTGACACCATTGTGGGACAATGCGTAGAAATCACAGCCTATTGAGCATTATTATGTGCAGCAACTTGGTACACACAATGCAGTGCCTTCTGTGGTGTTCATGTTCAATGCAATCCCAGTGTACAAAGGCAACACAATAAAACATACCTGTGTTATGGTCCACCACAATACACACATGAGAACCAAAAAAAAAAGTGTTTATATTTTATTCCATGCTTCTTTTATTCCACTGTCATTTTGAATAGATTGCCTTAACACAGCCTGCCCTAATGCATGGTATCATGGTGTTGTAAAAGTGTGAATGTGGCTTATGGGGCAATAAAAAGGTAGATACAGTGTAAAAAAAGTCACAACTTAGAGCTGGCATGTTCAGGCCTGACACACAGATATGCCACTCCAGGACAATAAATATTTGAAACCTTCTCTTTGGGTACAATAGACATTCTATAGTCTATGCACCTATAAAGCACTTAAGGACCCGGAAGGTTTTAGCCCTTTAATGACCAGGCTATTTTTTGCGATACAGCACAGCATTATTTTAACTGACAATTGCACAGTCATGCAATGCTATACCTAAATAAAATTGATGTATTTTTTCCCACAAATAGAGCTTTCTTTTGGTGGTATTTGATCACCTGCGTGATTTAGATTTTTTGCGCTATACACAAAATAAGAGCGACAATTCTGAAATTAAAAAAAAACAACAATATGTTTTACTTTCTGCTATAAAACATTCCCCCAAAACATTTTTAAATCAAATATTTTCATAATTTCAGGCCAATATGTATTCTTCTACATATTTTTAGGTAAAAAAAAACCCAATAAGTGTATATTGATTGGTTTGCGCAAAAGTTATCGCGTCTACAAACTAGGGGAAAGATTTATGTCATTTTTATTTTTTTAATTTTTTTACTAGTAATGTCGGTGATCAGCAAATTTTAGCAAGACTGCGACATTGCGGCAGACAGATCGGACCCCTATCTGACTCTTTTGACACTTTTGAGGGGACCAGTGACATTACTGCAGTAATCAGTGCTAAAAATATGCACTGTTACTGTAATAATGACACTGGCAGGAAAGGGGTTAACCCAGGGGCGATCAAAGGGTTAAATGTGTGCCTAAGGGGTGCTTTCTAACTGGGGTGGGGTTGTACTCAATGGATGAATGCAGAGACCTGTGTTCCTAAAAAGGAGGAATACAGGATCCCTGTGTTCATCACTGACAGAACAGCGATTTGCCTTGTTTATATCGGTAGACCGCTATTCTGTTTCCATGGCGAGAGATCGTGGGTACCCAGCATATGTTGTGTCTCCGCTGGACCTGCTGATTGGCTCCCCTCAAGCTAATCGGCACGTGTGTGCTCCCCCACTATCTGCTACACAAAGCGACATACAGGTACGTCGTTTCGTGTAACAGAGTCAACCTGCCACAGTATAACTATCGGTAAGTGGTTAAAGAAAAATTGCTGTAAATATTTTTCTGGCTAGCTACACGGAGACAGCGAAGTTACTAAGGAAATCTAGTGCTTTGGGTATGCAATAAGATACAGTATATGAACAATAAAATTAAAGGGTTACCTAAGATCAGTCAATCTCTGGGCAGTTGGAAATTGAAAAGTCTAGTATATGTAAATGTTTTGGTGCTCTAAGCATTGTCCAATAGCAAGGGCTTTATGTATTACCAAAATGGTATGCTAGTTATCATGTATTAACCAGCTCTGGACCGGAAGGATTTGCCCCCTTAACCTTCCTAGCGGTATTCCCGAGTGTGACTCGGGGTTAGATTTTAGAGCCAAAAGCGGTAACCCCGAGCCACACTCGGGGTAGCGCTAGGAAGATCGCTGGATCCTGGTAGAGGTTTTACTTACCTTTTCTCCGGGATCCAGCGAAGAATGCGGGCGGTATGCGGCGGGGTAGCTTCCTCCCGATCGTCTGCGAGCCCCGGCTTTCTGTCTCCGGCAACGTGACGTCTGCTGGGGGGTGGAACCGGTGGAAAATTCAAATGTAAAATACACCAAACACACTGATACCATTCAAAATAAATAAATTCACATTACATTGCCCCCCAGTGCCCTTTCCTGCAGTTTTACTGTACTTTTTATGTAAATATATATATATATATATATATATATATATATATACACACACACACACATATACATGTATATATATATATATATGTATATATATATACGTACGTATATATATATATATATATATATATATATATATATACGTAATTCTTGTGAATGAGCAGCCCAAACCAACTGTATACATTATATATATATATATATATATATATATATATACACACATATATATATATATATATATATATATATATATATATATATATATATATATATATATAATATGTATACATAATATATGTATATATATAATATATATAATAAATGTATACAGTTGGTTTGGGCTGCTCATTCACAAGAATTACATGCAAAATAATGGTACTGCTTTCAGCACCTAAAATCCAAAAGAATCATACCGCCAGGGATGTTAATGACCAGGCCATTTTTTGTGATTCGGCACTGCGTTACGTTAATGGACAATTGCGCGGTCGTGCGACGCTGTACCCAAATAAAATTGATGTCCTTTTTTTCCCATAAATAGAGCTTTCTTTTGGTGATATTTGATCACCTGTGCAGTTTTTTTTGTTTTTTGTGCTATAAACAAAAAAAAGAGCGACAATTCTGAAAAAAATAACAATATTTTTCACATTCTGCTATATAACATTCCTAATAAAAAATTGTAAAAATCTATTTTTTTTCATCCTTTTAGGCCAATTTATATTCTGCTACATATTGTTGGTAAAAAAAAAATTGCAATAAGCGGATTTTCATTGGTTTGCGCAAAAGGTATTGTGTCTACAAACCGGTGCCCGGCCGCCGGTCCCACGAATCGCATCCCCACTTCCCAGGAGCGCTCCCGCGGATTGCAGTACAGGCAATTCATGCAGCTGAGCCTGCCTGCCGCAGTATATCTGCTGGGGGCGGTCGGCATGTGGTTAACCACTTAAACCCCGGAAGATTTTACCCCCTTCCTGACCAGGGGGTATTTTGCGATTCGGCACTGCGTGACTTTAACGGAGAATTGCGCGGTCGTGCGATGCTGTACCTAAACGAATTTGACGTCCTTTTTTTCCCACAAACAGAGCTTTCTTTTGATGGTATTTGATCACCTGTGCGATTTTTTGATCATGTGCTATAAACAAAAAAAGAGCGTAAATTTTGCAAAAATAACAATATTTTTCACATTTTTTTATATGAAATTCCCAAAAAAAAATGTAAAAATCTAAATTTTTTAACATTTTCGGCCAATTTGTTTTATGCTACATATGTTTGGTAAAAAAAATCGCAAAAAGCGTATTTTGATTGCTTTGCGCAAAAGTTATCGCGTTTACTAACAAAGGGAAAGATTTTTGTCATTGTTGTTGTTTAACGCGTAATGGCGGCGATCTACGATTTTTTTTGCGGGACTGTGACATTGGGGCAGACAGATCGGACCCTTGACTGACATTTTTGACACTTTTGGGTTACCAGTGACATTTCTACAGTAATCAGTGCTATACATATGCACTGTTACTGTAAAATGACACTGGTAGTGAAGGGGTTAACTTTTTTTGAGAGGGAGGGGTGGTGTGTGTCCCTAGGGGCATGATTCTAACTGTGATTGGCTGTGGCTTAAGCTGTAGGAACAGTGATCAACGGTCCAACATAGTAGAACCGTATGATCACTATTCCTACACAGGGGAGAATGGCAGGCGGCTTGTTTCCGATCAGGTCCGTCTGAAAACCTGACAGGCGGATCTGATCGGACCGTATGTGTGAAAGGGGCCTCATGGAAATCAAAAAATGAAAATGTATAATATATTGCAGTTTGCCAGTCCTTAGATTTGATGGTTGCACTCATTTTCTTTTTTTCAGGCTAAGTACTTTTTCTGCAACAGAAAAATGAGTGTAGATCTTTCTAGAATTCCAGTGTTCTTGTAACTTCCTTTGCGCTGAAGTAACATTTCAAACAATGCTATAAGCTTTCTCAGTAATCGTCTGTAAATTACAGAACAATGCCTCCCTATGTAATGGAGAGGAGGAAGTGTTTGTAGTCCAAATCAATTGCACAGCCTGGGGTCATAAAGCTGCTCTCCTCCATACATTCAGATAAGGAATGTATCACTGGGTGATAATAAAGGGAAAAAAAAGCCCCAAAGAAGGAACCTAATCCAACCATCACATCTAAGAATTGAGAAGCTGCAAATTATTATATATTTGTTTTGGGGTAAGGATATGATTTAACTGAAATCGTTTTGGTTTCCTAAATTAATATAATATAAACACTTTTTGACCATTATTCACAATTAAGTAATTTTACGTAAAAATGTTTTGATTGTTTACAGCGTGAAAATTAAAAAAATAAAAGGTCATGGGTGAAACAATGCCACATTCTTCTGACACCTCAAAAAAAAAAAAAAAAAAAACATAAAAAGTATAGTGCACCTTAGCTTGCCATAAGGAAGCAGCATGAGCTTTGCAGGCTAATGTGTAATGCAAACATCTATCCAACAGCTTGCCATCTGGATGGCTATTTTTCATTCTTTCATTTTTTTCCTGAATGAGTTCAATTGATTGTTCAGGGCCCACATTCCCCCAGACTCCTAACTGAGCCATGTCATGTAATTGGTCTTTTTATCTATGTTTTCTCTGTATGTCTGCCATGCTTCTCATGAGAACATCAAGGTTTTACTATCACAGATTTAGTTTGCAAGAAATGGCTACAATGAAAATAAATGTCTCACACCATATCTAAACACCGACTGGATAACATTTGCTTTGCCAAAGCACAGTGTATCATAAACGGTTGCCATATTTTCCCATAAAATGTATTTTCCTTTATGCATCTCAGTAAGCCCCTGGTCACACTGGGGCGACATGTGCGATTTGACAGGTCCAAATAGTATGACAAGTTGCACCCTATTGTGGGCAATGGAACTGTTTAACCACTTTAAGACCGGAAGGATTTGGCCCCTTCCTGACCAGTCCCTATTTTGCAATTCGGCACTGTATTACTTTAACAGACAATTGCGCGGTCGTGCGATGCTGTACCCAAATAAAATTGATGTCCTTTTTTCCCACAAATACAGTTTTCTTTTGGTGGTATTTGATCACCTGAGTGATTTTTATTTTTTGCGCTATGAACAAAAAAAATAGCGACAATTATTAAAAAATAGCAATATTGTTCACATTTTTTATATGATATTCTCCAAAAAAAAATGTAAAAATCTAAATTTTTTAACGTTTTAGGCCAATTTGTTTTCTGCTACATATTTTTGGCAAAAAAAATCGCAATAAGTATATTTTGATTGGTTTGTGCAAAAGTTATTCTGTCTACTAACTACGGGAAAGATTTATGTAATTTTTATTGTTTTTTTTTAACGCGTAATGGCGGTGATCTGTGATTTTTTTTGTGGGACTGCGACATTACAGCGGACAGATCGGACCCCTGACTGACATTTTTGAAACTTTTGGGGGTACCAGTGACATTACTACAGTAATTAGTGCTATAAATAGGCACTGTTAATGTAAAAATTACACTGGCAGGAAAGGGGTTAACTTTATTGGTGATCAGGGGGTTAAGTGTGTCCCTAGGGGCGTGATTGTAACTGTTAGGGGGCGTGGCTAGTGAAGTAACCACAGAGACATGCAATCCTATATAGCAGGATTGCATAGCCTCTGTGCCTACTTCAGTGAGAATGACAGACAGCTGTGTTTACATCAGCCGTCTGTCTTTCTCCTTCTCCTGCAGGAGATTGCGAGTGGCCAGCGGCCATCGGAGCCGCCGGTCACACGCGCTGGCTCAGCAGGGAACGAGCGGGGGCGGGAGCACGCTGTCAGTGGCGCGCATTTGCCCCCTACAGGCTCGTGGACGAGCGACGTAGGTCTACGTCGCTTTGCCTGTAAGCAGCTGAGTGCCACAGTAAATAGATTTGAAGCGGTCGGCAAGTGGTTAAGACCGGAAGGATTGGCCCCCTTCCTGACCAGGCCCTATTTTGCGATTCGGTATTAATTTAACAGACAATTGTGCGGTCATGCGATGCTGTACCCAAATAAAATTACATCCTTTTTTTCCCACAAATAGAGATTTCTTTTGGTGGTATTTGATCACCTGAGTGATTTTTATTTTTTGCGCTATAAAAAAAAAAGAGCAACAATTTTGAAAAAAAAATAACAATATTTTTCACATTCTGCTATATGACATTCTCAAAAAAAAAAATTAGAGATCAAAATGTTTGAACATTTTAGGCCAATTTGTTTTCTGCTACATATTTTTGGTAAAAAAAAAATCACAATAAGCGTATTTTGATTGGTTTGCGCAAAAGTTCTGCCTACTAACTGCGGGAAAGATCTATGTCATTTTTATTGTTTTTGTTTTTACTAGTAATGGCAGCAATCTGCGATTTTTTGCGGGACTGCATCATTGCAGCGGACAGATCGGACCCCTGACTGATATTTTTGACACTTTTGGGGGGACCAGTGACATTACTACAGTAATCAGTGCTAAGTATGTGAAGGTTCTTGTTCAGGCAATTCCTGTTATAGGGTGACAGTACCCAGTTGTGCTTCTGCAATGCTAATCTCTTTTCAGAGACTATATTGGTTATGCTAATAGAACTTGCACCAGCATGGTCCACTTACCACCAGAAACCTGTCCTAGTAAATGGCATGCCGCAGTGGCTGGAGAACATGTATATAGACAGGGTAAAGTTGCAAAGTAGTTGCAGAATTTTGCAGTGCAACAATGAATAAAAAATAGGTAACTTTTTGTATATTGTTTTAAAAATAGTTATTGTTTATTATTTTATTATTTAACCAACTAAGTGTATTTTGGTTAGGGTTTTCATCTACATTTACTCTTCAAAAGAGATAGATATTACCTTAGGTCTGTATTACTCCATAGTTAGTGGGAGGAAATGTAAATGAGTATTGGCAATGAAATACCCTCTAAAAAGCATCATCAGACTGTAAAATCACGCAGGTTTTGTCAAAACCTTGTTGAAGCAGAGACTCTAAGCGCTCATTCACACCATGCGTGCATGAAAACTGATGAGAAAACCATGCAGATTAAAAGTCGTTGTAAAATCAGAAGTTTTTTTTTGTCCTAATGCATTCTATGCATTAAGACAAAAACCCTTTTGTGTGCAGCAGCCCCCCCCCCCCTTAGCTCCCTAATACTTACCTGTGCCCATCTCGATCCTGCGATATTGCAGGAGAGTCTTGGCTTCCCGGGACTCTCCCTAATCAATGGCTGAGACAGCAGCATTGTGCCATTGGCTCCTGCTGCTGTCAATCAAAGTCAGTGAGCCAATGAGGAGGAGGGTTGGGGCCAAACTACGGCTCCATGTCTAAATGGACACACAGGGCAGGGGCTCAGTTCAGGTGCCCCCATAGCAAGCCACTTGTAGTGGGGGCACCTGGCAGAAGGGAGGGGCCAGGAGCGCCGCTGGGGACCCGAGAAGAGGAGGATCTGGGCTGCTTTGTGCAAAGCCACTGCAACAGAGCAGGTAAGTATAACATAATATTTTTAAATTAAAAAAAAACTGAGACTTTAGTATCACTTTAACTTGCAGGGACACGAGTTTACATCAGTTTCACATCCGTTTTCATGCGTGTTTCATTGAGTTTTTATGCACGTTAACATCAGTTTTCATGCGTGTCAGTTTTGTGCCCTGTTCACACCACAATGTTGATGTCAAGTCATATTTTTTTCCATGCAGAAAACTGCATACACATGCAGATTCCTGCATATAAAAAATCTGCACATTATACTAATGTTGTAGTGTGAACAGGGCACATAGAAAACATTTTTTTTTTTTTTTTGTGCCAATATTCATTTATATTTCCTGCCACTAAAAACAGTATAATACAGGAAAATTTACATCTCTGCACATAGTGTGAATGAGGCCTAAAAAAAGGAATTTGATTCTGTAATAAATGTATACAATCTAAAAAAAAAAGGATTACATTTCCCAATGGTCAGTCTGGTGATTGGTATCCCATAAATAAATACTGTACAGCAGTTTGCCCATTAGAAATTGCATGAGGCCCGTGGGAGAAATATTTAGCCAGATACTATATGTAGAAGAAAAAGGCATGATGATGAGGTAATGCTGAGGTGGACATACTCTATGAACTCTGACAATGATGCTCCAATCCACTAAGCAATCATGTATACTTTTCATACAAAATATCCCAGTGAACATTGTAGCATCGGCTTACTAATAGTGTTACTCATCTGTAAGTGAATCTCATATATTAAAGTTTAATGATGCTATTAAAGTATGCCATACATTTAGAAGTATGGCTGGCAGCTACTTGTATTATATGTTTAATACAAGCCCCATCAATACATATAGATTTACGTCAAGAACAGCAATATAATTAGGCATATATACTGCAAAATAAAATGCCATACCTTCTTGACAATATCAGGATACTGTGTATAGTGTAAAGTGCATGTAAACTTACCCACTGAAATATTTTATAATCTTTAACATGTTAAACAAATTCAAAAATCAGGTTCATTCTTTTGAAGGCCTTGTTCACACGGATGCTGAGGCCCATATACTGTCAACAGGCTTATTTGTTCAGGGTCTCTAGGTGTTGTGTGCAGGCAGCCTGTTCATGTCTATTAGGATGCAGTGGTTGCACGGAGACAGTCACTCTCCCTAATAAGTGAGAAAAGTGGAACGATAGCACTGGACCCATAGGTTTATTTTTACTGGTATTACTATTGGTGTACAGTATATGATCTGGTTGCTTGGCAGACAACCTTTACATCCCAGAGGATCTCCAAAGGCACATTGGCTTCCAGTGTGATGTAAAAAGAGTTGAAATTGAAGCGCAATGCCACTGCTAAGAATCCAAGATACATTTTTTTTCCAATTATTGATCAAGAGTACAAATCAAAAAGTAGTCACCACATTTTAAGGGTCTAAGTGCCCCCATCATCTGGACTTGGCTGGCAACAATGTGGACAAATCAGAAGTGAACTGGACCTACAATAGTAATTTTTCTAGTCTGCATTTAAAGCACAGGCTTACTCAGCAGACCACCAAAATGCATTGGCTGCTTTTGAATTGCACCCCTGATCTTTAATGGAATAAAATTGTATGTGGATCACATTGCTTATCCTAATATGACAGGCCTGCAGGTAACAATATACGTTCTGTTCCACTTACTTGCACATTCCCACATTAGGACATGTCAGTGCAGCTGTTGACTTCATCGGGGTGAACACCCCCCGGTTCAGTTTGCACCAGATCTCCCAAACGTGGAAAAAGTTCAGACCCAACCCGCTAACCCTATTAAAGTTATGGGACCTGAACATGAACATTAGGGGGTTAGGGTTTTCCCTTGACGTTCAAGGTCAGGACTTATGCCCCGTACACACGCATCGATAATTGGCCGTGAATTGTCAGCCAACGTCCAATCGGCCGATTTTCGGCTTGTTAGTATGATGCTTTCGACAACCGACTCCGACTTTTCGGCCGAATAAAATCTGGTGTGCATGCTATAAAATTTTTGTTGGCCGTCAACAGAACGGTCAATTTTTTGTCAGTCAGTACAGATTTCGGCAGACAAAAATCTGATGAACAAGACTGGGCATGCTCAGAGAAGAAAAAAAACACGGAAAGTAAACCAGCACATGACATCACTTCTGAAGTTGATTTTTGTTGGCCGAGAAAATTTGTGTGCAGTCTAGGCACATTCCAACCAACAAAACACAACTCTGGACAAAAGTCGGATGATCGGTCGGCCGATAATCGTTGCGTGTGTACATGTGTGTGTGAGGCATTAGGGTTAGTGTTAGGGACCTCCCTTAAGTGTCAAAGGTCAGGAAGCATGGTCTCAATGGTCAGGAGGCATGGCTTCCCTCCACCAAGTGTTCTTTGCAGAGTATAAATACTGCAAGCAAGCTGTGTGTGCTTGCCTATTTACTTAGTTGACCCTAGCTAAGTAGGAGGTCAAGCAAATTTGAGGTCAAGCTTTAACCTGAATGGTGGCTGAAGCCATTGATGTATGGACCTGGCAGTGAAGGGGTTAAATTTTGACAAAACCACCTGGAAGCTGATTGATTTCTTTAAACAGCTATGCCAGATTTTGCACTCTACTGTTTTAGTAAATTAACCCCACTGTTATTAAAATTAGGAAATCTGTCTTGAGAAAAACCATGCAACCATTGCTGGAGTAAGTGGCATGCAGAGGTTTGGTGATGGCTGGGCCAACTCGTAGACCTAGATTCTATGCCCCTAGGAACCGGAATGCATGCTTTCCTATGCAATTCCAGAGCATTTCCCTGCATTACATTTTGACAGCCCATTCATTTGAATGGGCTACAAAATACACTGGACCGTGGAAAAAATAGTGCAAGTACATTTTTTTCAAAGCACGCTATGGCGAACCACATGGTACTGTGACAGCAGACCCATGCAATTTGGTGCCTGCAAATGCACTATGGTAGCGATCTGTGTTTGGACAGTTCATGGCTGCAGTTTCATTTTTAGCTCACAGTGCCAAGTTTCTATGATTTCCAGGCAGAGACCTTAACTTAGGTTTACAAGTTTTGCTCTTCCTTTTGTGGAAATGATGGTCCTGTTCTGTTCAGATTCTTCATATGTTAATGTCAGCATGTGAAACGATGGGTCCTCTAGTGGCCAGCTGCTAAGGAGCATAGAGACTAGAGGCTGCCCAGTGGAAGTTTGTGTCTTTACTCCCCTGATGGAAGTCTGGTTATCGCTCCCTTGGCCCCACCCTTTGCATGTCATTGGCTGGAGTGCATGCATGTAGACAGAAATTAGCTGCAAAGAGGCTGTAGAAAATCAGCAGCACTTAGATTTTGCAAAGGATGAACAAATGTAAAGTATTTATTAAGAAAGAAATATATAAGATTGTGTAGGGACCATAGCTCTTTGACCAGCTAAATGTCATATAGTTAGTCTTTACATGTACACTGAGATATAGGTTGTGCATATTAACCACTTCTGGACCGGAAGATATTCCCCCGTAATGACCAGGCTATTTTTTGTGATTTGGCACTGCGTTACTTTAACTGACAATTTTGTGGTCATGCGAAGCTGTACCCAAATAAAATTGATGTCCTTTTTTTCCCACAAATAGAGCTTTCTTTTGGCGGTATTTGATCACCTCTGTGATTTTTATTTCTTGCGCTATAAACAAAAAAAGAGCGACAATTCTGAAAAAAAAAACAACAACAATATTTTTCACTTTCTGCTATATAACATTCCCCCAAAAAAAAAAAATAATTTTAGGCCAATTTGAATTCTGCTACATATTTTTGGTAAAAAAAAAATCCCAAAAAGCGTATTTTGATTGGTTTGCGTAAAAGTTATCGCGTCTACACACTAGGGAAAAGATTTATGTTGTTTTTATTTATTTATTTTTTTACTAGTAATGATGGCGATCTATGATTTTTTGCGGGACTGCGACATTGCAGCAAACAGATCGGACCCCTAATTGAAATTTTTTACACTTTTGGGGGGACCAGTGACATTACTACGGTAATCAGTGCTAAAAATATGCACTGTTACTGTAATAATGACACTGGCAGGGAAGGGGTTAACACAGGGGTGATCAAAGGGTTAAGTGTGAGTCTAGGGGAGTGTTTTCTTACTGTATGGGGGAGGGACTTGTGAAAAAAAAAAGATCTGTGATCCTATATAGAAGGATCACAGGCGCTCTGTGATCATTTCAGAGAGAACAACGGTCAGCTAGGTTTACAACAGTAGACCATCATTCTCTCTCGGAGGGGAGCGAACGCGGATGCCCGGTGGCAATCCACGTGCGCTCGCCCCCAGGAGCGCTCCCGCAAACTGACGTACCCATACGTCGGTTACCGCAGCCGAGCCAGCCTGTCCCAGTATATCTGCAGTGGGCGGTCGGCAAGTGGTTAATGATACTATGCTGCATATTTTTTTTTTACACAGATTAATATTTATTTTCTACTTGTAGTCATGTAATAATGTATTTTTATTGAAACTGACCAAAATATTTCTGCATTTATCTTAGATTACATTGCAAGTCAATTTTTTTAAACAAGCCATTATTATAGATAAAGAAAACCTACAGATTTTGATGTGCTATGTAATACCTTTGTTTTTATTGGATATCTTTGATAAGATGGCTATATTTATACTGTGGAAGAACAAAACCTCTATGCCCTTTACCAGAGGTGATGTATACCGCATAACAAATTGCCAAAAAAAACTTTGATAAGGGAAAGTTGTAAAAATAAATACCTTATCAGGACTTATCTTATTAGCTTCCAGCAGTCTTTTGGCATTTCAATGAATTGAGGTCAGCATTGTGTTAGAACCTGATGCTTTTTCCACAGGCGTTTTTTTATATTTTATGTGTTGAGAAAATGTAAATAGGAGGATGTGATTGTATGAAACTGATGCATTTTTTATACCTTCTACAAGAACATAACTTAAATCAGCCCAAGGTAACAACCAAACAGACACTTTAATGCAAATGTTCAGCATTAAGCCTGGCAAGTATATTCATAGTTTTAATAAAGCTTGCCCGATGAAAGACTTCTGTGCAACATTAAATGAGATAGTTCTACAGTAAGCTTATGCTGACTCTCTGATAAATGGTGACACAGCAAAAACCAATACGGATGAAATAAAAAAGATATAAAAAAATAGAATGTGTGTGTGTGCATTATATATATATATATATATATATATATATATATATTTATATATATATATATATATATATATATATATATATATATATATATATATATATATATATATATATTTATATATATATTATATATATATATATATATATATTATATATATATATTATATAGAAATATAAATATATATATATATATATATATATATATATATATATATATATATATATATATATATATATATATATATATATATATATATATATATATATATATATATATATAGATATATATATATATAGATATATAGATATATATAGATATATATATATATATATCTATATATATCTATATATCTATATATATATCTATATATATATTTATATCTATCTATCTATCTATCTATCTATCTATCTATCTATCTATCTATATATATATATATATATATATATATATATATATATATATATATATATATATATATATATATATATATATATATATATATTATATATAGAAATATAAATATATATATATAAAAAAATGTTATATATATATTTATATTTATATCTATATCTATATCTATATATATATATATCTATATATATATATATATATATGTGTGTGTGTGTATATATATATATATATATATATATATATATATATATATATATATATATATATATATATATATATATATATATATATATATATATATATATATATATATATATATATATATATAGATATCTATTTATATATATACATACATATATGTATATATATATATATATATATATATATATATATATATATATATATATATATATACATACTGTATATATACACATATGTGGGTGTGAGTGTAGTAAAAACATAGCCATCAGTATGAAATCTGTGAGATTTATAAACTCATTAGCAGGAAGACATAGGAGAAGAAAGGAGAAAAAAAAAGATAAGCTCAAGAGGAAAGGAAATAAAGATCATGCAGGGAGATATGTAATTAGACCAAATTTCTAGCTGAGGGAGTGATTTAAAAAAAAAAAGTACAGCAACATCTATGTTAAACCTATTTAAAGGTGTAGGCCCATTTTTTTTAAATGTTTATTTTGTAAAATCTTCTTCTTTTTTTTTTTTTTTTTGTGGTGGCTATTGGGGTTTTACAGACCCTAGCTTTATATTGCCTCAGCTGGTGAAAGACACAATGTATAGACTTGCATTCTCTGCCATCTGTGCTTGTGATAAATTAGTTACCATGGAAGCTGGTTCTCTTGGCAACGATTTGAGGTCTCTCTAGTGATTACCAGGAGCAGGGCCTTCATCTCAAGCCTGGAGAGTAGAAAGAATGGTCTGCAAAGATGCTGCAAATGATCAGGAAGCCACTTGCTGCATCACTTACACATATGCTTTTTGGAGATAATGTGAGATCTATGCTTTCACTGCCTGTTTTTGCATCGGAGGCACTGCAATAAATAGGTCAATAATAATCACTTGTACAGTGCTATAATCTCGGATGGCACCGTGTTACAAGACCTTTTCAGAACTGAAAGGATGAGGAATGACAGCCCTGTACAGTTAGCCTTACAATTTGCTGATTTCTTTAAAGCTGACCTCCGAGCAGATGTTAAAGTCACAAATTAATGCAGCACTCTAATCATTAATACATCTTAAAAGTATATTGAATGTAAGCAGTGTATTATTCTGAATTTGACTTGTATGGTATGGTTCTGGTATGCTTCTAACTGAATTTACTGTACAGTCTGTACAGAGGGTGAAGCAGAAGAAGGAGTGAGTGTGCTGCAGTGCTGATAGGTGGAGAGAGCAGAGCGGCAGATAGATTAGCTCCCCAGGTCTGCGGACTCGGGCTGTATTACTGGCCAGAGCCACGTGACGTCACTCCCGCACATGTGCACGGGAGCCGCTGGTCACGGCACAGGGCTCTAAAGAAAAAGCACGGGCGGCTGTTTCTTTAGAGTGCATGCACCAATGACGTCATTGGCAGCATGCAATGTAAATATCTCCTAAACGGTGCAAATTTAGGAAATATTTACAATACCTATAGGTAAGCCTTATTAAAGGCTTACCTTTAGGTAAAAGTTCTCAAGGTGGGTTTACAACCACTTTATTATCCTTCTATGAATCCCTCCAAGGCTTTTATAGGTCATTTGTACAGTAATACCTCCAGACAGATAATAGGTCTTTGTACTCTTTTCAACATAAGTTTTGTCTTATTGTAACCAATATTGTCCCAATGCATCAGTTCAGAGAGAGGAATGCCTCATGTAAAACTACTTTTACAAACTGTTAGGATTTTAACATTTGAGTGCAACTTTTTTACACCTGTTACATGTAAAATAAATGTTTGATGCTGTGCTGCTGTACTCAAATGATAGGGTGCATACAAATATACCATCAATATATTAAGTGTACTGTGACTCCTAAATGCTACATGTGTACAAATAAACCACCAAATTATTGAGTGCAACGTGAATACTAATACCTACAATACATAAAAGTGATAGACACCTATGCAATATTAAACAAACGTTTCCAGTTATTTAACACTTCCTGACCACTCGCCGCATTTTTACTGCGGCAGAGTGGCTCTCCTGCACAAACCAACGTAGATGTACATCGGAAGCTAGGGGGCGAGTGCGCGCCGGCGGCGGCACGCTCCTGCCCCCACTCGGCAGCGGGGAAGCCGATGCATGGGTCAGGCAGCTCCGATTGCCGCCTGACACCCGCGATCGTTCCCCGCTGAGAGAGAAGGATGCTCGGCTGTTGTAAACACAGCCGACCGTTCTTCTCCCTGCAATGATCAAAGAGCTCATGTGATCCTTCTATATAGGATCACATGTCTCTATGGTCATTTCACAAGCCAGCCCCCCCCCCCCCAGTTAGAATCACTCCCCTAGGCTCACATTTACAAATTGATCACCCACTGGGTAATGACCCTGCCAGTGTCATTATTACAGTAACAGTGCATATTTTTAGCACTGATTACTGTAGTAATTTCACTGGTACCCCCAAAAGTGTCAAAAATGTCAGCTAGGGGTCTGATCTGTCCGCCGCAATGTCGCAGTCTTGCAAAAAAAACGCAGATCGCCGCCATTACTAGAAAAAAAAACAGTAAAAATGGCATAAATCTTTCCCGTAGTTAGTAGACGCGATAACTTTTGCGCAAACCAATCAAAATACGCTTATTGCGATTTTTTTTACCAAAAATATGTAGCAGGAGACAAATTGGCCTAAAATGTTAAAACATTTTGATTTTTCAATTTTTTTTGAGAATATCATATAGCAGATTGTGAAAAATATTGTTTTTTTTTCTTCAAAATTATCGCTCTTTTTTTGTTTATAGCGCAAAAAATAAAAATTGCACAAGTGATCAAATGCCACCAAAAGAAAGCTCTATTTGTGGGGAAAAAAGGACATACATTTTATTTAAGTACAACGTCGCACGACCGCTCAATTGTCCGTTAAAATAACGCAGTGCCGAATCGCAAAATAGGGCCTGGTCATTAAGGGGCAAATCCTTCCGGTCTTAAAGTGGTTAAAAAAAAAAAAACTACAATAACAAATCCGTGCAGTTCAGTGTAGTGTTGCCACCACTTCACTAATGGTGTAAATCTTGTGCCATGAAATAAGCAGCATCCCAATCTCTCCATGCCTTCTGTGTCTTTAAGTTCCACGCAATGTGTGCCACCACAGTGCTCTGTGCTCACAGAACTCTCACCTCCAGGTTGATGTCATAATCCTTCCAGATAACAATAGTGACTAACTCCTCTTCCGCCTTCATACCTCTAGGGGCTTCTGTTTGTCCTTCCTGCGGGTTCCAGTATAAGGGGTATGTGGTTCCAGTATAAGGGGTATTTAGTACTAAACTAAAAAAAATGTGGGGGTGTTTGTACTTTTCTGAAAGTTTAAAGTCTCAAGAAATGTGAAAGGCAGTAAGAACATCAGTTTTTTTGTTTGGTATTTTTTCCATTATATAGTACATTTTTAAAATATCCAGGGGCTATTACTTTTCAAATAGTTTTTATTGTTGCTTAGGCATAAGAAATATAACAAACATCATACTTATAAAAATAAGTAGCCAGTTGTCATTATAAAAGAAGAGCTTTAAAATGAGAACATACACCATACTATATACTGTAAATAGCCTAACCATACAGGTGGATATGGCTTACTATGACAACCAGAAAGCGTAACAATGTACAGTCATTACAGTCTTGTAAGAATGAACTAAAGAACACATAACCAAAGGAAACTAAACATAACATAAAAGACGTAATGAAACCTAAGTCCAAGTGAAATTAAATTATGTATACTCGAGTTAGGAAACACCTGTGTCAAGTTACTCCATTTATTAATGAAAGTTGTAAGGTTTTTAGAATTGTAGGCAAAGTACTCATACTGTTCTCATACTGATAATTAGTTTTGACCATATTAATAACTTCTGGAATGTGAAGAGCTATATTAGTTTTCTGGTATGTGGGTATAGTAAGGCAGGCAGCAAGTAAAATATGAGAAATTACTGCACAAAATTGCAATGGGAAATGGTCTATTGCTAGGTTTAATAGGGCTAACTCTGGGAATAGGGGTACCAAAATCCTGGTAATTGTATGTAGACATCATCCAGGGGCTATTGCATACTATCACAAAAAAAAAAAAAAAAAGCACTGTCTGTCTCTAAAATAATAGAAATGAATTTTTGTACTAGTGTTTACTTGTGTATTAGTGTTACAAAGGGGTATATACAGGCTAGTTCATATTGGTGTATATATATATATATATATATATATATATATATATATATATATATATATAAAACAAAAACAACATATTGGGGGGGGGGGGCAAAATTTGGTGCATCTGTGCGGTGTAGCCAATCAGCTTCTAACTTCAGCTTGTCCTTTTAAACTTTGACAATAAAACCTGGAAGCTGATTGCCTTCTATGCAGAGCTGCACCAGATTTACCACTCTGCAGATTTAGTAAATCCCCATCATCTTTAACCTCTTTACGACTGTCCGCCGTAGATGTACTGCGGCAGGCAGCTGCTCCTGCACGAATCACCGTAACTGTACGGCGGTCATGAGCAGGAGGCTAGGGGGCGAGCGAGCGCCGACGCAGCGCGCTTCCGCTCCCACTCATCAGTGGGGAAGCCGATGCAGCGGGCAGGTGGCTCTGATTGCCGCCTGACACCCGGGATTGCTCCCCGCTGAGAGAGAACAGTCGGCTGTTGTAAACACAGCTGATTGTTCTTCTCCCTGAAATGATCACATAGCTCATGTAATCCTTCTATATAGGATCACATGTCTCTATGGTCATTTCAGAAGCCACGCCCCCCCTCCACAGTTATAATCACTCCCCTAGGGTCACATTTAACCCCTTGATCACTCACAGGGTTAACCCCATCCCTGCCAATGGCATTATTACAGTAACAGTGCATATTTTTAGCACTGATAACTGAAGTAATGTCACTGGTACCCCCAAAAGTGTAAAAAATGTCAGTTAGGGGTCTGATCTGTCCGCCGCAATGTCGCAGTCCCGCAAAAAATCGCAGATCGCCGCCATTACTAGTAATAATAAAAAAAACAATAAAAATGACAAAAATCTTTCCCGTAATTAGTAGACACAATAACTTTTCTGCAAACCAATCAAAATACACTTATTGTGATTTCTTTTACCAAAAATATGTAGCAGAAAACAAATTGGCCAAAGATGTTGAAAATTTTTGATTTTTAATTTTTTTTCATTTACCAGAATGTGAACAATATTGATTTTTTTTTTAGAATTGTTGCATTTTTTGTGTATAGAACAAAAAATAAAAATCGCATAGGTGATCAAATACCACCAAAAGAAAGCTCTATTTATGGGAAAAAAAGGACACAAATTTTGTTTGGGTACAGTGTCAAACGACAGCACAATTGTCAGTTAAAATCACGCAGTGCCAAGTTAAAAAAAAGTGGCCTGGTCATTAAGGGGGCAAATCCTTCCGGTCTTAACGTGGTTAACAGAGTGGCTAAAGTGCCCCTAGAAAACATTTGAAAATGAACCTAATGCTCCACCTGCTGGTTTCATATGAAAACCTAAAATATTTATATCCAACATGTCTAATGTAGTTAACTGACTATAACAAAATAATTGTATTTAATTCTGCCCCCTCCCCCCCCCCCAAAAAAAAAATTGAAAAAAAAAAGAATGAGAGAAACTATTTACAAAACCGGTGTGCATTTTCTCTTTAAAGTCACTGGCAAGCTGTAAGCAATTGTTTAGATCTCCCCAAGAACTCACTGTAATCCTTCTATTGCATAGCAGTACAGAGATTTCAGTTGCAGGTCTGATGACATCCTAATTCATGTACCATGTGATATACGGATATACTGCAACATTGCTGCATCAACCGCTATTGATAGGAAAGTACTTTTGCAGCTTTATATTGCCATGTTGGTATTGTGCTGATCATAATCAGAATTTTTATTGTTTTACCCCTTGGACGTTGCTAGCCATCTATTTCCACTTTCCAAATGAATAGAGACGTAGTATCAGATAGAAATGAAAAAGATAGTGGCAGAATACATTAAAGTAGTAGGTCACAGTGCCTAAGGGAAACACATCATTTGAAAACATAGACCTGCTTCAGCAACTGATGTGTAAACTATTGATCTAATTCATATGACACATATGTTCAGATGCAGAAATAAGGTAAGGTCTTTAGAACGCATTTCTCTTTCCATAAGAGTTTCTTTGTCAAATTACACTCTTCTAGTATATTTGTTTTATCTTTTCATGGTTTTTTTTTGTTAGGATTATTATTAGATGAATTCCACAATATTACTCTTTTTAATGCAGAAAACTGAAAAAATTATATTTTTGCATGTCCCGACAATTTTTTTTTTTTTTAAAGTATATCAATGATTAAAATGTAAATTTGTAAATCAAAATTTTATCCTGATGTGCTTAAACCTACTTTGTTAAGAATCCCACACATTTACTTGCTTGATTTCTGAGACACGTATTCACTATGTCCTGTGGGTAGGCATTGCTGTGTCACCCAATTCACAGAGCCTGCCTTCTCTACTACAGAAGTGCTGAGAGTGGAGTTTCAGGAGGAGTAGTCAGTATAGGAATCACAGCTTGCAGGCAGGAAGGTACCATGGGATATGGATTTCTTACAAATGTACACTAAACAGCAGAGGAGAAGCTGCAAGGCATACAGGGAATCTAGGAATTTGTGGAAAGAAATGAAAGGTGGGCAGGTAGCACTCACAACATAAAAGGAGATAATTCAAGTATGCTTATATTGGATTGTCCAAAAAAAAACTACTGTTTGTATTGTTATTACAAAACTGATTTTTTAAAAAGAAAGAATCTCTGACTATAAAAAAAGGAAAAAGGGAGAAACACATGTGAGAAGGAGAGGGCTGCACACCCGAAAATTATATGCAAAAAAAGGAAAGAATACCCCCAGGGGTTTTTTTGGCAGCAAAAAAATGAAAGAATACCCCCAGGGGTTTTTTTGGCAGCAAAAAAATGAAAGAATACCCCCAGGGTTTTTTTTTGGCTGCAAAAAAACCCCTGGGGGTATTCTTTCCTTTTTTGAATCTATGACTGTAGGTCTCCGCTTATTAAGTTGTGGATAGAGTTTTACCAAATAGGAAGTGAAGGAAAATCTGTAACAGTAATACATTCAACAGAAAAAAAAAAAAAAAACTGACAAGGGCTCTAGCCTTTCGCAACAACAAAAGTATTTATAATTCTGTTTGTGTTGCTGTTGGAGGTTGGAGGTATACCCTTATTTCCTCTCTGGTGAAACTGTAGTGTCCAGGGCAGAAAATGAGGGGAAACGTTTCTATTGCTGTTGGTATTTGGTAAAAAAAAAATCACAATAAGCATATTTTTATACACAGATTAAAAGCAAAAGTTATCGTGTCTACAAACTAGGGGAAAGATTTATGTCATTTTTTTTTTTCACTAGTAATGGAGGGGATCAGCGATTTTTAGCGGGACTGCAACAGATCATTCCCCTAACTGACATTTTTTGACACTTTTGGGGTGACCAATGACATTACTACAGTAAAAATATGCACTGTTACTGTAATAATGACATTGGCAGGGAAGGGGTTAACCTAGTGTGTGATCAAAGGGTTAAATGTGAGCCTAGGGGAGTGTTTACTAACTTTGGGGGGAGGGGCTTGTGAAATGACCTGTGATCCTATATAGAAGGATCACAGGCGCTCTGTGATCATGTCAGAGAGAAGAACGGTCAGCTGTGTTTACAACAGCTGACCATTCTTCTCTCTCAGTGGGGAGCGATCGTGGGTGGCCAGTGGCAATCGCGGCCGCTGGCCCCGTGAATCGGCATCTTGCCGCCGCTCGCCCCCCAGCACCAAACGCACAACCGACGTAGGGCAGGTGGCCAGCCTGCCACAGTAAATGTGCGGCGGGTGGTCCGGAACATGTTAAAGCAGGTAGTGAAGAGGCAACATAGAAAAGAAAATAATTGCTCCTGTGCTTGAGGGGTTGTTCATGCGACTTGGATCACTGGACACGACCTTAGCTGGTATTGTCGTCGCCCTGCTGTGCTGCCACTCACGAATAGTTGGGAAAACCACAGAGAGAACTGGAAAGAAAAAAATACAGAGGGTGCACCAACCTAGCACATTACCTTAAAAACTGTTTATTGTTAAAAAAACATGTGTACATCATACTGACAAAAATAGATGGAACATAGGCACAAATTGAGATAGTAAGTCCACCAAGAAGGGCCACTGGGTTTAGCATGCTAGAACAGACCAAGTTGAGATATGGGACCTCTAAGTGCCAATTACGCATTTCAGGGGCATACACCCTTCCTTTACAGCAGCTCTGAGGAAGGGGGTACGCCCCTGAAACGCGTAAGCTGCACTTAGATGTCCCACATCTCAACTTGGTCTGTACTAGCATACTACGCCCAGTTGACCTTCTTGGTGGACTTACTATCTCAATTTGTGCCAATGTTCCATCTATATTTGTGAGTAGAATGTGCACATGTTTTTAAACAATAAACAGTTTTTAAGGTAATGCACTATGTTGGTGCCCCCTCTGTATTTTTTTCTTTCCAGTGAAGAGGCAACATCAGTGGGCCCTCTGAAAAGCCATCCACTAGGGATCAATTTTCAGAGGTGCAGCAGTATAGCATATGAACAAACCCTTTGAGTGCAGTAAAACACAAAAATGGTTTTCCAACCTTTACTACTCTGTTAAAAAAAAATGAAAACGTCTGGAAATACACTATTAAATTGCAGTCAACAAATACATACTTACATTTTTCTTGATCTCCATCAAATGCACAAACTACTTTTAGACCACACCATTTTGAATAATATCATGGTTAGCCAATCCCAAAATAAAAACTGGAATAGTTGCACAGAGCTGAAGTTAGAGCTGGCAGCTTTCAAATATATGCTAGCTTACAGGCAGAGATGTATCACTGTACTTCAGCAAGTAATACCATAGTAGGTAATGTGTCGGGAAGAAATAATTATCTGGGACTGTACTATAGGAGCCTCTTTCTGATTAATGTTTAAAAAAGCATATAAAAAAATAAAGTTTTAACTTATGCCATCAATATAGGTTGGGTTAATAAAGTGTTTACAAATCTATATTTGGTGTTTTTGTTTACTGAGAACACTTTCAATTATGTTTGTTAGGATTTTTGGTATGAAATCACCTCTTTTCTATGATCCATTAGCACATAACTAGAATCTCTGCTATTCTGTAAGTATTTCTTTTATCAAATAAAAGAAAGTGTTTCTGGCTTTAGATTTCAGCATTTCTGTTGATGACATCTGATTGTGGAGATCAAATGTGTTTCAGCCCAGGCACATACAGAGATTTCTTTCGTGCCGCTTGAGGCTCTCGCTCACAAAGGCGAAAGACACTTCCCCTCAGTCCTTCTATTTTTCAGACAAATTGGCAATTTTCAGCATATGTCCAAAAGATTACTCTGAACAAACAGAGGTTATAACAGGTTACTCGTCTCTGATAGTCACTGCCAATCTGCATGTACAACTGACACAATGGATAAATAACATACCCCACCTAAGAATACTTCTGAATGTCACCTCCATATTTTTCTTTTACCATTTCGGCTTTACCCTAATACACTGAAAAACAAAACTATTTCAGAAATAAATAGCAATATAAATAGCAATCGTGGAGGTATTAAGATTGCATTGTCACTTTAGATTTTAATCTGTGTATGAGAATACATTTTTCTCTGTAAATGATTAAATCACATCTTCAAAGGCAAAACACCTGAATTTTATATTCTAAGGCAGATTTTTCTCTTTTAGAATATGTTGCTAAAACTCTGCAGTGGCCAAATGTTTCTTGGTAAGGAAAGTCCTGTACATTCACTCCTATAGCTATTTACACACGATGATGTCGATGAATGAGGAGCCCACTGTCACGATCAGTTGATGTTTTGGAGACATATAAGGGAACATGGGGACATATAAGGGAACATCAGGAAGATACTCTCTTTGACTTCCTTGTTGTTCACTGGATTCTCACCAAAGGGATGCCTCTCCTGACCTTGGCAGGGATCCTTGAGGGACATCCCTGGTCACCATGTGACAGCATCCTCTTCTTTAGCACCTGCTCTGAGCTCATGATTGTCATGATCCTGGCATCTCTATATTCCTCTAGTGTGTGATATTTGTTTCTAATATATGGCTCCTTGGTCCCTACAGGTGATATATATATGGAAGTGCTTAGTTTCCAATCAATAGACCCCCAAAAAAGGGTATTTTTTTACCTGAAACACATTGGGTCCAGTTGGAACACATGCTCTGTCTTATCACCATTTGTATACAGGACCCATTATTGTGAGCCGTGCTGTTCTACTTTTTAAATTTTGTACAATATTTTCAGATGGTCTGTCTATGTACACATTTTTAGAATGTCTGTATAAAAAAAATTTACTTTTTTATTGATTATATTTGATACCGTGTGTTTGGATGTTTGGTCGCCTACATAGTCCCATACCCTAGGGGGACTTTTCCATGTTCTATATCATTGGAGACAATGGCCACCTTCATCTAGGTACTGCATGATGTGGTAACTACTTTTTAACTATTTACACAGTAAATAGTTAAAAAGTAGTTACCCGTACACACGCACCGATTGTTGGCCGTAAATTTTCGGCCAACGTCCGATCGGCAGATTGTCGGCTTGTTAGTATGATGCTTCCGACAACCGACTGTGACTTTTCGGCTGAACAAAATCTGGTGTGCATGCTATAAAATTTTTGTTGGCCGTCACCAGAACGGCCGATTGTTCGTCAGTCAGTACAGATTTCAGCCGACAAAAGTCAGATGAGCAAGACTGGGCATGCTCAGAGAAGAAAAAACACACGGAAAGTAAACCAGAACATGACATCACTTCTGCAGCTGGTTGTTGTTGGCCGACAAAATTCGTGTGCAGTCTAGAGCACATTTCAACCAACACAACAACACTGGACAAAAGACGGCCGATCGGTCAGCCAACAATCGGTGTGTGTGTACGAGGCTTTAGTCCTTTGGTGGTGAGCTGTCGGATGGATAGATAGCACATTGTTTACTACATGGCATTAATAACAGTGGAATAACTGGATCTGTTATTTTTGCAAGATGTTGTTCATTTATACAGTTGTTAAACCCCCACTGGAAACCTCATTTAACATATGGTACTTTGAAGACAATTTTTTATCCATACATTAAGGTAGGGTCTTTGTGTACTTCTTGGGGCACATAAAGACTATGATTATGTGACTACAAAGTGCAATAACTCTGCAACAGTCAATAGCTTTTTCCAGGCTTGTCAAACTAATGTGCAAGAGCAGGACTCACACCTTCTGGGGGTCACACTTTGACAGATATTATTTTAGTACAACTAATCATTGCATATTAAACAGTAAATTTTGTTAGATACTAATGTGAAAAAATACTGCAGCTCCCCGTATCCTGGAACACTTTATGTTTTGTCTTTAATCTTCCTTTTTACTTTCACAGAATCCTTGTTGGAATTAAAAACTGATAATGATATTCCAATTGATAGGTGTAGGGAGCCCCAGGGCCCTGTAATCTGTTGATGCTGCCCACTATCTTCTGCAACTCACCATCTTAAGGCTTCATGCACAGAAGCATATTAAACAGCTAGCAGAAAAATTCAACCTAACAAAATGCTCACTTTGACATGCAATTACATGTATTTATGCATATAAATGCATTCTATTAGCGAGAATAATAAACCCTAGGCACCGACAGCACGCAAATATGGGGCCTGTCAGTGTATGGGCCTTGGCGCTGAGTGGCCACATATTAGCTGGTACAGTTGTACCGAGAGTGCGAGCCCTATGCGTTCCCGACACAGTTAGCTGTGGCTAACGGAAAGCTCCCAATAGTTTCTTTTGGCTAGATGGTACCTGCGCAAATGGGTTCGTTTATTTTAGACACTAGAATGAATTTCTATGTGTTTATGAGCATATGTGCATACATTATTCCAGTGCCTCTCTAAATGCAGGTTTGGGGCATTGTTTATGCCCCTAAACACTACTCTAAAAAATAAATCTTAAGACCACAATGTGTATAGACACATTGGCTAAAATAGACCTCATGTTCAGAGGTATAAAAATGAAAAATGCTTTCTATAGTGGCATTTTTTCTGTTGTGTGCATGAGTCCTAAATTAACTGCCCACCATCTTTACATCTCTACCTGCCCACCACATTCAAAAAGGGGAAAGCCACGCTCTAGAAGTGTTTCCCATATTTTCACAGTTTTGCACACCTACCACCTGTCTCATGGATGCATTTCCTGCCACCCACCACAGCATTCATTGTCTAGATGCATCTTCCTGCCCACCCACCTTTAGTAGGCAAGGGAAATCTTCAAAGGATCCTGAAAAGGTCGCCATTTGCTACAATTTGTTACATGCATCACCTATACTAACTTATGAAATTTTGCATAACTGTAATCAGATCAGGAAACATAAATTCTGACTGCTTATTATAGTGTACTACATTTTACACAGAACAGTTGTAATTTTTATTAAACATCCCCATTGTATTCCATGTTTTTTGCCTTTCTCTTTGCCCTGGTCATTGTATTTTTCAAACACTTCTGTGGCCAATAGCATATTTTAGAAATAAACATTGAAATATAAAAAACGAACAATTGATTTTAATGATTATTCTCAGAGGTAACATAGCCCCAGGTGTGATGACTAGAAAGGGTGAGCTGGAATACACACACACAAGATGCAAACAGATTGGCGATGTGCTATGCTGTCATATAACAAATGAGATTACTGTTCAGGTTGGTGTGAAATTGATATTGAGGAATTTCAAACTTATAAGTCAGTCTCATTGTATTGACACAGAGTTTTGATTGACTTTATCTACTTTATTTGCACAATGGTTATTTATTTGTAAAATAAAAGCACTGATCCAGATTTCGAAAAAGCAGTATATGCTTTACTATGTGTACTTGGAATAAAAAAAAAACTATAAGTAACTTAAATTAGATACTGTATACAATATATGCTGCTTATAAATAACTAGTAGGTAGATTATTAGTAGTAGACACTTTATTTAGGATGTGTTTGGGCTTTTTATCCATCGTGTTTAAATGAAGGCTGGGATAAATCTATAGTTAAAAAAATATATATATATATGTATATATATATATATTTATTTGTATATATATATATATATATATATATATATATATATATATTTATTTATTTATATATATATATATATATATATATATATATATATACATATACATAGACTTAGACTGTTAATACAGAGAGATGTGTGTACAATATAAGTTATTTTTCTGGCTTCTGCTATTATCTCTATTGTTTATTAGGGAGAAGACAGGAATTTTAATAGTGAGAAGTCTTCTGTCATAAGAGACTGCACTGATCAGAAAGTGCATGCATAATTAACTCTGGGCAGCTTAGGTCTAACTTTAGCCAAAATATGTTTTATTGTCGGATAGAGTGGAAAAGAGCTAAACTTAACAACAGATTTTTTAATACTGTCTGTGGCCCCATTTTGGAGATTTTCCCTCACTTTATGTCCCTGTGATACCTGTACAGGAAAAGGGGTGTCACTAGGAAGGGAGACATGGAAAGCAATTAAACATTGAAAGACGTTCTAACCTTCCCTCTACACTACTCATGTATGTGTCCACTTTGAAAAGAAGCTCCATTTCTTCAGACTTTACATTACTTCCTGTTCTGAAAGTAATAGTGAATTGATACATAAGAACACAGACATTAATAAAAACCTGATGGAGGTTTTAATTTTTTCCTATTCTGGCTATAATGAAGCAAGCTTAGGATGGAATTGGGTGTTTATTAAATCCATTAGCAGAAATGCAGCCTCAACGCTCTTCAGTGTGTACCATTGTCCATCCCTTTGATTGACATACTGCCTTTTGTTAGAGATCTATATTTCAAATTTTGAATAATCTGATTAGAGCAACTGCTGCCATTTTTATGCACCCCAGTCTTCATGTTTTCATGCACAGGTGTATTTTTGGCTTTGGAAAAATGGCTTTGACTCTTCTATGAAGACCACTTCTGATAAGACTGTATTTGGGTGCTCCAGTGGTTTCTGTTAGTTCTGTCTAATGTATCCTCCAAAACGACAGTAGATCTGTTAGTGCTAAACAAACCTTGGATACTGTATGTGGTATTCAAACAAAGTAAACAAGCCTTTTTTGATGTTCTGGTGTTTTCTTTCCAACACATTTGTAAAATAGCAAAGCTGTCTTAATTTTTTTATGTTAATATAGAAAGAACAAATGTGGGATCCTTTTCTTTCCAAATTCATTATAAAACAAAACTGTCTTGGTTTCTTATGATAAAATAGAAAAAAAAAATGTGTGATCCTCATCCAGATTTGTGCACATGCTTGTCATTTTGGATACTAAACTTTCATAAATATTATTCCATTCTGCATAGAAGTGCTATAATTGAGGCAAACATGCCAGAGTATGCTATGAAAACTCCACTGTAGGGTTTAAAGAAATTTTTACGCTGGTGTATCGTTTTTCTCCAGAGACCTTCATTGTCATTGCAAATAGCTATAGGACACAGTTATGTAGTATGTGAGCCTGAAATCGTTTACTCAAGTACTTTATTGACATTATTATGTGTGGCCCCTGAATTAGTAATGCTTCATATCTATAATTTACTTGTAAAAAACAATGGAATGGATTGCATCTTCTGTAATTTGAGATTACTCAAACAGGCCACCGTGGCAAAGACATAGATTACTTTGAGGATTCATTGGGGAAATTGTCATTTTATATTTAGTACAATAAATCCCTACTTAATAGCTCCTTGATTGCTTAATTTCTCGGAAATCATTTGCAGCTAATTTCTCTATTCTGCTTACCATAATAAATAGAAACTTAATGGTCATTAATGTTCATCAATCATCCATTACAAAGAGAGAAAAACTTTCCAAGTTTTTATTATCTGGCTGGTCAACGCTAATATTTTTACCCGCATGCATTTTTTTCTTCTACCTTAATGAAACCAATGACTCCATTAAGATTTTGTGTACTCATTAGACTCAATTTCAACTGTGACCTAAATTACCTTGATGGCAAGATGACAGATGTCAGTCAAAATTTTTTCACAATGTTATAACACCAGAAATATCCCATTTATTGCTCTATAATAAATAAAGCTTTTTTTGTTCATCAGAGCATCATTCAGCATAAATGGCTGTTAGCATAATGTATCTTGATGTAAATAGCCTCAAACCTCAATGCTATACTAATATAATAGGTAATTTTGACAACTTGTATATGTTATTTTATAACATAGGAGGGAGACCGAGTTAGAAATAAATTAATATTACAAATCAGAGCAATCTTCTTTGCTTCATTGAGTTAAAATGGAGATTGGTATGTGTCTATATATAAAGAACCTAGATAAAGCTGAACACAATATAATAAAGACTGTAAGGTCACTGAGGAAGTCTTGGAACTTTGACATAGCTTAAAGAAAATATGTGAATGCAAATCTGTTTAGGTTAAGTGTAAGACAACTTACTATTTATTCATGCAGTTGTGTTACATTTCTGTTGTTTTATTCATTAGCTCAGTGATTTTAACCTTATTAGAGTTTTGTCTACTGAGCACATCCATTTGTCAGCAAGATTACCTTTGGCCATATTTGTCTATATTTACCTCTATGTTTACAATTAATTAAAAAATAATGTTTATATTTTTATGTGTTTTTGTGTGATAATTTAAACGTTAAGCCATGTTTACCAGAGGATAAATTAAATGCACAATATGTAATACAACATTTCATCCATATGCTAAAAGAAGAGACAGAAACGAGAGAGAGCATATATATATAAAGAAAAAAGTCCAGGAGTGCCACACACTATATTTATTGAAAAAATAATAGTAGAGATATACAAACATATGAAAGTTCCATAGTACTACAGTTTCGGGCTATAAAAATACGTTCACGCCCTTCCTCAGGTAGGAACCATCATGAATAATCAACATCATTTCTATTATCATATATAGTTATCTTACACTGCAAAAACAATCAGGCATTTAACACTTTCTTGTACAAAAAAATAACCTTTTCATTCATTATCCCCTTCATCTCAAAGTGAATGCTGTACCAGATAGATTTCCCTTCTATAACACAAAAGGAGATCCCAATTCATACCTATTATCAAAATATTTAAATTAAAAAAGGAAAAAAAAATGACTTACGGTAACCAATATAGATCTTATTAAAAGTATTGCACAGAACCCACAAACAACATATATATGTTGTTCATAGGAACAAATGTAGATCAAAATCTGAGTGTAACCCTTTCGGACTAAGGGTATCTAAACGGTTTATCCAACTAACCTCCCATTTCCTAAGTTTAAGTTCTCTATTACCACCCCTCCTATCGTGAGGGATAGCTTCAATTACTATGAAAATTAATTGAGATACAGTATGTATAATTTCAACAAAGTGTCTAGCCAATGGAAGTTGAACCAATTTATCTCTTATGAAATATTTATGTACAGCTATGCGATCTTTCACCTTCTGTGTGGTCTCCCCAACATAGAAGAGACCACACAGACATTTGATCACATAGACCCCAAAAGATGAGTGACATGTATGGTATCCTCTGATATATATATATATATATATATATATATATATATATATATATATAGGATAAAGGTGTAGCGCTAATCTTATTTACCGTATTTATTCGAGTATAACGCGCAAAATTTTCTACCAAAAAAAGAAATCAAAGTTTGCGTGCGCGTTATAAACGAGGGCTGGGGTGGGGTGGCAGTGGCGGCCGGTCCATTGAGGGCGCAGGCGAATTGTGAGTTCACACTGCGCCTTTTCCGGGCTGCAGCCGCTCACTGTACGCGAGGGCGAAGGAAAAAAAAAAATGTACAGTGGGCGGCCCGAATTGGGGGTGAGAATTATTATTATCCGCTGTATGGTCGCCGCTTCATTTCCTCGCCTCGCCCACACGTTACGGTAAGCATTGCTTTTGTACAATTCAGTGTTTTGCGTACTGTAATTCAGCGTTCTTCATATTTTAGTGTATCTGATGATGAATCTGACTTTGAAGCATTTTAAATAAACATTGTTACCGGTAATTTATACCAATTGTGTTTATACCAATTTACGTTGTCAATAAATGATTTTTATCATAGCCGCACATGTTCAACAACGTTTTTTTTGTCAATTACAATGCTTGGCGTGAAACAAAATTTTATACCGATTTTTAATCGAAAATCAGGGGTGCGCGTTATACACGTGTGAGCGTTATACTCGAATAAATACGGTAGTGAAAAGCAAAAATGCAAGTCCACATATAGGGGAAAGTCCACAAAATAGAAGTGTCCACTCCACATGCAGATGTGCAAGGGTTAAAGATCCAAAAAACCACCACCAAGCCAGAAGACACACTGCCTCTTACCAAAAGACATAGACCCTCATTACAAAGGTCATGTCCAGCATTCAAATATGTAGTCACACCGGCACTCCTCCCAGGATGACAGGCACTATCCCCTCCATAGGTACAAGCGCTCCTTAAATTGACTTTTCTTAGAACATCAGCTCACCCCCTCCTTGCACAGTGTCAGCAGAACCCGCTTCCAGGTTCTCTGAGCAGACCCTGGAGATGGGGGGGGGGGGGGATCAAAGAAAATCAGGGCACAGATGGAATGTACAGGAGATTTTTTGGCTCCGTGGTGTCTGGCACTAGCAGCAGTGACACCTCTGCCGAGATCAGCCCCAGCTGAGATACTCCCACTATATGTATATATATATATATATATATATATATATATATATATATATATATATATATATATATATGCATACATATACATACACACACACACATATACATATATATAGTTTAGGGTCTCTGTCTGGTGTCCTAAACACCTAAAAGAACCACACCAGGGTATATCAAGCCACACTACTGGGAAGATATTTAGAATTTTGTTTGTTTAGATTGTCTTGGCTACTGAACTTTTTAAAGAGCGATTAAGCATAGTCATGAATAGTAAATTCCCAGACACCATGTGAAGCTTTAAATGTGTACCCCCTTTCAAAAAATAAAAAGTATGATCTAAATAAGCATGATTTCAGACCAAGTTATTAGTCAACATTTTATCAAGTATCTTCAAAATGGCCATCTAATGGCCCATGGGCCTCAACACATCCCACAAACACAAAATCATATCCAGGCATACCCAAGCAGCAGAAAACATTCCTTTTGCTAGGCTATGATAAAGGACAAGTAACATGCAGGGACATTATATGTAAGTCCCCACATTGCTCACTGTGTACTATAATGTAGCAATGTAAACATGAATAAATGAGCCTGCATTTGCAGTTCCTTTTGGCCTCCTCTCTTGATCAGCTCTTCATATTCCTGTTGCTAAGTTGCAGTACACAGTAAGCTGAGGTGGGCACTCATGCCAATCCACAACACTCACTTTTTGAAAAGGTGCTTGATTTTTAGGAAATGACTGTCTGTTCTCACTGTGTACAATCTGTAGGTGGTGGCGTTTTTTACCATAGTTTGCTGAAAGGAATTTTTTTTACTGGACATTCTGGGTTCCTAAGCAAACTGGAAGGGGCTTTGCTAATCGTTGCTAAGCATCTGCACAGAATCTGTCGATGTAGCTCACTCCCAACTATTTCCTAGCAACAGGGACATAAAAGGAAAAAAAAAAGAAAAGCCAAAAGAAAGCCAAAGAATAGCAAACCTGTATTTCCTTAGTACCAGCACCACTTTTTGGGGGTCCAACAGCACCTCTGCTGGAGCAAGAGTATGTATTGCAAACCTCTCCTCTGCCACTCTCCCTGATGCCTGACTCATTCCCACCATCTCTGACAGCTGGATTCTTTCTATGACGCTAACTCCCATTTGCAGTGTATCAAGTTGCTGAAAGTGTTGTGTTTGAAAGATTAAGGGGAAATGCTTAATGTGTGTTATAAGTGTTGCCTTTTGTCAATTTGGCAACAAATATAAACCTTTAAATGTGCGGAAAAAAAATTGGTATTCGTTTTACTGTTCCATAATCTAATAGCACCCTTTTTGCTTCTATTTTTTTTTACTATATATCAATAGTGCACTTATTGATCGACTGTGTGCTTATTTCAGTTAAGCAGTGAAAAATAAATCCTCACTGGCTGCTTCATAGAAGCTTCAGTCTAGCGCAAACTATATCACCTACCTCTGCTACTCAGTGCCACCCCACAAAGAGTTCACCAATCATAAAAAGGTTGCCATCTTTGGTTTTAGACAAATAAATTAAACATTACTCTTTCTCAACCAGTGGTCATCATGTGTTTATTTTATAACCACCTCCTTAGCAGCTGTTGTACTACAGAATCCACTAGGAGGATCAGTTATTCTGACTGAGCATTTTTGTTTACCAGGTACAGGCACAATGCCCATGATCCTGCTATCTTTAGACAGTGACTATCATAGGTTAAAAAAAAAGTACCAATCAAGCAGCCTCTGTGTCTTGTGATTCCTGTGATGGCTAATCACATCAATCACAAATATAAATAATACTATGGTTTAGGGGATCAATGGAAAGTAGAGAGAGACTGCAGAAGAGAAAGGCTTTAAAAAAGGTGGTTCGGAGGGTTTAAAGTGCCACTGGCTAACTAATCTATCGGATTGTGTTGTTTTGCTTAATACCAGCATCTTTCCTCAATTTCAAACTATTGCGGCGAAAATGTGAAATCACTTTAAAGTTTCCGCTTTCCAAAAAGGAGTCATTTTGGAAGTGTTTTTAATAACCTGGCTATTTTTTTTTTTTTTGCATTTCCTAGCATAATGTAAATGAAACAATTTTTTTTGTTAGAATTTTTTGTTTTAGTTTTTTCCTTTACATAAAAAAAAAACCTAAACAAAAACAGTGGTTATTAAATAAAGCCAGATGAAAGCTCCATATGTCTCAAAAAAGTATATTCATTTTTGTATATTTGAGTAATTTGAGTCAAACTATCACAAAACGAAAAATGGCCCAGAAAGGAAGGGGGTATGACATGTTGATATTGTGTTAGTTAAAGCAACTTCAGAAGTTTATTGTATGTATTGCCAATTTTTAATTAACTTTGTATGTAGAAGGTATAAAATCCCCCATCAGATTTTTTTGTCTGTTTCCCCTGCTGGGGAGATTTACAGTATCTCACAAAAGTGAGTACACCGCTCACATTTAAATATTTTATTATACCTTTCTATGTGACAACACTGAAGAAATTACACTTTGCTACAATGTAAAGTAGTGAGTGTACAGCTTGTATAACAGTGTAAATTTGCTGTCCCCTCAAAATAACTCAACACACAGCCTTTAATGTCTAAACCACTGGCAACAAAAGTGAGTACACCCTAAGTTAAAATGTCCCAAAGTGTCAAAGTGTCAAATTTTTGTGAGGCCACCATTATTTTCCAGCACTGCCTTAACCCTCTTGGGCAAGGAGTTCACCAGAGCTTCACAGGTTGCCACTGGAGTCCTCTTCCACTCCTCCATGATGACATCACGGAGCTGGTGGATGTTAGAGATATTGCGCTTCTCCACCTTCCATTTGAGGATGCCCAATAGTGTTTAGGTGAGGAGACATGCTTGGCCAGTCCATCACCTTTACCCACAGCTTCTTTAACAAGGCAGTGGTCATCTTGGAGATGTGTTTGGGGTCATTATCATGTTGGAATACTGCCCTGTGGCCCAGTTTCTGAAGGGAGGGGATCATGCTCTGCTTCAGAATGTCACAGTACATGTTGGCATTCATGGTTCCCTTAATAAAATGTAGCTCCCTAGTGCCAGCAGCACTCATGAAGCCCCAGACCATGACACTCCCACCACCATGCTTGACTGTAGGCAAGACACACTTGTCTTTGTACTCCTCATCTGGTTGCCGCCACACACACTTGACACCATCTGAACCAAATAGGTTTATCTTGGTCTCATCAGACCACAGGAAATGGTTCCAGTAATCCATGTCCTTAGTCTGCTTGTCTTCAGCAAACTGTTTGCGGGCTTTCTTGTGGAAGAGGCTTCTTTCTGGGATGACAGCCATGCAGACCAATTTGATGCAGTGTGTTGCGTATGGTCTGAGCACTGACAGGATGACCCCCCACCCCTTTAACCTCTGCAGCAATGCTGGCAGCACTCATACGCCAAAGACAGCCTCTTGATATGACACTGAGCTTGTGCACTCAACTTCTTTGGTCACCATGGCGAGGCCCGTTCTGAGTGGAACCTATCCTGGTAAACTGCTGTATGGTCTTGGTCACTGTGCTGAAGCTCAGTTTCAGGGTCTTGGCAATTTTCTTATAGCCTAGGCCATCCTTATGTACATCAACAATTCTTTTTTTCAGATCCTCAGAGAGTTCTTTGCCATGAGGTGCCATGTTGAAATGCCAGTGACCAGTATTAGAGAGTGAGAGTGATAACACCAAATTTAACACACCTGCTCCTCCATTTACACCTGAGACCTTGTAACACTAATAAGTCACATGACACCAGGGGGGGGTGGCTAATTGGGCCCAATTTGGAAATTTTCACTTAGGGGTGTACTCACCTTTGTTGCCAGCAGTTTAGACATTAACCACTTTAAGACCAGAGGATTTGGCTACTGAGTGACCAGGCCCTATTTTGCAATTCGGCACTGCGTGACTTTAACGGACAACTGCGCGGTCGTGCGACGCTGTACCCAAATAAAATTGACATACTTTTTTTCCCATAGATAGAGCTTTCTTTTGGTGGTATTTGATCACCTGTTTGATTTTAATTGTTTGTGCTATAAACAAAAAAATAGCAACAATTTTGAAAAAATAATATTTTTCTCATTCTTTTATATGAAATTCTCAAAAAAATGTAAAAATCAAAATGTTTTAACATTTTAGGCCAATTTGTTTTCTGTTACATATTTTTGGTAAAAAAAAATAGCAATAAGCATATTTTGATTGGTTTGCGCAAGTTATTGGGTTTACTAACTACGGGAAAGATTTATGTCATTTTTATTTATTTATTTATTTTACTAATAATGGCGGCGATCTGCAATTTTTTGTGGGACTGCGACATTGTGGCGGACAGATCGGATCCCTAACTGAATTTTTTGACACTTTTGGGGGTACCAGTGACATTACTACAGTAATCAGTGCTAAAATATGCACTGTTACTGTAAAAATGAAACTGGCAGGGAAAGGGTTAACAGTATGGGTGATTAAGGGGTTAAATGTGTCCCTAGGGGCATGATTCTAACTGTCAGGGGGCATGGCTTGTGAAGTCATCACAGAGACATGCGATCCTTTATAGCAGGATCACATAGCCTCTGTGATCACTTCAGGGAGAATGACAGATGGCTGTGTTTACATCAGCTGTCTGTCCTTCTCTCTCAGCTGCGGGAGATCACGAGTGGCCGGCGGCCATCGGACCTGCTGGTCCCACGCACTGGCTCCCCGGCTGACGAGCGGGGGTTGGAGCGCGCCGCCGGTGGCACGCACTCGCCCCTAGAGTCTGATGATGAGCGAACGACATAATACTACGTCGGTTTGCCCTGGACCGGCTGCCTGCCTCATTAAATCTGCAGTGGGCAGACGTTAAGTGGTTAATGGCTGTGTGTTGAGTTATTTTGAGGGGACAGCAAATTTACACTGTTATAGAAGCTGTACACTCACTACTTTACATTGTAGCACATTGTCATCACTTCAGTGTTGTCACATGAAAAGATTTAATAAAATATTTACAAATATATGAGGATGTACTCACTTTTGTGAGATACTGTATTGGTTTTGGTGACCAACGTCACAGGTACAGAAGGAGATGGAAGATTTACATGTTTTTTTAGCTGTTACAGGAACAGTAGATGAGAGAAAACTTGTTTTCTGCCTCAGAAGGAATGTCCTTAATTTCAAAGAGATTTCTTTTAACAAAGTTCTTTCTGCTGTATCTCTGAATAAAAAAACAACTGATAGGGATCTTACCCATTACCTACTATGTTTAACATACTATTTTGACTTTACATATGGTTTTATTAACTTCATTTTGGCATCATTATTTGAAACCGTGTTCAAGGCAAAAACAAAAATGTATTTTTAGTTTCCATCATTTACACTTTTTATACCATTCTACAGTATGTGGTCGCTGTTCTTTTTTTCTGTTTCTCAGATTTTCCATAGCTATATCATGGCAAAGTGCTAAAGCGTTAACAGTTCCCCTATTTCCAGGATGAAGTCTGCAGGGAGTTACACATCAGCACACAACAGTCTTAAGTGATTGTTAACAGACATTCACATAATTATTGTTTGCAGTCATCATAAGGCAGTCAATAACACTTACTGTGCTTCACATTTCCCTCTCTGTGTAAGTGCAGTACTTTTTGCTTTAAAAAAGGCATATATTCTTCTTATATTATGTGTCCTGCAGTAGAAGAGATTTTTTGGGGGGTCTCCTTGAGATTTACTTTGGTCCAAATTCTGTATCTAAAGCTCATCTAAATTATTTCCACCTCCCTCAAGGCAGCAATTTCTTAAAAGACAGACAATTATTAGTGTCAGCAAACATGTTGCTGCGGTTCACTGGATGATTAGAGCTTGATATTTTGTTGAAGGGAGCGTATCAGTGCAATAAGGATATAAGACAATCACATTTTAAGACAATCACGCCCGCCATTTGTACATCATACATTAGCAGCATTTAAATGTGGCACTTGTCTTTGTCTCAAATAGAAATAGAAAATAATATATATTTTTAGGATTTGTAGCTGCTAGTATTAAGCCTAGGGGAAGTAAAGTTGAGACAGGAGATATGTACTTAGCATTAGCTTTCAAATACAACAAACACAGATCAATTATTATACAAGTAGTAATTTTCATAGAACAGACTGCACAGAAAAAAAGATCAGTGTATGGAAAAAAAAAAAAAAAAATAGGTGATCCCAGTTAATAAAATTTGATTGTAGCATTCATTATACAGTATCAACCCACCTTAAATGTCTTAAAGGGGAAGTATAATGCTAAAATATTTATTTTAAGCAAACTGTTTACTGCAAAGTATAAAGACCAATCTCCATTCCTCTTTCTTAGCAGAGACAATGCCCTCTGTCTTGTCAAAGGATAAACAGGCCAACAACAAGCATGCAGGCAGTACACCATTATTCTATTAGAAAGCCGAGACACACAATGGGGCTGATTTACTAAAATTGGAGAGCGCAAAATCGAATGCAGCTCATATTCTAAACATACCAAGCTTGTACAATGTTTAACATGGTTTGTCAAAAAATATCATATTAAAAAAAAACCCCACCCTGCAAACAAAAAATTCTCTTCTCCCCTGCTGCATGTGGTTTCCTGCTGTGCATTCCTCCTGGTCTGTTTAAATCTTGCCAAGAGAGATGACCCTGCGCCTGCTATGAAAGATGGGATTCTAGGACAATATCCCCCGGACATTATCCTCCAGGACAATATTCCCCGGGAAACACCCCCCTGGACATAATCCCCCCTGGACAACATCCCACCGGACAATATCCTCCCCGGACAATATCCCCCCTCTAACCCTAACCCTATGTCCAGGGGGATGTTTTCCGGGGGGGGTATTGTCCCGGGGGGATTATGTCCAGGGGGATGTTTTCCGGGGGGATATTGTCCCGGGGGATATTGCCCGGGGGTAATGTCCGGGGGGATAATGTCCGGGGGGATATTGTCCTGATACGGAAAGATGGAGGGGGATTTGTTTTTAGTTTTTTTGACTCATTCTACAGTCTGTGTAATCTGGTCTCTCCTATTATTGAGGCCTTTTTCTCAGCACTGCTGTGGAAAAAGCTCATAGAAAAGGCGTGCTCTGGCTTGAGCTCACCACCTGCTGGCTGCATTCCTTTATAATTTGTGATGTTCTCTGCTTAATGAATCTTGAGGATCCAGGGTAGATCCTAATTCATGAAAATTGTCTTATGCATTGATAGCATTTTAGGATATATAGACATTGATATATATTGTATTTATCATTTTCAAGCTTATTATAATTGACTTCCTCTTCTGTGCCTCTCCTCGCTGTTCTTTGAATGAACAATAACAATAATATTAAAATCAATCTCTTATCTCCTTTTTTTGTCTTTTCAAAAAAATATACAATATTTGTAGTATTCCTCTGAATTTAAGTGCAAAAAGCTTTGTGTGTAGGGAAATGATTTGAAGTACTTGACATAACATTTGATGCAGTACAGGCAACTCACAAGTGTACTAATGATGGTATCATTTGTAAGTTAAAATGACAATTAGAGAATAGATTTCTGCATGTTTTTAATTTATTGTATGTTTGATATGCAAAGTTATGATATTCACTTACTTTTACAGCAATTTATATAATACAAGTATACAAAACTAAAATTTGTCCTGTCAGGATACATATGCTTTATGATTTCCTGGCGAAGGCATAATCACCTTTTTCTAGAAATGACAAGAATATCTAAATTGATATTTAAGTGGAGTCTTAACAAATCTAAAATGTTTATTGTTATACTTTTAAAGTTTCAATCCTATTTGAATTTTTTCTACCAAACAAAGTCTTTACTTGTGCTCAGTTGTGATCATATACTTTAACCTTCCTAGCGGTATTCCCGAGTGTGACTCGGGGTAAGATTTTAGTGCCAAAAGCGGTAACCCCGAGTCACACTCGGGGTAGCGCTAAGAAGATCGCTGGATGCTGGAGGAGGTTTTACTTACCTTTTCTCCGGGATCCAGCGAAGACTGCGAGCGGTGTGCGGCGGCGGAGCTCTCTCCCGATCGTCTGCGAGCCCCGGCTTCCGTCTCCGGCGACGTGACGTCCGCCGGGGGGTGGAACCGGCGGCAAATTCCAATGTAAAATGCACCAAACACACTGATATCGTTCAAAATAAAATAAAATCACATTACATTACCCCCCAGTGCCCTCTCCTGCAGTTTTACTGTACTTTTTATGTAAATATATGTATATATATATATATATATATATATACATATATATACAGTATATATATATATATATATATATATATATATATATATATATATATATATATATATATACACACACATATTATATATATATATATATATATATATATATATATATATATATATATATATATACATACATATATATGTATGTATATATATATATATATATATATACACGTATATATATATACACGTAATTCTTGTGAATGAGCAGCCCAAACCAACTGTATACATTATATATATATATATATATATATATAATATATATAATATATGTATACATAATATTTGTATACATATATATATATATATATATATATAATATGTATAATAAATGTATACAGTTGGTTTGGGCTGCTCATTCACAAGAATTACATGCTTTCAACACCTAAACTAATGGTACCGCTTTCAGCACCTAAAATCCAAAAGAATCATACCGCCAGGGAGGTTAAAGAGTATCTCTAGGTCAGTCTATTAACTATTGAAACCACCCAGATGAACCATAAACAATCACATTGATTCATTAGATTTACAATTTGCAGCAGATTAGGCTTGTTTATTGCAACATAATTTTGCTGAACTAGCACTTTGTGCATGACCATTTGCACAGTGAACTGGTAAAATGTTACTTAGGCAACATTCAGGCTCTGTTCAAATCTAGGTGTTTTTGGGTGATTTTCTGCTCTAAGCCTCAGCTCTAAAAATGCCCAACAAAACAAATCACATTCTTTTTAATGACCCCTGTTCCCATCTGAGCGTTTTGTCACCTTAAGTAAAATGCCCGTCGCTCAAAAAAGTACATGAGCTTCTTTTTTGGCAGATTACAGGTTTTTTTATTTTTTTTCATTGGTCATTTGTCAACCTAAAAATGCCTGTACAAAAACGCTGCAAAAACACTTGCAATACGGCCGAAAAAATGCCTGAAAAACGCCTGAAAAACACCAGTAAAACACCTGTAAATATAGCAACGCCTAGATGTGAACATAGCCTCAGGGTACATTTATAAAAAGCACTAGATCTCCTATGCTAAGCTCCCCCCTCCTTTAACAACTTTGGACACACTTTTATGTGGGTTGAGCGGGTACCTAGTTTTGGCAGGTACCTGATCCCACTTCTGCTCACATCTCCCGGGTGATCCGAGAAGAAGTTCAGCCCCCTTTTCTTACCCTGCAGCTTTCTGGGACATGTCACTGGTCCCAGAAAGCTGTGGGACCATTCCCAAGGTTCAACGAGGCTCAAGCATGAGCGGTAGGAATCCAGCTGTGAAGCCACTAGGATTCACAACTGATTTCCCATAGTTAAGATGCTGGTGCTGGGACCTGAAGACTGTTAAAGAACCAGTTCAGGAGAGGACAGCACTAGATCCTTGAAAAGGTAAATGTCCTTATATAAAAAAAAGTCAGCATCTACGGGATTTTTTGGGGGGCTAAGGAAGATCCTCTTTAATATCTAGTGTTACAAATGACCATTCATTTCAAGCTGACTCTCTTTGGTGAGGCTGCTTACAGGCACCAAGGTACTCACAACCAATGAGGGTCTTGGGAGAAGTATAAATATGTAAAAGCAGTAAAGTCTGGAATTTTTTTTATTTAATAATTAATGGAAAAAAGAGCTTGGGGAGTTTAGACACTCCCATTTCTTTTTAAGTTATATAATATTAATAAATAATAATAATAATAATAATAATAATAATAATAATACATTTTATTTATAGGTGCCTTTCAGAACACCCAAAGTCAATCTACAAAGATAGCAACAGAGCAACAAAAAGTAAATAAATAAAATAAATATACATAACAAATCCATTAAATTACAGAAACAAATGAATGACATCAAATAGAGTATGCTAGTTTAAAAAGATGAGTTTTGAGACGTGATTTTGAGACGTGATTTGAAGATGGGTAGGAAATCCATGTTGCGGATGTGTCAGGGTCTTCCAAAGTCAGAGGGCAGAGCAGCTAAAGGCTCTTAGTCCCATAGTGGTAAGGTGGGTGAATAGAACATTGAGATGAATGGAAGATGAAGACCTGAGAATGTGAGAGGGTCTGGTAATATGCATAATACATCTTTTTGCACACTGTTTGCACATTTTATACGGACTTTATTTGCACAGATATGTAAATTTAGGATTAGTTCATCATATGTTTATTGCACTTTTATCGGGTCTCTTATGTGATTTATCAATTTATACATAGCACAAGGACAGCACACTTTTTATTTTTTGGTTGTAGTTTGTTACACATCCTATTTGGATTGATGTTTGAGATACTGCTGTCCGTTTGATCTAATTGAGTTTTGTGTGCATTTGTTTCACTTAGTTTTTTGTCACTAAGGTTTACAGTTTTTTTTTTAACCACTTGCCTACTTTGCACTTAAACCCCCTTCCCATCCAGACCAATTTTTAGCTTTCAGTGCTCTCACACTTTGAATGACAATTGCGCGGTCATGCAACACTCAACCCATATAAATTTTTCGTCCTTTTTTTCATAGAAATAGAGCTTTCTTTTGATGGTATTTATTCACCACTGGGCTTTTTATTTTGTGCGCTATAAATGAAAAAAGACCGCAAATTTAAAAAAAAAACGTTTTTTTTTTAGTTTCTGTTATAAAATTTTGCAAATTAGTAATTTTTCTTCATAAATTTTGGCCAAAATGTATACTTCTACATATCTTTGGTAAAAATAACCCAAATAAGTGTACATTATTTGGTCTGCGTGAAAGTTAGAGAGTCTACAAGTTATGGTGCTAATCATTGAAAATTGATCACACCTAATGTACTGACAGCCTATCTCACTTCTTGAGACCCTAACAAGCCAGGAAAGTACAAATGACCCCTTTTTGGAAAGTAGACATTCCAAGGTATTTAATAAGAGGCATGGTGAGTTTTTTGAAGTTGTTATTTTTTCCCACAATTCTTTGCAAAATAAATTTTTTTTTTTTTTTTTACAAAATTGTCATATTCAACAGGTTATTTCTCTCACATGGCATATGAATACTTACAACTACACCCCAAAACACATTCTGCTACTCCTCCTGAGTATGGCGATACCACATGTGTGAGACTTTTTTACAGCCTGGCCACATACAGAGGTCCAACATTGAAGTAGCACCTCCAGGCGTTCTCGGAGCATAAAATACACTTTTCATTTCTCAACCACCTATTACACTTTTGAAGGCCCTGGAGCACCAGCACAATGAAAAAGCCCACTAAATGACCCCATTTTGGAAAGCAAACACCCCAATGTATAATCTATGAGGCATAATGAGTCTTTTGAACATGTCATTTTTTTCCAGAATCTTTCGGAAAATGTGGAAAAAAAATGAAAACGCATTTTTTTTACACAAAGTTGTCCATTTATAAGATATTTCCAACACATAGCATGTACATAGCAAAAATGACACCCCAAAATACATTCTGCTACTCCTCCTGAGTATGGTGATACCACATGTGTGAGACTTTTTTACAGCCAGGCCACATACAGAAGTCCAACATTGAAGTAGCACCTCCAGGCGTTCTCGGAGCATAAAATACACTTTTCATTTCTCAACCACCTATTACACTTTTGAAGGCCCTGGAGCACCAGCACAATGAAAAAGCCCACTAAATGACCCCATTTTGGAAAGCAAACACCCCAACGTATAATCTATGAGGCATAATGAGTTTTTTGAACATGTCATTTTTTTCCAGAATCTTTCGGAAAATGTGGAAAAAAAATGAAAACGCATTTTTTTTACACAAAGTTGTCCATTTATAAGATATTTCCAACACATAGCATGTACATAGCAAAAATGACACCCCAAAATACATTCTGCTACTCCTCCTGAGTATGGCGATACCACATGTGTGAGACTTTTTTACAGCCAGGCCACATACAGAAGTCCAACATTGAAGTAGCACCTCCAGGCGTTCTCGGAGCATAAAATACACTTTTCATTTCTCAACCACCTATTACACTTTTGAAGGCCCTGGAGCACCAGCACAATGAAAAAGCCCACTAAATGACCCCATTTTGGAAAGCAAACACCCCAACGTATAATCTATGAGGCATAATGAGTCTTTTGAACATGTCATTTTTTTCCAGAATCTTTCGGAAAATGTGGAAAAAAAATGAAAACGCATTTTTTTTACACAAAGTTGTCCATTTATAAGATATTTCCAACACATAGCATGTACATAGCAAAAATGACCCCCCAAAATACATTCTGCTACTCCTCCTGAGTATGGCGATACCACATGTGTGAGACTTTTTTACAGCCAGGCCACATACAGAGGTCCAACATTGAAGTAGCACCTCCAGGCGTTCTCGGAGCATAAAATACACTTTTCATTTCTCAACCACCTATTACACTTTTGAAGGCCCTGGAGCACCAGCACAATGAAAAAGCCCACTAAATTACCCCATTTTGGAAAGCAAACACCCCAACGTATATTCTATGAGGCATAATGAGTCTTTTGAACATGTCATTTTTTTCCAGAATCTTTCGGAAAATGTGGAAAAAAAATGAAAACGCATTTTTTTTACACAAAGTTGTCCATTTATAAGATATTTCCAACACATAGCATGTACATAGCAAAAATGACACCCCAAAATACATTCTGCTACTCCTCCTGAGTATGGCGATACCACATGTGTGAGACTTTTACGCAGTCAGGTCACATACAGAGGCCCAACATGCAAAGACACATAGCATGCACATACCATGAATTACCATGAATTACACCCCACAATACATTCTGCTGAGCAAAGGGTAAACAAAAGCTTACCTGTAGTTTTAGAAGCGCAGTTGTCCACAGGAGTTGAGTCCAGGCAGCAGGCAGGGACTTGATCAGCAACAGTGCATGCAATTCTCCAGGCAAGGATACCAGTCCAGTGTCAGTGCATGCGGTAGGCAGAGGCATGATGGCAGTAAGTCCTGCAGGCAGAAGTAGGGCCTCTGTCGGGATAGAATGGGGACAGGGGTAGAGGCTTCTCCCACCCAAATCGCTTTGAAGCCTCCGGGATCCAGACCCTAATCTGAGAAGAAGAAAAACAAAAAAAATTGTTTTCTTCATCCAGAAAAACATTTCTGGTCCCCTCACATATGCGAGACCCCTGTGGTATGAATCCCACTACTTCCAGAGGCAGGCAAAAATCGTGGTCAAACAGTCCAGGGTCAGTTCCAGAGCAGGCAGAGGTAGGTACAAAATCGGCAGGCAAAGGCGTGGTCAAATAACAGTCCAGGGTCAGTTCCAGATCAGGCAGAGGTATGAACAGAATCAGCAGGCAGAAGCATGGTCAAAAAACAGGCCAGGGTCAGTTCCGGAGCAGGCAGACATAGGTACAAAATCAGCAGGCAAAGGTGTCGTTGTATAACAGTCCAGGGTCATTTCAGGAGTATACAGTGGCATAAGGGGTGAAAGCGGAGGACTACGTTTACCATACTAATAATTTAGACAAGTATGGTAACGGCGGAAACAGTCGTCTACACAGAGGCCTGGTTGGGAAGGACACTGGGGACAGTAATAGCGGGTGTCTTTTCGAATTCCTGTTTTGGTACACACCCTACATTTTTTCTGCCGTTTTTGGTCTCTTTGTGTGGGAGGGATTTTACTTGGAAAATGGCGTTCAGACAGTCTGCTTATTACGTCAGATCTAATGTTTTCTGGTGGGCCGTTTGGAAATATGAGGGTTGTGAAGATTTCCTCCAGGTAATAAAGGAAGGGTTGGGGGCTTTCGGTGGATTTGCGGTATAAAATGTAGGAATTGTATATGGCCAAATGAAAAATATAAATTGCTACTTTTTTGTACCAATGATAGGTACGTCTTGTGGGTAGATAGGGTTCCATCATTTGGTCGTTGAAATCCACTCCCCCCATGAATAAGTTGTACTCATGTACACATGTTGGCTTTCGGACTGGGCCATTCCTTCGTCGGGATTCCACATAGTTGTCATTGTGGATCGAAGACAACATGTACACGTCTCTTCTGTCCCTCCACTTCACAGCCAGAACTTCCTCATTTCTCAGACTCGCCGTCTCCCCTCTTCTCAGCTTGGTGTTTACTAGCCTTTGAGGAAAGCCTTTCCGGTTTTTTCGGACCGTGCCACATGCAGGAGTCTTCTTTCTGTGAAGGTTTCGGAACAGGGGCAAACTGGTGTAGAAATTGTCTACGTACAGGTGGTAGCCTTTTTCAAGGAGGGGGTAAATGAGGTCCCAAACAACTTTCCCGCTTGATCCCATGTAGTCCGGACATTCAGGGGGATGCAGCTGGGTGTCCTTCCCTTCGTACACCCTGAAGGCATAGGTGTACCCTGTGGCTCGGTCACATAGTTTGTAAAGCTTCACCCCATAGCGGGCCCGTTTGCTGGGAATGAATTGTTTGATGCCCAGCCTGCCAGTAAATTTCACAAGGGACTCATCCACACATATATTTTGGTCTGGGGTAAATAATTGAGGGAATATTTCTGAAAAATAATTTAGAAGTGGCCGAATTTTGAACAGCTTGTCAAATGCTGGGGAATTTCGGGGAGGGCACTGGGTATTGTAGTTGAAATGTAGGAACCTCATGATCATCAGATACCTGGCCCTGGGCATTACTGCAGAGTAGATGGGCATATGGTAGATTGGTTTGGTTGACCAATATGCTTGCAGTTCGTTTTTTTTATTGAGTCCCATGTTGAGGGTGAGGCCTAAAAATATCTTGAACTCCTCCACCGTTAGGTCTCTCCACTCAAAGGGACGGGAATAAAAAGATGTGGGGTTACTCTGGATAAATTGATGTGCATACAGGTTGCACTGGGCCACAATGGACGTCAGCAGGTCCTCCGTAAAAATTAAACGGAAGTAGTCAATTGGGGCAAAGTTCTCAGTGTTGACCTGGACTCCTGGCTGGGCAGTGAAAGGGGGGATGATGGCTTCTCCTGAGTTGGGAGGAAGCCACAGGGGGTTCAGAAGGGCATAGGGAAGGCTGGCGTTGGTCCTAACCCTTTGGGGACGAGGTGACACCCCACTTGAGCTTGGCCTTTCTTGCCGAGGCACTGTGGTGCTGGTGGATGGCACTGCGGAGCTGGTGGATGGCACTGCGGAGCTGGTGGATGGCACTGCGAAGCTGGTGGATGGCACCGCGGAGCTGGTGGATGGCACTGCCTCCTCCTCACCAGAACGCCTTCGTTTGGCAGGCGGGCAGTATTCCTCCTCGTCGGAGTCGGTCTGCGTCCCGCTGCTAATGACCGGCTCGTAATTTACTTCGGAGTCAGACTCTGACTCCGAAGATTCCGAAGCAGAAAGCTCCCTGTCCATGTCCTCACTGATTATATTGAAGGCCTCCTCGGCTGAGAAAATTTTTTTTGCCATCGTTGGTGACACTGATGGGCACGGTGACACTGATGAGCACTGGGCGGCACTGATGGGCACACTGGTGGGCACTGGGCACACTTATGAGCACTGGGCGGCACTGATGAGCACTGGGCGGCACTGATGAGCACTGGGCGGCACTGATGGGCACACTGGTGGGCACTGGGCACACTTATGAGCACTGGGCGGCACTGATGAGCACTGGGCGGCACTGATGAGCACTGGACGGCACTGATGAGCACTGGGCGGCACTGATGAGCACTGGACGGCACTGATGAGCACTGGGCGGCACTGATGAGCACTGGACGGCACTGATGAGCACTGGGCGACACTGATGAGCACTGGGCGGGCACTGATGGGCACTGGGCGGCACTGATGAGCACTGGGCGGCACTGATGGGCACACTGGTGGGCACTGGGCACACTTATGAGCACTGGGCGGCACTGATGAGCACTGGGCGGCACTGATGAGCACTGGACGGCACTGATGAGCACTGGGCAGCACTGATGAGCACTGGGCGGCACTGATGAGCACTGGGCAGCACTGATGGGCACACTGGTGGGCACTAGGCACACTTATGAGCACTGGGCGGCACTGATGAGCACTGGACGGCACTGATGAGCACTGGGCGGCACTGATGAGCACTGGGCGGCACTGATGAGCACTGGGCGGGCACTGATGGGCACACTGGTGGGCACTGGGCGGCACTGATGAGCACTGGGCGGCAGTGATGAGCACTGGGCGGCACTGATGAGCACTGGGCAGGCACTGATGGGCACAGGTGGGCACACTGGTGGGCACTGGTGGGCACACTGGTGGGCACTGGTGGGCACACTGGTGGGCACTGATGAGACTGGGCACACTGATGGCACACTGATGGCACACTGGTGGGAACACTGGTGGGCACACTGGTGGGCACTGGTGGGCACTGGTGATCACTGGTGGGCAATGGTGGGCACTTTTTTTACCACTTACGATCTCTCCTCTCCTCACACTGCAGTCTGTGTGTGAGGAGGGAGAGCTGGCAATGAGTGATGATCTCAAATGTTTACATTTGAGATCATCTCTCATTGGATGCCTCGATCGTGACGAATGGCCGCTGTGATTGGCCATTCGTCACGATCTGTGATTGGCTGTGTCCAAGGGACACGGCCAACACAGATTATCCCCGGTGCGCGCTCGCGGGAGCGCGCGGGGAGTCTGTTACTACCGAGGCAATGACAGATGATCTCATATGTTTACATATGAGATCATCTCTCATTGGATGCCTCGATCGTGACGAATGGCCGCTGTGATTGGCCATTCGTCTCGATCTGTGATTGGCTGTGTCCAAGGGACACGGCCAACACAGCTTCTGCCCGATGCGCGCTCGCGGGAGCGCGCGGCGGGCGTGTTTATGGGAGGCCGTTTAAAAACGGCCTCCTGAAAATTCAAGTCCGCGCTGCAGCCGTATATAGGCTGTAGCGCGGATGTGAGCAGGTTAAATATTATCTTGGGTTTAGTAAAGCTTGTATATGCTATTCACTGCAGAAAACAAGGCTTTAGTGCAACCTTACTCTGAACTGGTCAATTGTGTAAAGTAGGTGGATTTTGCTCCATGTGATTATCATTCAGTTCTTTGTGAATAGTAAGTCTAGTTTCAAATGACAGCCTTTGCTTTTAGTTTTTTCACAATTCTGGTGTAATCTATGGTGCTGAGTGGGTAATAGGAGACTGTAACGGATCTTTGTACCCCAGGTGGGCACATCCGCCGGACCTGTGTCTCCTCTTTATTACATTCCAAGACAACAGTTTTACACACAGTTAGGGAAACTCCCTTTAGCCTTGCCACAGCGGGGGAAGGGAACAGGGACCAACCAATGAGAACTGAACATTTGTACATTTTAAACAGGCAGTCTTAATACACACCCCCTGCGGAGAGATGTCTCCAGCTCAGACCAGACCATTGTCTGTGTCAGGATTCCACACAATTAGACACAGAAACAGGAGGGGGGGGGGGGGTGGCCTGTAACATTACATTCCAAACACTTGGTTCTCAAACGTATACACATGCAATAAACATAATGCATACATGAAGGACAATATACAGTGGCTGTGTTTGCTACAGAGACAATCCAGAATTTTAAGGGTGCTAGGATATTTAGGAGATTGTTCAGGTCATCATTGTAATGGGGAAACCATGTCATCAGGAGTGGATAAAGAGTTTATACTGGGGAGGCAATTGATACCACTGGACAGAGCAATAGGAATCAATGTCCCTAATATTCTGAAATGAAATAACCCATGGCAGAGGGGTATTTTATAATGAATGGTTAAACCTAAATGATAGTAACTTGTTATATGAGATGGATAGATCATCTACAGTAACATTAGATAAAACCACATCATAACGGCAAACCAAATCCAGGACATGACCATTAGAGTGGGTGGGAAAATTATTAAATTGATGTAAATTACAACTATCAAGGCAAAATGTAAAGTAATTTGTGAGAGCATTGTTGATATTGTTCATGTGTATATTAAAATCTCCCAGCGGAATTATATTAGGGGGGAGTAAGCAAAGATGGGTAATCAAAGCACTGTTAAGTTTAGATAGATGATAGACTGTGGCAACAATAGTAGGGGTTGGGTTTTGCAGTGGCAGGGAGAGAGATTCAAATGAAACATGAGCAAGCAGAGAAACGGGTGAGATTTTCCACTTCTCATTGTAGAATATTGTGAGACCACCCACTCTCCTGGATACACGAGGCTGACAGATGTAAACAAACCCAGGAGGAGTGGATTCATTCAACTGAGAGAAGTCATTAGGATGTTGCCACAAAATATCAAACTTATGATCAGTTAAGATATCCTGGATGAGAGGACCTTTGCTCATAAGAGAGCAAATGGTAAACAGACCGAAGTTGACAAAGCTGTGCTGGTGTTTGACATGGATGTTTGCCAACATAGTTAGGCTGGCCAAAACACTTTGGTCAAATTCGATGTCTGGGATTTCTTGAAGGAGGATGAGTTAATGACTAGATGGAGTGAATGGGGTTGGAGTTATCCATGTGGAAGTTCCATCAGGATCCAGAGTGAGATCCACAGTGGATATATTTGGGATGGGCTGGACGAGCGATGTCACAGTATAGATACAATGTCGGAGGTGTACCGGACAGGTGGAACCATGGTTGCACAAGCTCAGAAGCTGTGTATTGGAGTATCACTGTTAATGGTTTGAATACAATGTACAGGACAGTCCAGACAAGCATGTACCTTATGAGCAACTTGTAGTTCCACATTGTTGTCTACAAGATCCAGAGCTGAAGAGGTACACACTGTAGAAACACACTGCAGAGACACAGACTGGACTGTGAGACCTGTAGCTGGAGGTTAGGTAATCACTGCAGAGACACAGGCTTGACTGTGAGGCCTGTAGCTGGGGGTCAGGTACACAATGTGGAGACACAGACTGGACTGTGAGGCCTGTATCTGGAGGTAAGACACAGACTGCAGAGACACAGACTGGACTGTGAAGCTTGTAGCTGGGTGTGGTGATGCACACACTGCAGTGACAGTCTGCGCCGATCCAGTCACATAATCCTACAGCTCTGGGTTCCCTGTGTCATAGAGCAATCAACGACAGCTGGGAATTCTTGCCACCACAACATTTCCCATAGGTTCCCCAAGGCCCAGCCATTGTCTCTTGTCCATCCTCTTCCCTGTAGCCACTGCTCACTGACACAGGGGAGCTGGAGCTTCAGGTTCACATAACCTGACTGGAGCTTCCTAAAAAATGGTATAAAGATATTTTTTACACAGGGTAGGCAGAATGTAATAGATGTATGTAATAGATAGGAGGAGGGGAGGAAAAACACTTTTAAGAAAAGTTAGAGTTAGGCTTCATTTCCACATTATGTATTAAGTATTCATTGCTCTATGCATCCCAGCTAGGTTAAATTATCCCTCTTTAGGTGTCAATAACCACTGTCATGGAGAAAGGCTCTGATGGGAAAGCCAATCTTTTAAAGCTTTCGCCATAACAAGAGATGAGGGCAAATATTCCAGTGGGAAGACTTGTTCTAGTAACAGCTGTCTAACAGAAGAATTCCCCATACTTTTTACAAATCTCTTCTTGCTTATTGTTACATCTTCGGAAACAAAAAGTGAAAGGTCTTCCCCTTAACAAGACATAAACCAGAAAAATGTAATGGATGGGGTTTTTATGCTTTCTATCCAATTTTTTTTAAATAGCTATACATACACCTTAATATAGAGAACAATAGAAAAATTATGCCGTGCCATTTCTGTGTTTTTATTTTGGAATTATCAAATTGTGTGTGATTCAGATATATGTATGTCCTTAGTAAAGCATTAATGTCTAACATTTTTATTTAAAACATTTGAATTATATATTTATAATCATTTTTTATGTTTGTGTTTCAGGGAAAGAAAGTCCAAACTCCAAATGCTGTTATTCTGAGAGTGGTGGTGTAACCAAACTTGGAAATCATACAAATAGCAGATACCCCAAAACACCTTGTCATTTGGATCTCTACTCTGAAGGTAGGAAATAATAATATTTAATCTCATATAAAGACACCTGTATCCAGTAAATAATAAGCTAATTTTTTAAGGAAACATGTATTTTCATTGTTTATGAGAGTCTCTTTCAGTGTATATGAGTGTTGACCATACTACGAAAAACAATGAACAATGTTCATTAGCTTCTAACAAATAGGCAACAGGTATGTTTTCATCAATGTAAAGGTAGAACCCCTGTTAACAATTTTTTTTTTTTAGCTTTGGATAGTTTGGGAGAGGTTTACAATCTCTTTTATGATGTTGTTAATATACTTTGCCTCCATTGGAGAGATTTCTAATCACTTCTTGCCCTAGACACTACTTTTAACAAAGACAGGAAGTGACAAAGAGAATAAAAAATTAAAAAGGTCTAATCCTTCCCCACCCTTTCCTAATTAGTTAATTCCCTCTTAAATAGCTCTGTTGCTCTTCAAATCCTTTAGTTTCCAGGGTAAAACCTGAAAGAGTTGCTCAATATCTGCTAAGGTGGCTTGAAGCCACACCCTTACTGGGGCCATCAACCTGCTGTCATTATTCAATGGTTTAGAGTCAGAAACTCAGTGACCATTAAAAGCTTTCGCATTGGGCTGTTCAACTGTGGAAATGGTACATAAAGTGGAACTATACTCATCTCCCCAATAGCGATGCTTTATCCACAAACTCCCTCATCTGCCTCTGACATTTTAGCCTGGTCTTCTTCCAGGTTCAAGTTCTTCAGCCACCTTTATTGGCCATGCCAGGATAACTCCTGGACATGTGCAGGTGTTTGTTCACCCCAGCAGTACTGAAAGTGTAAACTGAACTCTGCATGTGAAGAAGATTGCTGGCAGGCAAGAGGGTATAATTTATTGCAGAAGAGACATGGGTTCAATGTACCAAAGGCAAATGGATTTTTACCTTAACTTAGCGAATAGTGCACAAATTCACTTAGCAAATAATACCAAACACATGCAGGAACAAAAAAAATAAAATTATATCTTATTGTACATATTTGGTTGATGGAAGTCAGCAGAGCGTCATCTTATTAAGTAAGCTAAATGAAAATTCCCCTGTAAAATGAAAATTCACTTGCAAAATGAACAGCTTTTTTGACTTTAGTAAATCTACCCAATAATATGTCACATGCAATAAAGTCCCACCTGACACCTTTAAATTCAAGAACTGTATACAGCCTTAGCCTAGAATCATTTATATCTGCAATGGCAGCTATCATTTATGTCTGTAAAACCAATGCTAGTTCTGGCGTTGATGAAGCCAGCCTTTCTCCATTCCAACTCACAAATTCCTATTGGCCAAGGGTTAAATGACTGTGGGGCTCTAAAACTATGAAGAAATGTCATAGCTTGCCTATTAAGTAGCATTAAGTAGCAAGTGGCCAACATTCAGCCATAGTACATGTGAATGATAGCTCCCCTGTCAAATAGGGTGCCTGCCCTTTTTTTACCTGTTAGCAGCACTTTTTTTTAATTTATAGTGACAGAATCATTTTAAGATTAGAAATACGGACACCTAAATATATACATACTAAATACAGGGGAAAGGTTCCTAAGAGAGAGACATTGATTTGTATTTATTTAAAATGTGTACCCCATAAAATTGTTGTTTTCAGTTATAAATGTTATACACTTTGATATTCTCGTTATTCCAAATGTATTTTTGGTCTTTTAACCAGTGGGATAACAAAATCCACAGATTTTGCTAAATATTTAAACACACATTTCTCTTTAAGACTATAATAACTGAGAAAACACTAATTGAATTACAATTATTATTAAACATATATTAATTACTAATTATTATTAAATACCAATTATTAATAGTTAGTAGCATAACAGTTGAAATGGTTGTAAACCTCAGATATATAATATGACCAAATCATATCACTCTTTGGTGTGTGTACTTGTCTCAATTAGGAGCACTAAGTGTAATTTCTGTCTGCTGCTTCATTCCTCTGCTATCAACATGAATCACTTCTGACAAGTATTCCTGACACCAAGAGAAATAAGTTTACAGGGGAGGGAGCGCCAGCTGATTGACAGCCTCAGCTCTGTTCCTGTGTGCTGTGTGAAGGGGGGCGGGTGTCCCTTCCCTCCCTTCCAATCAGATCTCAGAGCTCTCTTCACTGAGCCATACAAAGAGTAATTTCAGCTCTCCACCCCCTTTTTTTCCTGAGTGCTCAGACAGGCTTTGTAAACTCTGGACTTAAACAGCAACAAATTATGTAGGATGATTTGTTTCATTCTTGTGTATCACTCGCCATTCACTTAGGTATGTGGAAGGGTTTACAACCACTTTAAAAAAAAGTTGAGCATTGAAGAGGAAACTGCTTTGTTTTTGCTTTCAGTAAAGTTTAATACCCCACAAGCCAAAAAAGCTGAAATAAAGCGCCCGTGCTTTTTGTAAACTCCTCTATTATGCTGCAGCGTGATTTTTCAGGGACTGTCAACAGCAGAAATACAGAGGATAATAAACAAAAATTATAGTAGATTTCAGCAAACAGGAGGTGCTTTCATTCAGCCAACTTTAATAAATCTGCCTCTTTCTTAACCCCTAACCTTACCTGCCCAACTCTGAAAAAGGCATTGAACTAAAAATTAAGCTTTTATTTTATATTTTAGCTTAAAATACAATCAATATATACAGTATCTTTATTATATTTTTTCATGTGACAACACTGAAGAAATGGCACTCTGCTACAATGTAAAGTAGTGAGTGTACAGCTTGTATAACAGTGTAAATTTGCTGTCCCCTTAAAATAACTCAACACAGTCATTAATGTCTAAACCGCTGGCAACAAAAGTGAGTACACCCCTAAGTCAAAATGTTCAAATTGGGCCCAACGTGCTGTATGGTCTTGACCATCATGCTGATGCTCAGTTTCAGGGTCTTGGTAATTTTCTTATAGCCTAGGCCACCTTTAGGTAGAGCAAAAAATCTTTTTTTCAGATCCTCAGAGAGTTCTTTGCCATGAGGTGCCATGTTGAACTTCCAGTGACCAGTATGAGAGAGTGAGAGCAATCACACTAAATTTAACATACCTTCTCCCCATTCACACTTTAGACCTTGTAACAGCAGCAAGTCACATGACACTGGGAAGGGAAAATGGCTAATTGGGCCCAATTTGGACTATTTGACTTAGGGGTATACTCACTTTGGTTGCCATCGGTTTAGACATAAATGGCTGTGTGTTGAGTTACTTTGAGGGGACAGCAAATTTACACTGTTATACAAGCTGTACACTCTCTACTTTACTTTTGTAGCAAAGTGTAATTTCTTCAGTGTTGTGTTGAAAAGATATAATAAAATATTAAAATATTTACAAAAATGTGAGGGGTGTACTCACTTTTGTGAGATACTGTACTTTAGGTATAATGTATCGAGACCATACACTTTCTAATTTGATTGTACAATCTCCTGCAGCTCTACCAACAGCTATGTAGAACAAGGACTTGCATAAATACATACAACGCTTTTGCATTGTTTAGGTGTGGCCTCCTATTAAATAGTTTTGTTACACTTAAAGAATATTGTACAATCAGATTGTAACACGTATGATCACCATCTTTATAAATGTATAGCTGTATGTTAGGTGCAAGAAAATAAAAACAAGAAGAAAATGTATACTTTAGCTGACACTTTACCTAGTTGTCTACTAAAATTATGTTTTGACTGAATCTGTCAAATATGAGTCACTTTAACCAATTTGTTGATTTCTTTAGACTAGTTTCCTTACAACAAATGAATGTTTTAAATGAATAGATTGTTTGGAAAATTCAGATCATTCCAGTGAAATAATATTGAAAAGATCATATGTCCTAATACCATTTCATTATCAATTTAGATTTAGAGGAAGAATTATTTGTGTAATTTGTGGTTTAACAAACCAGTCAATTGTACCACAATATGATATATTTTATAGTAGAAGTCAATAGATTTGTTATTAAAAGCAATCAGATCAATGGAAGCAACAGCACCACCACTTGTGTGGAATTGAACCATTTTTGGCATCTGACCAGTTGAATCATCTTATCAAATATTCACTGTGTATAGCCATGATTATGTTTAAATCTGTAAATATGATTTTTTTTGTTGTTATTTATATAAAGATAATCATAATTTAAAGGAGTGAATATGCATGCGGAATATAATCCTCCGTGATGTTTGGGAAGTTGCTTTACATACATTGCTACTCTTAAAACTACATCTGTTGAGGAAATTGTAAAATGATTGATTAAAATTGCAGAGATGTTCTGAAATGGTTAATTGCACTTACTTTCTCATCCAGTGGGCTGTCAGCTTAAAAATATTGTTTTCGATGGTGATTATTTTTCCTCCATTTTCTTACTCATTCTCCAATTCCTTTTCTATACTTTATGAACAACATCCTTCAATATAGACAGCATCAAGTTGGCTATATACATGGTAATGCATTTAAGCTGAAATGGTGACATGTTAAATCTAAGAAAAATTGTATACAATTACATGTGCAAGACTGAAGACAGGTTGACAAATATCATATATACTTGCTGTTATTTTTTCCGGTTGCGTAACTTAATGTTGCCTTGTTGCATCAAACATTACGGTAGGCCTTCCACAATAGTTTTACATATGAGTTTCTGTAGATATTGATGCTTTAAATTGCTGGCTCATCATTATTACAAAAAAATGCTTTGTTGTAAATTTCCATTTATGAAAAATATCACTGTTTAATAAGGAATTCATTTCCACAATTTTGTTTTTACCATCTAAGGGTAAGAAAGTACATTTTATAATTCAACTCTTTCTTTTCTACTCTTACCTTATGTAAAAAATAATTTCTATGTACTTTCATTGATTCACTATGTAATTTCTCATAATGATTGATGCAATACTTTTAAACAATTGGATTTTTGTTATGATCATTTGAAGCAGCACAAATAGTAAATTTTCTGGCATCCACAAGATCTCTTTCAATGGAAAAACTTAATAAGCATGCAGATCAGGAAAGTCAGATAACAATTAAAAGTCCTTATTAGCATACTTGTTCTGGATCAACTATTTGAAGTATTGATGCAAGAGCATTAACATTACTGCCTGGCAACTTGCATTTGTATACAAAAAGTGAGCAAAAATAGAAGCAACCTTCAGGTTTCCTCCCAAAAATTTCCTTTTTAAGCGACTCTGCCATTAAGTACCACAATTCAAAAAAGGCTTACCTGGAAAAGAAACAACTCTATAGCTTCTTTTCCTATTGCTTTCACTGTCAGAACACTGATCTTTTCAGGAGAGTTCCCCTACTGAAGCCAGACAGAAAACCAACACTCCTCTCTCTTACCTCCATGTCACTACAGGAAGCAGTAAACACTGCATGGAACCCAGAAGGTCAACACTTCTAGAAGTGTTGGTTTGTCTTCAAAGCTAAGTGGAGGATATCCCCTGAATGGTATTCTAGTGGCATGTTCAGTAAGCTAAGTATTCATTTTCTTTTTTTTTTTTCTAGGTATGCCTTTTATAAATTGTTATACCTTACAACAAGGTCCCTTTAAGGTAGACTTATGAAAGATGCTTTAGACATTTTCAAGAAAGAAAAATTAAACTTTTAATCAACCATGCCATTTTATTATTTGCATTTTTGTTGAAACCTGCTTCCTAGACAGATAGTTTTTCTTTCTAGTTATGCTAACATGCTTTCTAATAGATCAACCAACCGTGTTCGACTGAAGTCTACCAATTTTAAGATAAATATCATTATAAAGAGGACTTTTGTATTGACTTCTACAGTTAATTAGTATAAAGAACCATTCTTATGTCTTTAAATGTATCTATAGTGAAGTGACAACTTAAATGAAGCATTTGTCTCTTTAAACTTAAACGACTTCAAACACGAAGCTTCTAACCTTTTTAAATTACAATCTGAGGACTGGTGAATGAATCAATTCATTTCTTTGAAGAGCCATTTAAGAATCCCATTTTAGTTTCCTCAAAGGCATGCACTTGCTCTTTGTCCAACTCCAAATCGAAAACTGCTTGACGGACTGCCCTATGGCTTTCTATCAATTTGTATAACTATTCTGCTCAGACGCTCATGCCTTGTAAAAGTTGAGCCAGACCTTAAAGTTTAGAAAGAGTTAATTTTTGTAAAAAGAAAAATAATTAGTGATGTTTTAATGTATTATGTTCTCCATAAGAGTTCATGTTTCCCCTTCTTTAAGAAGTAACAGTTTTGGGGTGTAAAGTGGAACCTCGAGCAAACAGCTAAATAGACAGATTACATACAAATCTAGGAGCTGTTTTACTTGTCAAAGGATTTGTATCACTGTGCATTCATATCTGAGATGTACACAGTCTGGCCAGACAGCAAAGGAAGCTTGAAGACCTGACTTTTGTTTTGTCTCTCCTCCAGTCTAGGACTGGACAGTGAAAGAAAATCAGAAAACTGATGAGCTTTTTTTCTTTCCCCCTGCACTCCTTTCTTTTGAGCATGTTGTTTGTTAGCACATGGGCACTGAAGCAAAACTGATTGACTCTTTTCACTGCCTTTCCCCCTCCCGATCTGGGCTTCGCAAACAGGAGGAGATGGCAAAAGACTGATAAAAACACACTAATGATATACACAGTATATATATATATACTTTTTTTAATTAAGTTAGACAAATGTATTTTGATGATAGTGGGAAAATAGATTTTGTGAACACCATTTATTTAACACTGCCTTGATCACAATTGGGAAGAAATTATTATCAGAGTTTTTTGTTCTTATGCTCTATCACAATTAATACAGATGGATACCTAATATTTAATTCACAGAATGTTTTTTAAGATGAAATTATGTAGGAAATTCTCATTCAATAAGCACATTCTGTGCATACAGAAAGTGTTCACAGCGCTTCATTTTTATAACATTTTGTTATGTCACAGCCTTATTCCAAAATTGATTAAATTCTTTTCTTTCTTCAAAAAGATCATAATTAGGCAGAAATCGTTGTCAAAGAGTTTTTTTCTTATTATGCTCTATCACAACTAATACAGATGAATACTTAATATTTAATTCACAGAGTGTTTTTTTATGATGAAATTATGTAAGAATTCCTCATCCAATAAACATATAGTTACAGTATTAATTTATTGTAAGTTGCTTTTACCATAATTTTGAGTGCATATTTGAAAGGGAAAGTGATACTAGCTGTAATGTGATGTAGATTCAACATCAATTGCAGAAAAAAAAAGACCCACTACTACTCAACCACTTTTCTCTGCCACCATGATGACCCACTGTGCACCAATGTTGCTTTGCTGCACTACCATTGTTAAATTACAGTTAGATCACTGGCTGCTGTTGGAAACAAAGCAGCTTGGCATCATGGGTGATATCATTGATCATGTTTGATCCAAATTTTTTTTTTTTTTTTAATTTAGGTGAGTGCCTGCGCTTAGGGAAAATTAAATATGTAAATAAATATCTAAAAATGTCTATAAATATCTATAGAGGTGGCTGCTGCTGATAAAAAAGGGGAAGCTTTTCTGAATAAATTATTTATGTGTATCAGCGCTGCTCAATAAGGTGCAGAAAATTATTGGTCAATAATTGAATAAATATGTGCAAAGAAATACCTCAGTGCCTAGTGTCTCAAAGTGCTTAAACTCAAATATGCAGATCACACTATAAGCATATACAAACTTTAGGATCAATATAAATATAAATGAATATAAAAATTAATCAAAGTGCTTCGTGACTCAAAGTGCTATAACTCAATATGCAAATTGCAATATAAACATATATGTATGATATTCAAATTTCATTCAAAAATATAATCATATATAATCAAATTCAGAAAAGCGAAGCACACAGAGTACAGGACTCAAGAGTATGTATTGTGCAGTGCTGAGGAGTGCATATCATACAGGGTGCAATAGCCATAAACATGTACAGTATACAACATTAAAAGGTACAGTATGTACCACACAGGACAGCAAAAAGACTATGATCAGAAGCATGTTAGGTACACTGTACATACATAATCTAAGGTTTATGATACACACTCCTAACCGCCAACCCCTTATACTGGGCTATACATTATAAAATCATCACCCCGCTCTCTTTATACTAGGCTGTATTTTACATGCTTCTGACCACTTCACTCTGTCAGTTCTGTTGTACCTTACATACTCCTGGCTGTATGATGTGATGTATTTTGCATGCTTCTGACTGCTGTACTCCCCACATACAAAGTAGTTGGATTATACAACATATAGCCCTGTGTACAGAGTGCAGTGGTCAGGAATACGTAACAAAGAGCCCAGCACACAGTGTAATGCACGGTCCAACATACAAAGTAAAAGCCATTGTACAGAGTGCAGAATTCAAGAGTATTGTTCAGGGGCCATTAATATTTAACATGTGATTGTAAGACACCCCCCCACACAAAAAGTTCTCTCACCTGTTCACAAATTCTCCCCCCACCAGCTCTCTCACCTGTTCACAAATCCTCCACTCCCCCCCAGCTCTCTCACCTGTTCACAAATTCTGCCCCCAGCTCTCTCACCTGTTCACAAATCCGCCCCTCCCCCACATCACTCACCTGTTTACAAATCCTTCTCTCCCCTCCAGCTCTCTCCCCTTATCACAAATCCTCCCCCCAACTCTCTCCCCTGTTTACAAATCCTTCCCCCAGCTCTCTCACCTGTTCACAAATCCTCCCACCCCCCCCAGCTCTTTCACCTGTTCACAAATCATCCCCTCCCCAGCTCTCTCACCTGTTCACAAATCCTTCCCTCCCTCCAGATTTCTCTCCTGTGCAAAAACCCTCCGCCCAGCTTTCTCCCCTGTTTACAAATCCCCCAGCTCTCTCACCCCTTCACAAATTCTTCCCTCCCCCCTGCTCTTTCACCTGTTCACAAATCCTCCCCCAGCTCTCTCACCTGTTCACAAATCATCCCCTCCCCCCCAGCTCTCTCACTTGTTCACAAATCCTCACCTCCCCCCAGCTCTCTCACCGGTTCTCATATCCTCCCCTCCCCCAGCTCTCCCACGTGTTCATAAATCCTCCCCCCAGCTCTCTCACCTGTTCATAAATCCTCCCCTCCCCCCATATCTCTCTCCTGTTAACAAATGCTCCCCCCAGCTCTCTTACCTGTTCAAAACTCCTCCCCTCCCCCCAGATCTCTCTCCTGTTCACAAATTCTCCCCCCTCAGCTCTCGCACATGTTCACAAATCCTCCCCTCCCCATCTCTCTCACCTGTTCACAAATCCTCCCCACTCCCAGCTCTCTCACCTGTTCACAAATCCTCCCCCAGCTCTCTCACCTGTTCACAAATCCTCCACTCCCCCCAGCTCTCTCACCTGTTCACAAATCCTCACATTCCCCCAGCTCTCTCACCGATTCACATATCCTTCCCTCCCCACCAGCTCTCTCATCTGTTCACATATCCTCCCCTCCCCCCAGCTCTCTCATCTGTTCACAAATCATCCCCTCCCCAGCTCTCTGACCTGTTCACAAATCCTTCCCTCCCTCCAGATTTCTCTCCTGTGAAAAAACCCTCCCCCCAGCTTTCTCCCCTGTTTACAAATCCCCCCGGCTCTCTCACCCATTTACAAATTCTTCCCTCCCCCCAGCTCTTTCACCTGTTCACAAATCCTCCCCCAGCTCTCTCACCTGTTCACAAATCCTCCCCTCCCCCCAGCTCTCTCACCTGTTCACAAATCCTCACCTCCCCCCAGCTCTCTCACCGGTTCACATATCCTTCCCTCCCCACCAGCTCTCTCACCTGGTCACAAATCCTCCCCTCCCCCAGCTCTCTCACCCGTTCACAAATCTCCCCTCCCCCAGCTCTCTTGTCTGTTCACAAATCCTCCCCTCCCCCAGCTCTCCTACCTGTTCACAAATCCTCCCCCCAGCTCTCTCACCTATTCACAAATCCTCCCCTACCCCCAGATCTCTCTCCTGTTCACAAATCCTCCCCCCCAGCTCTCCTACCTGTTCACAAATCCTCTCCCCAGCTCTCTCACCTGTTCACAAATCCTCCCCTCCCCCCAGATCTCTCTCCTGTTCACAAATCCTCCCCCCAGCTCTCTCAACTGTTAAAAACTCCTCCCCTCCCCCCAGATCTCTCTCCTGTTCACAAATCCCCCCCAGCTCTCTCACCTGTTCGAAACTCCTCCCCTCCCCCCAAATCTCTCTCCTGTTCACAAATCCCCCCCCTCAGCTCTCTCACCTGTTCAAAATTCCTCACCTCCACCCAGCTCTCTCACCTGTTCAAAATTCTTCCCCTCCACCCAGCTCTCTTACCTGTTCACAAATCCTCCCCTCCACCCTTACCTGTTCACAAATCCTCCCCTACCCCAAACTCTCTCACCTGTTCAGAAATCCTCCCCCCAGCTCTCTCACCTGTTTACAAATCCTCCCCTCCCCCCAGCTCTCTTACCTGTTCACAAATCCTCCCCTTCCCCCAGTTCTCTCACCCATTCACAAATCCCCCCTCCCCCCAGCTCTCTCGTCTGTTCACAAATCTTCCCCTCCCCCAGCTCTCTCACCTGTTCACATATCCTCCCCTACAGCTTTCTCACCTGTTCACAAATCCTCCTCTCCCCCCCCCAGTTCTCTCTCCTGTTCACAACCCCCCCCCAGCTCTCTCACTTGTTCACAAATCCTCCCCTCCCCCATCTCTCTCACCTGTTCACAAATCCTTCCCCTCAGCTCTCTCACCTGTTTACAAATCCTTCCCTCTCCCCAGCTCTCTTACCTGTTCACAAATCCTCCCCTTCCCCCAGTTCTCTCACACATTCACAGATCCCCCAGCTCTCTTGCCTGTTCACAAATCTCCCCCCCAGCTCTCTCATCTGTTCACATATCCTCCCCTCCCCCCAGCTCTCTCATCTGTTCACAAATCCTCCCCCCCAGCTCTCTCACCTGTTCACAAATCATCCCCTCCCCAGCTCTCTGACCTGTTCACAAATCCTTCCCTCCCTCCAGATTTCTCTCCTGTGCAAAAACCCTCCCCCCAGCTTTCTCCCCTGTTTACAAATCCCCCCAGCTCTCTCACCCGTTTACAAATTCTTCCCTCCCCTCAGCTCTTTCACCTGTTCACAAATCCTCCCCCAGCTCTCTCACCTGTTCACAAATCCTCACCTCCCCCCAGCTCTCTCACCTGTTCACAAATCCTCACCTCCCCCCAGCTCTCTCACCGGTTCACATATCCTTCCCTCCCCACCAGCTCTCTCACCTGTTCACAAATCCTCCCCTCCTCCAGCTCTCTCACCCGTTCACAAATCTCCCCTCCCCCCAGCTCTCTCATCTGTTCACAAATCCTCCCCTCCCCCAGCTCTCCCACCTGTTCACAAATCCTCCCCCCAGCTCTCTCACCTGTTCACAAATCCTCCCCCCCAGCTCTCTCACCTGTTCAAAACTCCTCCCCTCCCCCCAGATTTCTCTCCTGTTCACAAATCCCCCCCTCAGCTCTCTCACCTGTTCAAAATTCCTCCCCCCAGCTCTCTTACCTGTTCACAAATCCTCCCCTCCCCCTCACCTGTTCACAAATCCTCCCCTACTCCAAACTCTCTCACCTGTTCACAAATCCTCCCCCCAGCTCTCTCACCTGTTCAAAACTCCTCCCCTCCCCCCAGATTTCTCTCCTGTTCACATATCCTCCCCCCCCTCAGCTCTCTCACCTGTTCAAAATTCCTCCCCCCAGCTCTCTCACCTGTTCACAAATCCTCCCCTCCCCCATCACTTGTTCACAAATCCTCCCCTACCCCAAACTCTCTCACCTGTTCACAAATCCTCCCCCCAGCTCTCTAACCTTTTTACAAATCCTCCCCTTCCCCCAGTTCTCTCACCCATTCACAAATCCCCCCTCCTCCCCAGCTCTCTCGTCTGTTCACAAATCTTCCCCTCTCCCAGCTCTTTCACCTGTTCACATATCCTCCCCTGCAGCTTTCTCACCTGTTCACAAATCCTCCTCTCCCCCCCAGTTCTCTCTCCTGTTCACAAACCCCCCCCCCAGCTCTCTCATCTGTTCACAAATCCTCCCCTCCCCATCTCTCTCACCTGTTCACAAATCCTTCCCCCCAGCTCTCTCACCTGTTTACAAATCCTCCTCTCCCCCCTGCTCTCTTACCTGTTCACATATCCTCCCCTCCCCCCAGCTCTCTCATCTGTTCACAAATCCTCCCCTCCCCCCAGCTCTCTGACCTGTTCACAAATCATCCCCTCCCCAGCTCTCTGACCTGTTCACAAATCCTTCCCTCCCTCCAGATTTCTCTCCTGTGTAAAAACCCTCCCACCAGCTTTCTCCCCTGTTTACAAATCCCCCCAGCTCTCTCACCCGTTTACAAATTGTTCCCTCCCCCTAGCTCTTTCACCTGTTCACAAATCCTCCCCCAGCTCTCTCACCTGTTCACAAATCCTTCCCTCCCCACCAGCTCTCTCACCTGTTCACAAATCCTCCCCTCCCCCAGCTCTCTCACCCGTTTACAAATCTCTTCTCCCCCAGCTCTCTCGTCTTTTCACAAATCCTCCCCTCCCCCAGCTCTCCCACCTGTTCACAAATCCTCCCCCCAACTCTCTCACCTGTTCACAAATCCTCCCCTCCCCCCCAGATATCTCTCCTGTTCACAAATCCTCCCCCCAGCTCTCTCACCTGTTCAAAACTCCTCCCCCCCCAGATTTCTCTCCTGTTCACATATCCTCCCCCCCTCAGCTCTCTCACCTGTTCAAAATTCCCCCCCCAGCTCTCTCACCTGTTCACAAATCCTCCCCTCCCCCATCACTTGTTCACAAATCCTCCCCTACCCCAAACTCTCTCACCTGTTCACAAATCCTCCCCCCAGCTCTCTAACCTTTTTACAAATCCTCCCCTTCCCCCAGTTCTCTCACCCATTCACAAATCCCCCCAGCTCTCTCGCCTGTTCACAAATCTTCCCCTCCCCCAGCTCTCTCACCTGTTCACATATCCTCCCCTGCAGCTCTCTCACCTGTTCACAAATCCTCCTCTCCCCCCAGTTCTCTCTCCTGTTCACAACCCCCCCCCAGCTCTCTCACCTGTTCACAAATCCTCCCCTCCCCCATCTCTCTCACCTGTTCACAAATCCCCCCCCCCAGCTCTCTTACCTATTCACAAATCCCCCCCCAGCTCTCTCACCTGTTCACATATTCTCCCCTGCAGCTCTCTCACCTGTTCACAAATCCTCCTCTCCCCCCAGTTCTCTCTCCTGTTCACAACCCCCCCCCATTTCTCTCACCTGTTCACAAATCCTCCCCACTCACAGCTCTCTCACCTGTTCACAAATCCTCCCTCCTCAGCTCTCTCACCTGTTCATAAATCTCCTCCCAGCTCTCTCACCTGTTCCCAAATCCCCCCTCACCCTCTCTCACCTGTTCCCAAATCCCCCCTCACCCTCTCTCACCTGTTCACAAATCCCCCTTACACTCTCTCACCTGTTCACAAATCCTCCCCCTCACCCCAGCTCTCTCACCTGTTTACAAATCCCCCCCTCCCCCCAACCCCCCACACAAAAAGCTCTCTCACCTTTTGACAAATTCTTGTACTCCCCCACAGCTCTTTCATCTCTCAGAGAATGCAGTTGGCACCGCTCTGTTAGCTGTGTTCTGGCTTAAAAAAAAAGTTAGTGACATTTCCTGCAGCTCCGATCCACCTATAAGGAATGTAGCACAGAGCTTAAGCAGGAGTTTTACAGCACTGCAGTGAAATCTGACTTCATGCTACACAGTGGTGACAAGCGGTGGGTGGAGTAAGAAGCTGCCTCCCCAAGCCCCAAATCTACAAAAAATGTGGGCAGCGCCGGGATCCAGGACATCCATTTAGCATCATGTGCCCTGGGTGCAGCGCCAATACTACCACACAAAAACTGGTGGAGGAAGTGAGTCCTCTGCCAGCTTCTGTGTTATGTGACAAGTGGAAGAGGACAGGGCTGTCAAAGGTTCCGAAACGCCATTCCGGTGCGTTTCGGCGGAAAAAAAGCCCTGCCTACAAGAGATGGGGAATTTTAAAAGCAGATTTGGGAAATTACCATTTTTCCTTTAGGGTTACAAGGAAGAATAATAATATAGAATCCTTCATTTCTTGTGACACTAAACATGTAGTGCATTTGCAAGAATGTTCTTGCCACAAGCAATATGTTTTATGATAATCCAATGGGTGAAAGTTGTGACATATCGAGGAGTGGATATAATTATCTATTAAAACAAGAGGACCATCTCATATTGTTCACCAAAAGCATACATGCTGTGCTCCTGGTTGAGACATTATTTATTGCTGGTGAGTTGCCAGTTGCCACTTGTTATGTTTTCTATGTATGAAAAAGTTCTGTCATTAATTAATTAGCAACACAGATGAACTGTTATTATTCACTTTGTACATTCTATTTGTTTTACCTAATTCATGTTTGAAGATATGGTGGTGACTCTTGTTTTTTGTATTTATGGTGCTGCAAATTTTTTTATGTTTGGTTACTTTGTAGTGGTGTATATTTCCTTTTTTGCAAGCCGCTTATACAAATTATATTTTTGGTGTAGTGCTGACTTTACATACTGTATATGTTTTAGTTTACATCTTGAGATGTAATCCCAGTGTTAAACATGATGATCCACCACCCAACAATGTTGTCCTGCTGCACAACCATCACTAAATGACAAAATCTCCAGTTCAAACAGTTGCAAAACTGCAAGCAAGCTGGGTTTGGGGCTGAGTTTAGTTTAACCTGAACCCGAAGCTCATCCTAAGTTATCTCTATCAGGATTTTATTGCTGTCTGTGTCTCTGTTCAGGTGATTCCCTTCTTTATTCATCTTGATGACCACCATCTCTGGCACAGAAAGTTTTTAATATGGTAGTAAAGCCCGCTTTGTTATTTTTACCTATGGGTAAGCCTATAATAAGGCTTACCTGAAGGTAAAATTAATATTTCCTAAACGTGCACCGTTTTGGAGATATTCACCCTGCATGCAGCAAGGGACATCACTGGCGCATGCACTCTGAAGGTGCAGCATACCTTTCCGGAATTTCTGAGCTGCGTGCTGGAACCGAGGGCTCTTGCAGGCATGCGCGGGAGTGACATTATTGCGGCTCTGGCCAAGCACACAGCAGGAGCGTGCGAACTGTGAAGAAAGTCTGGGGGAAGATGTCAGCCCCCCTCAGCGGTGACAGCGCCTCGCGGAAGGTCTTCCTTCTATGTTCATAGAATTCCATAACGTACTAGTATGCGATGCATATTAGCATAGTAAGCAGTTGCCTTAGCATAGTATGCAATACACTCCTTGTATTCATTGCACCTTTAAGACCCTCCCACTGTTGGTGAAATTTGACCACACCCACTATTTGATGTGATTTTGAGGGTGTGTGTGTGGGGAGGGGGGATTTGGGGGTGTGTGGTTGAGTTCCTGTACCTATTATCTGAGGAAAAAAAAGCCCTGATTTTATCCTAATTCATTCTCTGCATTAAGTTAAAAAATCTTATGTGATCAGCTCTACTAGAGCCCCCCCAAATACCTGAGCCTGATCTTGATCCAGTGCTGTGCCCGATATCAGCAGCACTACTATCTCTCTCGTTCCTTGCAGGACTGGCCATTGGTTCCTGCTGCTGTCAATCATATCCTGTGAGGGGCAAAGGGTGGGGCCGAGCCAAATTATGTGTGTCAATAGATTCACAGTCTCACCTGGGATCGAGCCAGCAGGAGTGCCCCCATAGCAAGTGGCTTGCTATGGGGGCACTCGAAAGGCAGTATAAGCCAGGAGTGCCGATGGGGGACACCAGAAGAGGAGGTTCTCAGGGCTGCTCAGTGCAAAATCATTGTGAAGAGAAGGTAAGAACAACATGCTTATTATTTAAAAAAAAGGAAGTTGAACCTTTGCAATCACTTCAAATATACAATTTTTAAGTCATCACAGGAAGAGGAGGTAAGGGGCATCTTCCAATTATGACACCTCTTCTGATGACAGTGGTTTATGAAGGGATGTTCTCTTGTTTTGTAGAAGTATCCCCTTACTTCCGATTGTGTTTGAGGGAGAGGAAGTGAGGGTAAGAATGGCCATACACACATCATTTTTTTTTAATTCAGCCTGCAGTTTAAACACTGCAGATGTTTAAATCTCCTGCTGTGTTTTCTGACAGCAGGAACCACTGCTTTGTGAATTAAGCCTTATAAATGCATGGAACACTGTATTAGGAAGTTATGTAATAACTGTGATGTAACGTTTGGTATATCTAATTTGTGGACTTCCAATAAAATAGATAAATTGACAAATCAGTCACCTTATATATAATTTGTTTCCAAAAAAACAGTGTTTATCTAACAAATATAACTTAGAAATTAATGATGTTTTGGGGTTCAGTTGTAAAAAGAAGCATCCTTAATACATTTTCTGCTAAATTATAGTAACACTGTGTACTTTCTGAGTCATATATTTATATACCCTTTCTTCATTCTCACAGCAGGTCTGGAGGTGTTTTGTAGTTTAAGAACATGTCTTTGAAAATCCTGCATAAAATAAATCAGAAAAGCACAACACCAGAAATGCTGAAAGCTGCTTCTATTCTACATAAATAGGCTGTGTTTTTACTCTCTCAAACCATGGTTTGGCTGAAGCACCACATATTCCATGATAGACGATTTGGAAACTTAAAACACAAATAAGAAAACAGTCAAAGAAAAAGATAACATCATATCAGCTGGTGCTGAAGGTGCCTAAGCCTTTGACCATTCATTATTGATTGTTTTATTTAATTCTCCTTTTATGCTAATGATAGTCTTTTTATATGACTACACAGTAAATCAGGTGTTTAATTGTATGATGGCAGCAGTGAAAATAGTATGCAGTAGCAGGGGTAATTGTACGGGCCCACATTTAATTTTATTAGATAGCAATGTGAGTCTAATTACAGTAGCTAGTATTAGAATTGCAAATATTGCATTATGTGCTAATTGCTTTCAAAGTGAAGATGAAGGTAAAATAAATTTGTGTAAGCTATTCATTGTTGTTCTACTCAGACTTGTATTTTGTAAACCACCCTAAAAGAAAAATATACCTTAGCCTTTTTTAAGATTTTATTTTGTGTTTTATTGCATTATTGTGCATATAACATTGATATTGCATTTGTCTTAATGTTTTTTTGTGCATGTTTGCTGTATTATATTCATCATAACAGATTTGTAGCTAGTAAACCTAGTTATCTAGCTGCATGAGAAACATTAAAATACTAAGCAACCCCTCGTTCTTACCCAACACATTAACTTCACAGTTACCTCACTTTCCTATCATCCCTCCACTGCCTCTTCGCTTTTTCTGTATCTTTGCTATACTCAAAAGTTTTTAGCTGGCCATAGCAGGCTGAATTCAAACTAAAAAAGGTGGATGGAGGATTCCCCCCCTCTAGGACACTGAATTCTGACAAACGCACCCACCATATGTAACCATTTCAGAATACACTGATCAGTGACTGCAGCTGCTAATCAAGAAACAATGTTCAGCATGTCTCTTCAACAGAAATCAATTTCACGATCACTGTATGGCCAACTTTATTTTTCATTTTTGTATCAAAATTACTAGTTCAATACATATCGAACATGAACAGTAAAGGCAAACATCAGCTGTAAAATAACAATTACAATTTAACCTAAGGCTTTTAGATAGTATAGTATAGTAAAGTATAGTATAGTATAGTATAGTATAGATAGTATAGTATAGTAATATATATATATATATATATATATATATATATATATATATATATATAGTATAGTATAGATAGTATAGTATAGTAAAGCCTAGACCAGAAATTAAAAGATGCTTATAGATCCTTCTATAGGTTTGAGGGTTAAAAGTAAACCTCTTTTTTGTTGTAACACATACATTACTGCAAAGCAACTAACACAAAGCATGCATGTTGATGCAATGCATTCCTTTTTGCATTGAAAAAGGGTCACCTCCAATTTTGGACAAACTGTGGTGCATTGGCCATTCACAATGTAAATGGGCCCTTAATCATTTTTCTGAGTATTAGCTGCCCATAGTTAGGTATTATCACCATGCCATGTTATACAAAGGACGTTCAAGCTTTATGCTTATTAGGAAGATATAGACACACTGAACTTCTTATTAGGAAGATATAGACACACTGAACTTTAAAAAGAAGCAGGGTTATAAAATAATAACATATACTGGCACTTGCAGTTGGCTCATTATTTCCTTATACATATGTACTAAAAAAAAAGTTTGATGCATTGTGGTCTACTGTATATTGTGAAATCATACTTCTTGATATTATCAGGTACCATCAATTTTCAAGGTATAAAGAGTACATGGGATACACTTTACAGTAATATATGTGAATGGACTTCTAGCATTCAAAATGATCCAGAAACTGATAATATAAAGTGCAAGCGGTGATAAAGTAAAAAATAAAACAGGCCTAACGGTTGTTGAAAATTTAATTTTTGCCTGCCTTATGCTTATGTGCATTGACTCTCTAGACATTTACTCCATTATGTAGTCTTTATGTGGTGTTTTATTAGCTTTAATCTGTCTAGAATATTTAAACTGAAAAACATACCACTTATGTATAGTTAACATGCTACTAAGCAGTGTACTGCCAATAACGACAAATACATTATGACCAACTTCCCGTCTGACAGGTCCTTTCAAGTGCTGCAGTATTTATTGTATGAACTTGTATTGTGTAAATCTAGCCCATTCATTTAAAAGACTAGAGCACAACAGTGGACCAAAAATGGAACCTAAAGCACATAGCATGTGTGTTGTGGTGCACTGTAGATTGGGTCCATTGGTGCCCACCTTACTTGCTTGTTGGGTTGCCATTCCGATTGCTGAGTGTTACAATATGTTGCAGTGAAGCACAGTAAAACCATACATTTTACTATGCATTCAAAGAGAAGTATGGGTTGTTTTTTTAAGAATCATACTATTCTAGGTGGATGCAGCATTGGTCCAATGCTGCATCTGTCCCCCACTGACTCTAGGGCTTAGAACCGAGTGATCAAACACCGCCAATCGCTCAGTTCTCAGGGATCCCTGAGCAGAGGGTTGGTGACTGTCACAGCTGTCTGCTCTGCCCCCCCCCCCATGCACTCACTGGAGCGCTGGGCTGTGGAGGGTGGCGGGAGCAGCTGGTTCGGGCTCTCAGCTGAGCCGGGTGCCAATCCAGGCATGTGGATCTTTGGCTGTACTTAGGCTAAAACCCTAGTCCAGCTAATTTTTTTAGTGCATTTATATGGCTGCCATTTGCTTTATAGCAGTTATATGTATATTGGTAACTACATTATACATGTTTTTCACGTTCTTTATATTATATTATCATGTATATATCTTTATACACATGTTCTCTGCTTAACCTCTTTTTATTTATTTTTGTTTTTTTAATGTTTCGTTTTTAACTAACTTGTACTCCACATAGGGATGCATGCGCTAATCCTTATTCTTGTATTGTTATTCTTGCGGAGAGTTCATAGACTCATATACTTAGATATTGCCCGTGTGTCTCCTCCTCAATCTGCCATCCATTGCGATTTTCAATACCACACCCCCTTCCTGCCCCCATCCCCTATTTCACTCCAGGCGTCCTCACGTAGTATCGGTCTGACAAAAGAGCTCTACTGCGCACGCTCCGAAACATGTTACCACCCCCTGATGTCATTACTCCCTGTGCAGTCCATGAGTGAGGCGTGCGTTTCACCGGATGACAGGACCTCCATGGGTCATATTATACAAAGAAAATAGTTCTCTTGTTTCGGACCTCCCTGGGTCGGCTCACCACATCCATCCCTTCTCTAGGAAAGGAACCCCATGTGACGATCACACATGCTCGTTTTAAACTGTGATCTTGTAGGTGCAATTTACTTTGGTTGTTATTAAACATTTTTAATACTGTACTTAGAGGCACCTTCTCCACCTTTTGTTATTCTGAAGAAATCCCTGTGTGTTTGTCTGTATCTATGTGGGAAAGGGACTCTAATGGGAGTGGTTTCATAATTATCAATCAGCTTTGCACCTGCAGGGCTCTAATGAGGAAAGTTGCTGGGCCTGCATCCTTTTAGCAGTGATTTCCTATTGAAAGTATCTCAGCAAAAATGTTTGTTGCAGGCGATGCCTGAAATCTGGCTTGTATCTTAGGGCAGAATTTTGGGAAAATTGGTGAGCCAATCAAACAAGCAAGAAATTATGTTTCTGGGGGGTGTTCTGTACACATTCTGTAGCCATATTGAGCTGCAGTTTAAAAAGGAAAGCTAATTTTTAATAACATTTAATTACAATATGACTTGTGTCGGAATTGTATACGCTATATTATTTTTTCTTTATTTGCGTATATTTTTTCCCCACAAAAGTGGATTTACCCTTTAAATACTTCAATGTCCCATGTTTTTGTTTTTTATTTTTTATTTCTTCTTTAGAGCGTCATTTTCAGGGCTGCTGTGGAAAAATTACAGCTAGACTACCCTGCTGTCTATTTCTTTACAATATGTGTTTATTAACCACTACTGGACCGGAAGGATTTGCCCCCTTAATGACCAGACCATTTTTTGCGATTCAACACTGTGTTACTTTAACGGACAATTGCGCGGTCGTGCGATGCTGTATCTAAATAATATCCTTTTTTCCCACAAATAGAGCTTTCTTTTGGTGGTATTTGATCACCTGTGCAATTTTTATTTTTTGTGCTATAAACAAAAATAGAGCGACAATTCTGAAAAAAAAAACAATAATTTTCACATTCTGCTATATAACATTCCCCCCCCCCCCCAATTTTACCAATCTACTAACTACGGGAAAGATTTATGTAATTTATGTCATTTTTATTGATTTTCTTTTTCTACTAGTAATGGCGGTGACCTGCGATTTTTGCTGGACTGCGACATTGTGGCGGACAAATCAGACCCCTAACTGACATTTTTGACACTTTTGGAGGTACTAGTGACATTTCTACAGTAATCAGTGCTAAAAATATGCACTGTTACTGTGATAATGCCATTGGCAGGGAAGGGGTTAAACCAGGGGCGATCAAAGGGTTAAATGTGTACCTAGGGGCATGTTTATAACTGTATGGGGCGGGGCTTGTGAAATGATCACAGAGACCTGTGATCCTATATAGAAGGATCACAGGCACTCTGTGATCATTTCAGAGAGAAGAACGGTCAGCTGTGTTTATAACAGCTGACCATTCTTCTCTCTCAGCAGGGAGCGATTGCGGCTGTCAGGCAGCAATCAGAGCCGCCTGCCCCATGCATCGAAGTCCCCGCTGCCGAGTGGGGGCGGGATCGCGATGGCGTGCGCTCGCCCCCTAGCTGCAGGTACACGACCTACATATACCAGCGGCGGTTCGCGCAGGAGGGCCAGCCTGCGGCAGTATTTCTGCAGCGGGCGGTCCAAGAGCGGTTAAGTCAAAAGAGGTTCTACTGAATCAAAAATCCCAAGAGCGGTTAAGTCAAAAGAGGTTCTACTGAATCAAAAATCAATAGATGAAACACAAATGTAAGCTCTGACAGTGTAAGATTCTGGTACCTTTGGTACCCTTATTTACCATTTTCCTTTCAACATTGCGTCCCACCTTTCTAGTTAGGTGGAACGCATACACCTTTAAGACTGATGACGTCATCGCTGAGCGCCGCTGAGCGGCTATTTCAATCGCCGGCGTTCTCTCTCACGTTGCTCGTTCAATATGTGCCTACATGCTTACAAGCCTTGTCTTGCTGTCGGAACCTCCAGCTATTTGCCTTTACCTGGAACAGACCTGAACCTCGCTACTGATCCCGTATCTCGCTACCGGATCACTCCTTCACTACTGGACCCCTCTACTTACTAAACCTTACTAGTGATAAGTACCCCACAGGGGAATCCTCCATAACTAACTTACACTATCATCTTCTGCACATTAAGGACTGTTACTATCTATGCATACTAATTCTACCATCTGCACTGTTACATAGATTGCTAGCTCTTGAGTCTACTACCATCTATCCTTGCACTGGGTTAGTCTATCCTGTATATGTCATCTGCTGTCCTTACCACCTGTTACCATACATGATTACTAACCTATCTGCATTCTACCTATTACCATCTACTACTCTCCTGAACATTACTATCAAGTGCTTACCATTACTGTCACTGCTCACACCTGTCCCTTCAGCACATCACCTCCATACTATCATATACATCCTATCACTCCAGGAACATCTTATTGAGTGTGTGTATATCTGTATGCTGAAGCAGACAGGCCCACAGTGATGAGTCTGGAGAGTTGGATCTGGTATTCCAACACATCTCTACATGACTACTGAGTGGAGATTCTGCAGCTGCAAATCCAGCTTTCAATAAAAACGCAGGAGCGTTACAGACAGGAGAAAAACTAAGAAATACGGATTCTCTGTTGTGCATCAAGACTTAAGGTCCGTACACACGTACCGATTGTCGGCCGTAAAGATTCGGCCGACGACCGATCGGCCGATTGTAGGCTTGTTAGTATGATGCTTCCGACAGCCGACAGCGCACTTTCGGCCGAAAATAATCTGTCGTGCAAGCATTAAAATTTTTGTTGGCCAACACCAGAACGGCTGATTGTTCGCCAGTCAGTACAGAATTCGGCCGACAGACAGCAGATTTGCAAGACTGGGCATGCTCAGAAAAGAAAAAAGACCAGGAAAGTTAACCATCACATGACATCACTTCTGCAGTCGGCTGTTGTTGGCCGACAAAATTTGTGTGCAGTCTTTTGCAGTTTTCAACAGACACGACAGCCCTGGACAAAAGACGGCCGATCGTACGTGTGTAGGGGGCTTAAGAGAGACAGGAATTGTACAACTTCCCACAAATGGTGATAAAATATATTATATTAATTTGAAACGTGTGCAGATTTGTGCAGACTGTGTGCAATCACACACTTACCTAGAATCTCCCCAGGTCAGACTCCTCTAATTTCGAATATTTAGGGCAATCAAAAAACAAAGAATTTGTAACTTACCTGATTCAATCATAAATAGAGGTCATCATTAAACAGAACTAAAGCTCATTTCTAGCAATCCAAGAAAACGAAATCCAGGCCACTCATGGCATGTCACTGTTCTATATTTAACCATAGATTCCAAGGGCTAAAAATAATGAAAACACATCCAGTCAATGAATGTTTCTATTGCAAAGAACAAAGAGCATGCTTTTTCAGGACAGAGGGATCCATCTTCACTCGGGCTTACCTGCCATATTCAGGTGCCTCCCTCTTCTCCTGAGTGAGGTTCAATTAACTCACGTTATACCTCCCGCACATTTCTTAAACAACTAGCACTGATATAACCACTATCACAAGAACTACTACATGCATTGCTACAAGTCAAATATACAGCCATAGCCAATACTGTTACCAGCACTGTTGCAAGCTACATATACAGCCATAACAAGCACTAGAACAAGCAATATTAGTACTGCTATAAGTCCTATATGTAGCCATAACAAGTACTGTTACAAGCACTGCTACAATCCACATATATAACTACAGCAATCACTGTCACAAGCACATTTACAAGCCACATATACATCCATAGCAAGCACTGCCACACGCATTGATATAAACACGGTTGCAAACATTGCTACAAGCCACATATACAGCCATAATCAGTATTGCTTCAAGCCACATATACAGTCCATCTACCCAGAATGTCCTTAAAGGAATGGATTCAATTCCTTTCCTATATTTAGTCTCAAATGACCTGTTGCATTGGTAATTTAGATTCATTTGACTTCTTCCTGTAAAAGTATCTTTCCACAATCAGCACCACAATGCCTCATTTTCATTATTTTCAATCCCATAACTATCACTGCTTTAAATCCCCATTATATCTTCCTTAAATATGATTAATACATATAGCCGATACCAGTTTCAATAGATGTCAATTCTATAATTCAACATTCAAATAGGTTTACCAGTGTAGTAATAGCTACTTTGCTGGCTCGGCTGCACAAAACAACGTAGCCCTACGTCAGTTGCACACCTGGTGCTGGGGGTCGAGCACGCGCTCCCAGTGCCGCGCTCCTGCCCCCACTAGGCAGCGGGGATGGCGATCCAAGGGGGCCACCGGGCACCTGCGATCGCTTTCAGCTGAGAGAGAAAGACGGTCAGCTGTTATAAACACAGCAGACCGTTCTTCTCTCTGAAATGATCACAGAGTGCCTGTGAGCCTTCTGTATAGGATCACATGTCTCTGTGGTCATTTCACAAGCCCATCCCCCATACAGTTAGTAAACACTCCCCTAGGCTCACACTTAACCCTTGGATCACCCCTAGGTAAACCCCTTCCCTGCTAATGTCAATACTACAGTAACAGTGCATATTTTTAGCACTGATTACTGTAGTAATATCACAGGTCCCCCCAAAAGTGTCAGTTAGGGGTCTGATCTGTCTGCCACAATGTCCCAGTCCCGCTAAAAATTGCAGATCGCCACCATTACTAGTAAAAAAAAAAACTAAATAAATAAAAATTACATAAATCTTTCTCCTAGTTTGTAGATGTGATAACGTTTGGGCAAACCAATCGAAATAAGCTTATTAATTTTTTTTTACCAAAAATATTTAGCAGAATACAAATTGGCCTAAAAGCATGAAAAATTTAGATTTTCTAATTTTTTTGGGGAATGTTATATAGCAGAATATAAAAAAACATTTTTTTTTCAGAATTGTCGCTCTTTTTTTGTTGATTGCGCAAAAAATAAAAAATTGCAGAGGTGATCAAATACCACGAAAAGAAAGCTTTAAAAAAAAAAAAGGACATCAATTTTATTTCGGTACAGTGTCGAACGACCGCACAATTTTCCGTTAAATTAACACGAATTGCAAAAAATGGCCTTGACATTAAAGTGGAGTTCCGGCCACAAAATCGACATAATCGATTTTGTGGCCATCCGCTTGCTTTTCTTCAGCTTAAAAGGAAATGGATAGTTAGGATTTTTTTTTTTTACTTACCTTGTTATTGTAGAAAGAAATACTCACCTTTCTTCCACTTCCTCCCTCGGCGGCCGCGCCCGCACCGTCACTTCTGGTTTGCAATGATTCCTGGGAGCTGAACGTCATAGCTCCCAGGAATCAATGCGATGGCACCGGCCCCGCTCGTCACTTCCGGTGCGACGGCGCATTCCCTGCTAAACAGCTTCTGGGCATGCCCAGAAGCTGTGGAGGAATGCGCCGCCACACCGGAAGTGACGAGAGGGGCCGGTGCAGGCGCATTCTGGGAGAAGAAGACACAGAAGAGGACACAGAAGAGGATCGCGCTGGCTTCAGCTGCCCACAACAGAGATGGCAATGCTGGAGAAGAAATGTTAAAAATGAGTATTTCTTCTTGCAGGTAAGTGCGAACTGGGACAGATCAGAGGCAAGCCATTGTGGGATGAACTAGCCCTGACTGTACCGAGAGTATGTTCATTGAAATTTTGTTTTTGTGGCCGGAACCCTGCTTTAAGGGGGCAAATCCTACCGGTCCAGAACTGGTTAAATTATGATATGTCAGATATTGTATATGTTACTGGTGAAGACTATCATCTGCTTAGCATTGTATGCCATTCTAAATTGCTTGATGACTTATGCTAGCCCTGTAAACCTTCCTGGAATTCTGTAAAAAAAGAATTTCTCGTTAGAAACCAATATGATGGGGTAAATGACAATGGAAACAATTGCTAATTATAGACTGGTCCGCAAAGCTTATGGTCTACCTACGTTTGCTCTTTTTGCAACTGTATAAATTTTCGTCATTGGCTTTCATAGAGGAAGACTGAAAACTTTGGCACTTCTTATTAATGATGTGTGCTGGCAGCTTGCTTTATTGTACTCCTGTGGTTTTCTGACACACACATATGACATAAAGTACTGGAAGTTTCCAGGAAAACTTTATTTAATCATGAATGGTGGAGCTGTAACACAGTATTCCAGATGTATGAATGATGGCAGATATACCAACACTGACAAGCTCAAGGGTTTTACATCTGTGAGAACTGACACTTGATTTAAAAAAAATATGCAGAATACAAATAAAAAATATAGATCTGCTTTTTCAATGAATTTCTCCTAAATATAATTTCAATGGGCATAATATTTTTGTACAACAGTAACTGGATGTTTTATTTTTTTAGGTGTTCAGTAAATGTTTTAATAATAATAGTAACAGGGAGTAAAAAGAGAAGTGCTGTCAGATAAAGGATGAAAATAAAGTTGGATAGAGAGTGAACATAAGAATGAGAAGAGAAGAGGTATCGGATACAACAAGGAGGATTTTATTAATAGATTGATATATACAGGGATGGAAGGAGGGAAATAATGTTTGAAGGAGCTTAGAATGGCAGAATAAATCACTTTTTGTATTGGGAAAAAGAAGGCAAAAATAAAGAATTATATAAAAATGGAAACATGCTAACCAGAAAATGTGTTGCTGCCCATATCATCATATTAGAATCCTTCTTTCACTGTAAAAATGACAACATTTGTTGTCAGTTAATACACTGTTGATACAAAAGCCCCATAAACTGTGTGCTTACTATGTCACGTGGATGGCTAAGATGTGATGGATGGTAAGCTTGTCACCAGTATTGTGGTCGTATCCCACATAAGTGAGAACATTAAGGTTGTAGAGAAGGTTTTGTTTACCCACTTCTGGACCGGAAGGATTTTCCCCCTTAATGACCAAGTCATTTTTTGCAATTCGGCACTGCGTTACTTTAACGGTCAATTGCGGTATATTAAGCCAATAGGGCATGGTATTAAGTAAAGTGGAGGTTTCCCAGCAGCTGTCTGGTGATTGCTAGAGAGCTGTGACATGAGAGAAGGAGCAATAAGAAGTATACAACAGCCTCTATGCATAGTGCAGTTAGATTGGATAACAAGGGGAAAAAATTGTAAGTGCATCCATTGAACTGCTATGTATAGGTGACATGAGTGTTTACAAATCTTCATAAAATGGATGCCACAAAGTTGTGCTAATGTAATGAGAGAGTTCAACCTAGGAATTAAAGAATAACTTAACCCAACATTCCATGTTCCCTATATGTTCCTGTTGTACCATGTACTTGTATGAAAAAAAAAAAAAAAGTATCCTGTCCTCTTTGTATTGATTTTTTTATTTGAAATACCCGGTGTTCTTGTCAGTCACCTTGCTTTTCTCTTAAAAATTGACCTCACTAGGCATTAGAGAAGAGCCTAGTTATTTTTCTGGCTGTGCTGCAAACTTAACATGCTCTCTTACCTTAATCAGTATTGTGTTAACATGCTCCCCCCCCCTCACATAAAAGTTCGATGTGCTGCTGTTTCTCCTCCCCTGAGCAACTAACATGGCTGAGAACAGCGGGTATGTGATCACTTATAAAAAAAAGACAAAACAGGTATTTTAATGTTTATTTTATATGTATACACAAATGTTTGCCTTTCATTTCCATTTTAAACTAGATGCCATGTTTTACAAGGAGAGGATTTACATATACTTTAGGTCTTACCTTATTGATGACTTGAGTTTCTAAGGCCTAAAGATTCTATTTTCATGCTGCTACTGCTTGGAATATGATTATTTGAGCTAAAGAGACTATTTATAATGTGCACACACAGTGACCCATAAATGTTTCCCAACAAACAAAAACTTGCTGTTTACTTTGTTGCTTATTGTAACAGAATTATATGGATTCTACATTGCAGTGATGAACAAAAAACCTATAGGAAACAAGGATTGAAGTGAAAAAAGGACTTTGGTTTTCAAGATTTAAGTAGGACACAGGACATTGGTTTTAACATGCTGCTAAAAGAGCTATTTGCAATAACATGCAGCAAAGGAAATTGAAATTAGCTCTCTTCACAGTATTTGAAAAACTTTCCATTACAAAAACATAAAATGCAACAGCAAACATGCAAATCAAGCTCATATACATAAAAGAAAGAAAAAAAAAATAAAGAGCTGAATGAAATTCAAGTCTCTTATTGTGGAACAAAATGTACTCTTTTCACAATTAAGAGAAAAGTGGCAAAACTAATGACCTTGCACAAGTATGTTGCCTGTAAGGGGTGGCTTTGCTTCACATTTTAGTTTGGTATTTGTGGACGCAATAAAAATAAACATATACATGTTATTTAGTGATAATCAATGCAGGTTGAATCTGGCAATACACATAAAGATTTCTTTCTTTCTGTGGGCTGAACAAAAGAAATTGAACAGATTCCTCAATCAATGCTAAAGTGTGGAAGGATGAATCCTCTCTGCCAGGCTATTGTATTCCAGAATACTCAAGCAGTGCCAGTACCAGATTGGATTCAAGCACGTTACAGCCAACATTTTCTTGACAGGCTCTTTTGAAAAAAAGTTGATTGAATAATCTACCAGCAGGGCCATATACACTGCTTGAATTTCTTTTGAGTCATTAGGAATCATCTAAAGTGTAGTAGCGTATATCCAGCTCCATTCAAACCACAGAGCAATAGAATGCAATGCATGACTTTTCATTCTCTGAGAGGTGATGTGGTGCATTCATTAACCACTTGCCAACCACCTACCGCATATTTACTGCAGTAGGTTGGCTCTATTGTGCAAAATCAGGTACCTGTACATCATTTGGTGAAATAGCCACTAGGTGGCATGAGCGCACACACCGATTGGACACAAGGGATGCCAATAAGCGTTTCCAGCGGTCTGCCGGCCACCTGCGATCGTTCCCCAGAGGGCCGAATGGCAATCTTCCCATGTAACCAAGGTTGATCGTCGTTCTGACTGGGAAGAAGATGGAAATATTCTGTTCCTTACTCAGCAGTAACATCAATCTCTGTCTTCATCCAGTCAGAGCAACCCCCCCTCCACAGTTAGCGATCAACCCCCTAGCACACACCCTAACCCTTTAAAAGCCCCTGATGTTAACCCCTTCCCTGCCAGTGTCATTAGTACAGTAACAGTGCATATTTTTAGCACTGATCACTGTATTGGTGTCACTAGTTCCCCCAAAAAGTGTCAGTTAGGTATTCGATTTGTCCCCCGCAATGTTGCAGTCCCACTAAAAATTGCTGATCGCTGCCATTACTAGCAAAAAAATAAAAAAAATGTAATTCCATAAAAATATCCCATCGTTTAAAGACGCTATAACTTTTGCACAAAACAATCAATAAACGTTTATTGGGATTTTTTTTTATTTTACCAAAAATATGTAGCAGAATACATATTGGCCAAAATTGAAGAAGAAAATAGATTTTGTGGGAAAAAAGGAAATCAATTTTACTTGGGTACAGCATAGCACGACTGCGCAATTGTAAGTTAAAGTAATGCAGTGGCGTATTGCAAAAAATGGCCTGGTCATAAAGGGGGTAAAACCTTTTGGGCTGAAGTGGGTAAACCCCCCATTCATGATGGATGGGTCACAAACACCACAACACAAGCAGGCAGCATTTATGTACAGCGCACTGCTTCCCTTTTGGACCCCCTCCCCAGTATTGATGGGCATCCTTGTTAAGCCTGAGCCCCATCTTTGTAGAGGTACTGGTTAATTTGCCTGGTAAGTAAAAAAAACTGTATTAAGCATCAAAACACTCACTGCAGCGTGATTGTAACATTGCAGGAAAAGTGCTGTGCTTTATGTGTATTTCAGGACCAGGGACAGCGCTTTAAATATGTGGTATTCCCATAATTACACCACATGTCACATCACATTGCAGGGCACCTTAGTAAAATCACACATTTAAAAACTGATGCTTGCTGCAAATCATTGCAAAAGCCTATAAATGAAATATTGTATGCAGTCAAAATGAGAAATATCACGGTTTTCAGGTGATTGGCAATAGTGTTTTTTACCGTTATTTAATAAGAGTGCACCTAATCTGTTGAACTGGAAATCTGTAGCTCACCATAAATCCAATTTGTGACACAGTAGCTCTCGGACACCTAAAGCTGCTAAAAAAGAGTGAGTTATACAGCTAAAATCAAATATAATGTGAACATGACTAGCTTTAAACTGGCAAGGTCATTCACTGATAAATAGTTTACTTTGTACTGAGACAAAATGAAATCTGTTCATCTACTTTTTTTTTTTTTTTTTAGAAGTTTGAGGGTATCTTTATTTCTATGATGGATTGTGACATTTTGTGTAATTTCTCCTGTCTATTAATAGCTGGACGTACCCATGGTATTTGTTGCAAGGAAGCCCATGGGAAATTCTGCTTCTGGCAGAGTAGCTATAATTGACAGGAGTTTGGGAATAATATGTTTTTAATTGATGAATTATGGGTCAAAATCTGTCCCTTTAATTAAGATGGTTTAGCCCTGTCAGGGTCACAAGATTTTATTAAGTCAACTATTTCCTCATTGTTGGAAATCCTATATTTTTTTTTTTATTGTAACCAATCATGTTTTTTCCCCCACACAACTATTAATGGTATATTTTCAGTTTTATTAATAATAATAATATTTAAGCAGAAAACTGCACTTTTAAGCTGGATATATTTTATTATTGTGTGAATAAACAAGATCTAATATGTGTATATTGTCATGAGAATTACAGTATTTACACTATGAAAAATGCTGTTCCCCAAGGGGACTGGTGGTGGAGAGTAAAACAATAAAGTGTCTCTTTAGAAGTGTTAACAATGCACGAGTCACAATGCACGAGTCACATGACTTTTACCCAGGATTCACCCATATTTCCAATTAAACCCAACTGGAAAAATGTATGACTCCTGGGTGAAAACAGTATGAAATGTGTGAATACATTATTAAATAGACCCTTAGGTATAACTGCACTGAAAGTGCACAAAAATATGCTTTAGCCCCCGTTCACACCGGTGAAACTTGTCATGCAATTTGACAGTTCCAAATAGAATGACAAGTCACACCCCGGAAATGGAACCATTCATATTGCCACGACTCATGTCTCAGAGATGATAAAAAAAGGTGGGGCTCTGAGGAAGAGGCTAGGCCTCGAAACGCGTCAGTCATCTCATCGGTCATGGACGATCATATGGACTAAACACGGACAATTGAGCAATTTAGCTTGACACGCCTTATGTTTATCTACGTCTGTGAGTAGCCATTTTTAATGTTACATAAATAAAGCCCTCTATTGAGGATAATGCGCTAGGTCGGTGCGCCCTTTCTTTGTTCTTTTTGCTTGTAGTACCGGTGGACAACCCCAGTCCGTTAAGGGCAGCAAGACTTTAGCCATTTGAGAAGCCATTTGTCAGTCCCGTGAAGAGTGTGGTCGAGGGGCTTGGATACCAAGCGCAGGAGAAGGGTGGTTTCACCTTATTGTTTTTTGATGATAAAAAAAGCTTCCTGCAATACTTTTTACTGATTTCATTGTGACTTGCATAGACTTCTGTTAAATGTATTCGCAATGAAATCGGCAGTGCCAATCGCGCTGATGTGCAGCTTTGAAATTGCACTATTTTAAAGCTTCACTGGTGTGAACCAGGGCTAAATGCATGTTAATAATCTTTCAAAGTGCATTTTCTTTTATCACTGTAACATTGGCCCTATTGTTCCATGAACCAAGCCACAGGCAAATTATTTCTCTCTACTAACAATGAAAAAAATATTAAAGCTTAGGGGATTAAGCGCATATGAACACGGATGGTCAGCACCGTATGCTAAATTCACTACCAAACATAACTACATGGTCAAAGTAATTGTAGGTACCTTGAATTTAAATTAAATCCTGCTCTGTGCATCTACGAAGACCTATCACTTTAAGGCAAGACCTCTGTAGCTTTAACTTCTCTGACTCTTACCATTTCATGATCTAGCTGGGAGTGCCCCTACTGACAGCTGAAGCACAAGGTTTTGAGCTTAAAAAAAAAAGTTAAAAAAGTTACAGGAGGCACCTATGTCTGCAGGCTCTCCAGGAGCACAGAAGTGGATTGGTGTAATACTGAATATATACATATATTGTCAAATGTACTGGGACAACTACCTTTACATGCACATGAACTTTAATGGCATCCCAATCTTAGTCCGTAGGATTCAATATTGAGGTGGCCCAACTTTTACAGCTATAACACCTTCAACCCTTCTGTTTGACAATTTTTCTAGAAGCGCATTTGGGAGGTGAGGTTAGGCACTGATATTGGATGAGAAGGACTGGCTCGCAGTCTCCACTCAATGCATCTCAAAGGTATTATATCGGGTTGAGGTCAGGACTTTGTGCAGGCCAGTCAAGTTCCTCCACCCTAAACTCGCTCATCAATGTCTTTATATACCTTGTGGTGCCCAGTCATGTTGGAACAGGGAGGGGCAATCCTCAAACTGTTCCCACAAAGTTGGGAGCATGAAATTGTTCAAAATTTCTTGGCTTGCTGATGCCTTTAGAGTTCTCTTCACTTGATCTAATATAGTATAAATTCCCATCGCACACATTCCTGGATACAGGCACATCTATAGTGGGTGCTGCAGCGATCACCAGCTGGAGACTGAATATATCACAGATAAGTGTACATGTTCGTTAGCACACCATGGATCTTGCATAGGAGTCTAAAACTTTTTATTGCAAAAGGTTTACATCATAAGAAGGTAAGTGCAACGTTTCGGAGCCATGCAGACCCCCTTCATCACTTGACGAAGGGGTCCTGCGTGGCTCCGAAACATTGCACTTACTTTGTTATGATGTGATCCTTTTGCAATAAAACGTTTTGGATTGCTATGTAAGATCCATGGTGTGCTGGTGAGCATGTATACTTTACTGGATTTAAGATCAATATATATGGAGATGCACCACGCTAACGATAATATATAAAGCTGCCATCCCTACAGTTGACATAAGATTGTCCATAAATCACATAAAGAAAAGTGCTGTACTAAATCTAAAGTGAATACATATAACTGTGATAAAAACATCAAAATCATACAATGTCATAAAAAGCGAGTCCATAATTTGTATAACATGGTGAACAAACGTGGAATACCACAAAGTGAAGCTGAAATATTAAAGTGTCCAAACTCATCAGTGAAGACAGACCCAGCACCAAAGAGAAATGGCAAATACGCTCACCAGATGGTATGGGCCCAGATTCCTTACAGTAGATGGGTCATACAGGCTAAAGACTCCTCCCCAAGGGGAAACAATCAACCATAGATGGTGGTTGATCGTATGACTTTGTAGGGTTTTGGATTAGGTTGTCTTGATCTCTGGATGGCACACCGATATAGGAAATAAGCCAGAATACAGAAAACACAGTGTAAAACTGCCAAAATGAAATTAATTCTAATGGTAAAAACACTTGCAAACATCTGTAGATAGTCAGCATGTATAAATCCAAGTTATAGGTGACAAGACATGATAGGTCTGATGCGCTTCGTCACAAATGACTTTTCAAAGAGATCTCAATCTTGCCTTTTCTTTGTTAGGTACTGTAGGACCTCCTGTAGATATGTATCAAGCATGTAAACATGAGAAATTCCCAAAAAAATGATGTTAAACACTGCAATAATAGGTAAATATATTGTATGTGGTCATTGAACATTCAATACTATTCCCCTTTGGATAATACTGGATGAGGCTTCTTCACAGTAAGAGAAGTGAAATTGTGGAATAGACTCCCTCAGGAATTAGTGCTGGCCAGCGCAGTAGATTGTTTTAAAAAAGAGCTAGATGGATTCCTAAATCCACAAAATATAACTGGATATCAACAATTATAGGTAATAGCAACAGGGATTATTGATCCACAGAAATATCTAATCGCTTTTTGGGGAAGACATTTTTCTCCACTGGAGCAAATTGGATCATGCTTTACTGGAGTTTTTTTTAACCTCCCTTTGGATCAGCTGTGGGTATATGATTTTATATGGAGGTTTTCTGTTTATTGTTCTTTCTATTGGTTGAACTATGTGTATTTTTTTTTAATCTGACTATGTAACTATAAAAACGTAATAATAGTATTATTAGGGCTCAAGTGCAGAGAAGTTTGCAGGTGGAAACCTTTTATAGTTTTAAAATCCTGGAGATTTTTTGTGCCCAAGGAGCTGCAGGTGGGACACAGCCCACCTCAGAAGTAAATGGCTGTAAGTGGGTGCACTTGGGTAAATGCTAATGCTTTTTTTGTCATTGGTGTTTACACATGCATGCATGTGTGATGAACACCAAAATACAGAAAAGCATTTATTTGAGCACGTCCATGTACTGTCATTCAGTTATATGGCCTGTTGCACATGCCACTTGTGACTCCCTGGGCTTAAAAAAAAAAAAATTTAACGATTTTAATGATAGAGGAGATTTGAACTTGTAAACATACATGTCCATGAGCACTTAGTAGTGCCAAAGCTTTTTGAGCTTGCTTTCTAGCAGATCTGACAGTTCTAACAAGATTCTTGTGATTTTTTTTGAATGGGAATGCACAGTTGATGGAACATCTAATCTCTAATTACTGGTTATTATGCAACCTTTGCAAAGCTTTAATAAATATCTGCCAGGTGCCCTGGATTCTGATGACTAGGTATATGCTGGGCTGTATTTACCATAGTCACACTTCTAAGTCAGTGCCTATAGCAGGGTTAGGGTGGGATAACCAAGCATGTATAAATTGTGCTGGGTTTCTCCTTAATAAGCATCCCTTTCTGTCCACCTCTAGACATATGTGGATAAATGAAAAAATAAAAAATAAATATATATATATATATATATATATATATATATATATATATATATGTATATATATATAAAATGCAAAATTTGAGCAGGAGATGTTTAGAGGAGTCAGAAGACTCTTTACATATGCTGTGTAATTCAGCAAGAGAAACTGTAGTGAAAAATGTGAGCAGGAGATATTTACTGTTCAGGAAGACTGAAACCACCTTTTCCTTTCTCCTGTTTAACCACTTAAGCCCCGGAAGATTTTACCCCCATTCCGACCAGGGGGTTTTTTGCGATTCGGCACTGCATGACTTTAACGGACAATTGCGCGGTCGTGCGATGCTGTACCTAAACAAATTTGACGTCCTTTTTTTCCCACAAACAGAGCTTTCTTTTGGTGGTATTTGATCACCTGTGCGATTTTTACTTTTTGCGCTATAAAAAAAACAGTGTCAATTTTGCAAAAATAACAATATTTTTCACATTTTTTTATATGAAATTCCCCCAAAAAAATGTAAAAATCAAATTTTTTTAACATTTTAGGCCAATTTGTTTTATGCTACCTATGTTTGGTAAAAAAAAATCGCAAAAACTTATTTTGATTGGTTTGCGCAAAAGTTATTGTGTTTACTAACTAAGGGAAAGATTTTTGTCATTTTTGGTGTTTTTTTTTTTTAACGGTACTGCGGCATTGCGGCGGACAGATCGGACCCTTGACTGACATTTTTGACACTTTTGGGGTTACCAGTGACATTACTACAGTAATCAGTGCTATATATATATGCACTGTTACTGCAAAATGACACTGGCAGGGAAGGGGTTAACTTTATTGGGGAAGGAGGGGTTAAGTGTGTCCCTAGGGGCGTGCTTCTAACTGTGATTGGACATGGCTACTGGTGTAGGACCAGTGATCAACGGTCCTACATAGTAGAACCGTATGATCACTATTCCTACACAGGGGAGAATGACAGGTGGCTTGTTTACATTAGCCGCCTGCCTTTCTCCCTCTCCACCGACGATCGCCGAGTGACTGGCGGACATCGGGTCCACCGGTCACACGCACGGACTTCCTAGGGAACGAGCCAGGGCGGGCGCGCGCTCGCCCGCTATTGGCTCACAAGCAAGTGACAGGCAAGTGACGTACCCATACGTCACTTTGCCTGGCCGGGGCTGACCGCCACAGTATATGTACTTGCAGCGGTCGGCAACCGGTTAATAATCTGTACAATTGAAGTTGTCCTGTATATAAGGAGAATGCTGTTGTCCCCAGTACAGCATTCTAGTGGTCATTTTAACTAATATCATCACTTGATACAAGGGGTAGATCTTTACAAAAGTATGTCATTATTCATGTGTGCCCAAGTCAAAAAGATGTCCAAAAACACCACTGGTGTTGGGGCTTAACCAGGAGAGATTGGAACATGGTGTAGCAGCATGTGACTAGAGGAAGCAAGAGCAAAAAAATGTGATTCTGATCCTTGGTTTACTTGTAGCTTTAACAGCTATTTTTTTTAGCAACAGGTTAACAGGTAATTGGTTTACAGCTTTAATCAAACTGCACGCCCCAGATATATTACAAGGTGTGACTCAGAAACATCAGATGTAAAACTCGAACTAGACATGTGGTTGGCATTTTAATGACAGCAGGAGTTCTCCCACCACTTAGAAGTTCTTTGTTAAGACTGCCAAATCTAAGAAATTAAAAAAATACAGGCCTTCTTATTATTTTTTCCAGATAGATGAGGGATAAGATGTGTGTGCCAATAATATTCTGCAGCTAAAATCTAATTTAGCGAGGACATAGCATAGTATAGAATCCAAAAGAAAAAAAAAGATCTAATTAGCATCTGCTGGCACATATTAATCACTAATACAAATTTGTCTCAAATACAATGAAATTAAGTCTCATCTCTTTCTCCTGTTTTATTTATTTTAAATCTGATGAAGTATCACTTGGCAGAGAAATTATTTTCCTTATGAGTTTGTTAACATCAAATTAAAATTTAAATGAGATGAACTTGAGATATCAGAGCATGTATTCCGTTCTGACCTATTCTACACATATTGCAAATGTTCACATTAGCTCTTCGTCTTGTTTTTCTGGAACAATTTATTTGTTTTCTTGTTTTTTTTTTGTTTTTTGTTTTTATATTTAAACATCACATTTTTTAATGTCCGTTGAATTGTGAAATTTTAGGGTGTTGCAAGGTTTTAGCCAGTCGTAACAATTCTAAAACTTTTTCACGTTTTTTGTCAGATCTGGCATCTGTTATTCTTTGTATAGCTGGAATAAGAAAAGGCTGACCCTTGTGTGCCTAGATTTTAATAAAGTGAAAAGGTGTGGAGTTTACCTGTAATTTTTGCTGGTTTTATCATTATCTATTTAGAATCATTTTGGATAGGCTGGTTTTTCAAATATGCTAGTTTTCGTATCATGTTCCTTTAAGTGAGACTGATAGAATGAAATAAAGGCGTAAGTATACGATCTGTTAGTTTTCTGTGCATTTATACACATCAAATTGTAATCTTATTAAGGTTTTACGATAATATACTTTTAGGTTCACAGTCTGTAGCTACCATAAAAAAGCTATCAATTCTAGTCGTACAAAAGTAATTAACATTGCCAGCCATAGGTAATGAATACAGCTGATGTGCTATTGTAAAAGTAATTTAGAGAAGCAGAAAAACTTATTAACAAAAGTTGTAAACATCTCTCAGAGCCTGATAACAGAGAAGGGAAAAAGTAAACTTAAATTATTCTCTATTTCTTTCTTTACATGTTTGAAAGCCCATTAATATCACCTTAATATGTTTCTGTTGTGCTTTACCCACAATGAGCAGTGTCTAGCAGCGTGGAAAGCTGATGATTGCTAATGAAAGTAAATTATTGACTTTAACCTTCTTTTGACCCCTATGTTCCAACATTTCAAAAATAAATGAAATACAGGGGCAAGGTGCAAGTAAATAATTATTGGGACCTTACTCATAATAAAATGTATTTCTCCATTAGATATGCTTTAAAAAAAACAAACAAGCAAAAAAACACAAAAAACTACTAAATATGGCTTTGTTGGACAACACTGATTAATAATATAATTCAGCCTTCTAAATGTGATATGACTATAGACTTACATGCCAAGATAGGTAACAAGAACAAACTGCTTCGTACAAAATTGGTTTATGGTTCTCTAAGTATTTTGGCACCATTTTAGTAGTATCATGATCAATATTTACAGTCATTTATTTATATGACATGTAAAGGAAGTGCACCTGTGTATATATAGGTAACGTTTTAGTAGCACCACAGTGACTGTGGACCCTTTAGGGTTGATTTAATTAAACTGGAAAGTACAAAACCTGGTGCAGCTTTCCATGGTAGCCAACCAGCTTCTAACTTCAGCTTGTTCATTTAGGCCCCTTTCACACTGTCCGTCCGTCGGACGGACTCCGTTTATCTCAGCGGGGGATCGATCCGCCGATCCCCCGCTGAGCAGGCGGATGACAGCTGTGTTTCCGCGCTTTGTGCAGAGACACAGCTGTCAGTTCCCCATACATCTCTATGGGGGAATTGGATGGGAATGGACCGTTCTCATCCGATCCCATTTGACGGATCGATGTCAGCGGACATGTCTCCGCTGACATCCGATGCCCCATAGGGATGTATGGGGGGACCATTCAGATCCGCAAAAAAAACGGACAGGCGGATCTGAACGGTCCGCCTGTGTGAAAGAGCCCTTAAGCTTTTACAAAAAAAAAAACCTGGAAGGTGATTAGTTTCTATGCAGAGCTGCACCAATAGTAGTTACTGTGCTACTAAAAATTCTAAGAAAAATTATATTTTTTTTCTGGTTCTGGTCCAGAACCAGAAAAGAAGATCATTTGTCTTAGAATTATTAGTAGCGCAGGGATGGGGTTCCGCTCCTTTCACACCTGGGCGTTTTTGTTGCAGGCATTTATTGGGCATTTTTTGGGCATCTTTGGAGGCAGGCATGACATCTGAACTTCTGTATAGGGGTATCTATACACACACACATATATATATATATATATATATATATATATACACATACACACATATAGGTGTGAAAGGAGCGGAACCCCATCCCTGCGCTACTGAAATTATGTCAGTAGCGCAGGGATGGGGGTTCCGCTCCTTTCACACCTATATGTGTGTATCTGTATATTTATATATGTGTGTGTGTATATATATACCCCTATACAGAAGTTCAGATGTCATGCCTGCCTCCAAAGACGCCCAAAAATACCCAATAAACGCCTGAAACAACAACGCCCAGGTGTGAAAGGATCGGAACCCCATCCCTGTGCTACTAAAAATTCTAAGAAAAATGATCTTTTTTCTGGTTCTGAACATGCTACAGAGCTGAAACTTCACAGGTACACTTTTTAGACCCCCAGAAACTAAATCCACAGAAATCTCATTTTTTTTTTTACAATCATTTTTTCAATAATTGGCTCTCTATCAAAAACGACAAATTTTAAGAACTTTTTTTGTGTGATTAATAGTCCCTGGGGCATGACCCAGAACCCTAGGCACGTTTTAGGGGCATTTATTGGGTTTTAGGGCTTCAAAATTGTGTTTTTTGATTACCGAAGTTCGGGTCCCATTGATTTCAATGGGGTTCTGGAATCTGCATCCGAACTTTCGGGAAGTTCGGGTGTTCTGGCCGAACCGAACTTTTCAAAAGTTCAATCATCCCTATTCTTAACACCTTGATGTGTGAATGGGACAACAGTAGGTGAACAGCACCTCCACCACAGAGATCAATTCGTCTCTTACCAGATTTTATTGATCACCGCTCTCACGGTGATCAAAAATGCCTTAAAATCACAACGGAGATCGTACTGAGGGGAATTCCACTTGATCCTAAATCCTCCAGGCAAGTGGTATGTGCTGGTCCTTACAGGCTCCCATAGGATTAATGGTACCATGAAAATAAAAAAGGAGGATCAATGATGCAGTACGTTTTATACTGGATTATTTATTAAAAAGGGAATGCACTCACCACACACATAGTAAAAGGCACAAATATCGTGTATTCGATCAAAGACACTGTAACAACGGCAGACTCCTTCCAGCTTGTGACATCAGACGCGGGCGGACTCCTCCAGGAGTGTGCAGCACTAAAACTCCTCATAAAGAAAAAAATATATTTTTATTTTATATAATATAATGTGTGGTCCTATATACAGTATATACCATTTTATGAATTAAATCTCATGTTTTAGAGAGGGATTTACAAATATATACTGACATTTTTATGTTTACACATTTCTTTTTTCACCATTGTCACACATTCACAGTCACTTTATTTGTTTCATTAACATTTAGGTCTATTTGTGTACTATGGTCATAATTTGCACATGCTATACACTTAAGGACCGCCCGTCGCAGTTATACTGTGGCAGGATGACCCTCCTTTGCATACTGCCGTAGGTATATGTCGGTCACGTGCCTGCAGCTCGGGGGCTCTGATGCAGCGGGCAGGTGGCTCCGATTGCCGCCTGACACCCGCAATCGTTCCCCGCTGACAAAGAAGAACGGTCAGCTGTTGTAAACACAGCTGACCGTTCTTCTCTCTGGAATGATTACAGAGTTCCTGTGATCCTTCTATATAGGATTACAGGTCTCTGTGATCATTTCACAAGCCCCTTCCCATACAGTTAGAAACACGCCCCTTTAATCCTTTGATCCATTTAACCCTTTGATTGCCCCTGGGTTAACCCCCTTCCCTGCCAATGGCATTATTATTATAACAGTGCATATTTTTAGCACTGATTACTGTAGTAAAGTCACTGGTACCCCCAAAAGTGTAAAAAATGTCAGTTAGGGGTCTGATCTGTCCGCTGCAATGTCGCAGTCCCGCAAAAAATCACAGATCGCCGCCATTACTAGTAAAAAAAAAAAAAAAAAACAATTAAAATGACATAAATCTTTCCCGTAGTTAGTGGACGCGATAACTTTTGCGCAAACCAATCAAAATATGTTTATTGCAAATTTTTTTACCAAAAATATGTAGCAGACAACATATTGGCCTAAAATGTTAAAACATTTTGATTTTTAATTTTTTTTTTTTGAGAATGTCATATAGCAGAATGTGAAAAATATTGTTTTTTTTTTTCAGAATTGTGGCTCTTTTTTTTGTTTATAGCGCAAAAAATAAAAATCACAGAGGTGATCAAATACCACCAAAAGAAAGCTCTATTTGTGGGGAAAAAAGGACATCCATTTATTTAGATACAGCATTGCACGACCGCGCAATTTTCTGTTAAAGTAACGCAGCGCCGAATCGCAAAAAATGGCCTGGTCATTAAGAGGGCAAATCCTTCCGGTCCAGAAGTGGTTAATTACAGAGCTCCTGTGATCCTTCTATATAGGATCACAGGTCTCTGTGATCATTTCACAAGCCCTGCCCAATACATTTAGAAACACGCCCCTTTAATCCTTTGATTCATTTAACCCTTTGATCGCCCCTGGGTCAACCCCTTCCCTGCCAATGGCATTATTACAGTAATAGTGCATATTTTTAGCACTGATTACAGTAGTAATGTCACTGGTACCACCAAAAGTGTAAAAAATGTCAATTAGTGGTCCGATCTGTCCGCCGCAATGTTGCAGTCCCGCAAAAAATCACAGATCGCCGCCATTACTAGTAAAAAAAAAAAACTATAAAAATGACATAAATCTTTCCCGTAGTTAGTAGAGGCGATTACTTTTGCGCAAACCAATCAAAATATGCTTATTGCAATTTTTTTTACCAAAAATATGTAGCAGACAACATATTGGCCTAAAATGTGTAAAAATTTTGATTTTTCATTTTTTTTTTTTTTTTGGAATGTTATATAGCAGAATGTGAAAAATATTGTTTTTTTTTCAGAATTGTGGCTCTTTTTTTTGTTTATAGCGCAAAAAATAAAAATCGCAGAGGTGATCAAATACCACCAAAAGAATGGCATCCATTTTTTTTTTTGATACAGCGTCGCACGACCGCGCAATTTTCCATTAAAATAACGCAGAGCCGAATCGCAAAAAATGGCCTGTTCATTAAGGGAGCAAATCCTTCCAGTCCAGAAGTGGTTAATTGAGACATCACACTTTGGGGCTGATTTACTAAAGGCAAATAATTTGTGCGCTGCAAGTGCACCCACAAGTGCACTTCAAGTGCACTACAGGTGCAGTTGCTCTAGACCTGAGGGGGAACATGCAAGGAAAATAAAAAACAGCCTTTTTGCTTGCACACGATTGGATGATAGAAATCAGCAGGCTTAGGCTCATTTAAGAGCTTCACCGCAGATCTAGCACAACTAAACTTCCAAGTGCAGTGAACTTGTAGTGCACAAAATATTTGCCTTTAGTAAATCAACCTCCCTGTCGGAAAAAAAAAAAAAAAAAAATGTCTTCATGGGGGTTCTAGGGTAAATATTGGTGTTAGTAGAAAAAAGTTATCTTGCATTGAATTTGTGTCCCACGCTGCTGCTCGCTCACTCCTCTTTCCTGTAACTCTTTCCACCTAGGCCAGGAATAGGTGGGACAAAAAAGCTCCAATCCAGGGAGTAACACACACAACTCTGCCTAATGCAGTGAGTAGAGCTTAGATGGCTGGGACCTGCTGGTATAATTTGACAGCAAAGCAGGGTGATGCAGGACATAGTCCTTGTACACAGAACAGCAAGACTAAACTGAAAATACTAGGCAGTCCAGGGTTATTGAAAGGTATGACAGAATAACTGATACAGAGTAGGTGAAGCTAGCAGCACATACAATTCAAAGTTTTCTGTGTTAATCAGCTCCAGTTCAAGCTAAATTCTTGTACAGTTTGAAATGTCAAAGACGTTTAGATCTGTAAATATATTCTACTGCCAAGTTCAGCACATGAAGCTGCAGTAAATTCTTATATCCCATTTAGCAGATCTCTTTAGAAAGGCAACTGGAGTCATTTTCTGCATGTGCCTACTTTTTTTTTTAGGGTTTTTTAGTTAGTGGTGATTGTATCCGTATGTGTGCACTTGCAACAAAAACAATTATTGTATAATTTGGACGTAAGTGCAAATAAAAAAGTATCATATATAGTATTAAATTGTTCTTGAAGCTAGTGAAAGATATGTTGCCTTACATATTAACCCCATTTTTATCTACTGCATGGTTAAGAGAAGGAGTTGCCACACAACATATGTGTTGCATATTCTGATTTGTTTCCACAAGATATTACTTTTCTTTCCAGACTGCTGGATTTCTTGTAGAGGTAATTTTTTTTCAGTGGCCCAATTACTCTGCCTGACCCTAACTAACTATAAACTAACTATGTTCCCCAATTGTATGTGTTTCTTCTGAAAATCAGGGGCCTCCATGGCAGGTGCCAGAATATAAAGCAGAGGGAGGTAAGTGAATATCTATTAGGTTATCTCCTCTGGGTAACATGAACCAAGAATTGCTCAACTCTGTGCACTTCCAGATTCACAGCTATCTCATTCTGGCTGCTCTTGCTGGTGAATAAACTGCTTGAGTACAATCTGTGCTTGATTATCTTCAACAGAGTGCAGAGAGGGCATTTTAACAGAGAGTAGTGGTCATAGAGGAGACCCCTGATATCTTTCTTAAGAAGAACCATTCCTTAAACTTTGCTGTCACATAGGGGGGTAATCAGCAATAAAAAAAACAATGTTAAGTTAAAAACAGGGGGAAAAAATTCAAGTTGATTAAAATAAACTAAAAAAACCTCCAAAAAGTTTTCAAATCTTAGCTGCCTCCATATTAATGCAGATAGGAATGCAAACATATTAAGTATTAAGTATTAAGTATTGGCTTACACAGTGGAGTAAAAGAAAATTTTTCATGGCCATCATTAACTGTTAACTCTAAATCAGTGAGCTGTAAATGTTTCAGATGGACAGTCATCATAGTTTTTCCTTATTTCATGGGCATTCAAAATTGTGGCACTTGACTTATTTGGTAGGATTCTATTCATCGCAACCTCATTTTTTATATTGTATCAAAATTATGGGCATTCTATTGTGTTTGTGTACGCTAAATTACTTTACATTTTTTACAGAAAATTTAGATCTAAAGAAATTGTAGCAAAAATATTATGCGACTTACAAAATGTCAAGTGCTAATATATAACAATGTATGGGTTTTAAGTAAACTTCAGGCCTAAAATAAGCATTTTATGTGTGTGCAAAAATAATAATAAAAATAGGCTCAAACAGTGAAAGTGTTAAATGATCTGTTTCAGAACTGGACTTGCATGGACCAGCACATTTTATATGATTTGTTGCAGGTCACTGCAAGAATTGATATCAAGTATTTGATAACACGCTACCATGGCAGGGGAAGAAATGTGATTTCAGCAGTTTTCATAGTTCTTTGCAGTTCAATGACACATACCTTGTGATTAGATGGTGACATAGAAGTAACAGATTGATGAGCTCATCTATATGGGGCATATTTACAAAGCAGTGAGTGAGACATTCACAAAACATTCACTGCAGGTTCCTGAATCACTGAAAATTGAAACATATGAACCTGGAAGATTCACCAGCAGTGAATGTTTGGGGAATGTCACATTTACTGCTTTATAAATATACCCCTCTGTCTCTCTGCTCTCTTCTCCTGGAAAACAAATAGGTTGCTTCCAATCCTAAATGTTAACTGCATAAAAGCTAAACATATAATATGTATATATATATATTTTAATAGACAGATAAACAGATAGAAGACAGATGATCATAATATGTAACAGCAGCAAAATAAAGTACCTTATAAAATGTTACTGGGGTGAATGTTTTTTTTTTTTTTTTTTATATGGCATTGGGGACACAATTGGTTAAATAACTCTACACTTTGAGAACTCACACTTCCTATGAGTGGATTAACAACATTCCCACAGCAGAACAAATTAATATAACAGTAATTTTGTTGACCCTAGAAGAATTGAGTTTTTTGTTAAAAGGGACAGCTTTGTTATTCATTAAGCACATCTGCTATGCTGATTATTGCACATGTCTCCCTTTCTATTTTTCTTTGTGCCAAGTCATAGGCTTTTTGATTCATTACAAAGGACTCCCTTTTTCATTATAGTATGTTCATGAATCATACTATCGTGTTTTTCCCTAAACTAAATTAATATGAAATTAAATTGTGCAGTAGTTCCTCCAAGGCATCAGAAGCATATTCACTTAAATGTCAAATCTGGATATATTGCATAAATTTTGCATCTTTTTATATAAATCCAGCCTTCTGTTTTTCCGCTGCTAGCTCCCTTGACCTTCATTTCTATTTAGAATAGTAAATGTGGGATGTTGACATAACATGTAATCAAAATTTTCTTAAAGGTTTCCTTTTCATGCTGTCAAGCTGTTCATAAAAATTATGCATTTACATTGTCAAACTTTCAAACTTTATCTGTACTACAACTGAAATAAGTTGACTTAATGTTGTTCAGGTATGGGATTATTGAACTAGAATCTAGTAACCAGGTTTAATTGTATATTTCTGTGAGTAATTTAAGGCAGATATGGTAGGTAGGAATATTTCAAATTTCCTTTAAATTTTTTATGTAATGTGTATACTTTTAGTGATCCAGTCTACATATATAGTGCTTTTCTGAATTGACAAAATTCATACATAGCCAAACACACTGATGAAATTAAGCTTACTTATTGTCCATTGGCACACATTGATGTACTAAAACTGGTGCATGCAAAATCTGGTGAAGCTGTGTATAGTAAGCAATCAGCTTCTAACTTCAGCTTGTTCAGATAGCCTTTGATAATAAACCCTAGAGTTGATTGGTTACCATGCATAGTTGCACCAGAATCTGTGCGCACCTGCTTAAGTAAATATCCCCCCCGCTGTTTTGTGTTTTTACAGGTCAAAATTTTTTTTTTAGTTCTTAGCTTGTTATATCGTTTGCTTCTTGAACTGAAATAAACTCTACTGGCAGAGATTAAACATAAACTAGGAATGAACAAATTTGTTACAAATAGGAGACTTATATGTTTGCAACACCTCTCAAGGAGATAACATCAAAATACTACAAGGAAGGTTCTTCATCTGATATGTATCTGTTCTGTATAAATATACATATTCATGAAAAACTTAGCAAGAAATAAAAAGTCAATATGTTTAGAATACTGGAATACAATATTAAAACAGCGCTAACAGGCGTATGAATAAAGTGCACTAAAAAAATCTCTGAAATCAATATTCTCAAAAAAGTGCAAATGTGCTAAGAAAATATATACTCATAAAATCCCATAAAACACAATCAAATTATGTTCCATATAAATGGTTAAAGGGCAGAAAGATATATAATAAGTATAAGGTGCAAAAATGTGCAAAAGGTGCAATACAATTTTTTCTTTTTTTTTTATTTAAATATAGTGCAGTCCAAAAAATGGTGAATAGTCCACTTGTGTATAAAGTGCTGAATGTCGTGCTCCACACAAAAAGTGCCCAGTGCCTCCAAAAAAGCCCTCCTGGGGATTCACTCACCAGACTTAGGAGAATTAACTTCCTGACATCCGCGCTACAGCCTATATACGGCTGCAGCACGGACTTGAATTTTCGGGAGGCCGTTTTTAAACGGCCTCCCAGAAAGACTCTCCCCGCGCGCTCCCGCGAGCGCGCATCGGGGATAATCTGTGTCGGCCGTGTCCCTTGGACACGGCCGATCACAGATCGTGGTGAATGGCCAATCACAGCGGCCATTCACCATGTGATCAAGCCGTCCAATGAGAGATGATCTCATTTGTAAACATATGAGATCATCTCTCATCGCCGGCACTCCTTCCTAACACAGAGCCTGCAGTGTGAGGAAGGAGGGGGAGCCGTCAGCCGCCGGGGACACACAGCAGTGTAATCAGGGCACTGATCACCAGTGCCCTGATTACTAAAGGTAAAAAAACACACACATTGCCCCCCCATCAGTGCCCGCCTCAGTGCCCCCCATCAATGCCCACAATCAGTGCCCATAGTGCTGCCAGTCAGTGCCCATCAGTGCCTGCTCATCTAGGCACTGATGAGCACTGACTGGCAGCACTATGGGCACTGAGTGTGGGCACTGATGGTGCTGCCCATCAGTGCTCATCAGTGCCGCCCATCAGTGCTCATCAGTGCCACCCGTCAGTGTCCATCAGTGCCATCTGCCAGTGCCCATCAGTGCCGCCTATCAGTGCCCATCAGTGCCGCCCATCAGTGCCGCCTCTCAGTGCCCAGCAGTGCTACCTCTCAGTGCCACCTCTCAGTGCCCAGCAGTGCCGCCTATCAGTGCTCATCAGTGCCGCCTATCAGTGCCGCCTATCAGTGCCGCCTATCAATGCCGCCTATCAGTGCTCATCAGTGCGGCATATTAGTACCTCCTCATCAGTGCCCATAAGTGCCACCTCATCAGTGCCCATAAGTGCCACCTCATCAGTGCCCATAAGTGCCACCTCATCAGTGCCCATCAGTGCAGCCTATCAGTGCCCATCAGTGCCGCCTCATCAGCGCACATCAGTGAAGGAGAAAAGTTTATTTTCAAAATTTACTCGCAGAAAATAAGAAAAACTTTTTTTTTTTTCAAAATTTTCTGTCTTTTTTCTTTTTTTTTTGTAAAAAATAAAAAACCCAGAGATGATTAAATACCACCAAAAGAAAGCTCTATTTGTGTGAAAAAAATGATAAAAATTTCATATGGGTACAGTGTAGCATGACCGCGCAATTGTCAGTCAAAGTGTGACAGCGCTGAAAGCTAAAAATTGACCTGGATGGGAAGGGTGTTTAAGTGCACAGAAGGCAAGTGGTTAAGAGCCTTATGTATATCAAACAACACCTCCAAATCGGCCTCCAACCTCAGATGCAGGATACTGCACAGCCTTGGTGTCCCCCAGGGTAGCAATGGTAATGAGCCTCCAAAGAGCCGTTGATCTCCACCAAGATTCCTCCAACCCAGAATTTTAGACAAAAGAAGGGGAAGGAGCCGGAAATAGTGAAGCCCGCGAGGTAATTTTATTTATCAAAGGTAAAAAAGGTTACTCACAAACATGGGAAAATCACAGCATTTGTAAAAATCAGTAGTCACAGTCAGCCGATACACTTCTAAAATTCTGGGTTGGAGGAATCTTGGTGGAGATCGAAAGGCTTTTGAGGAGCTTTTTTTAGCTTTTCAAACATACCCCAAAGATGCTGCATGCCGGAATTTTTTCACCGCACTGCCAGCGCACTGCCCTGGTATGAAAGCATTCATTGATTTTAAAAGGAAGCATTTTTTGTGAGCTTTTCAGGCGCTTTATTAACACCAAAGCTCTTGAAAAAATCCTCAGTGTGAAAGGGCTCTAAAGAGTGTCTTTACAGAGCTATTCTTTGCACAGTGTCTAATTAGGTCTAATTATATATGAGCTGCAATTGATGCTTAGAGAAGGAAGCAGGGCTAGCACCCTCTGTGACTTGCCTAAAGAAGGTCTGCACAGTTTTATCTCTGGCAGTTATGTTTAAACATGATCTCTTAACTTCATAGGAGTAGCTTTTGCGACTCTGAAGGCCATAAGTCTATTGACACTTAGGCCCTCAGTCTTATAAATCAGATTCCTTTGTTTTAGGTTACCAAAGCAACTGACATCTTTAAAAACAATGGTCATAATACACTCCAGGTAGAGTGGGTAATAAGTGATCAGCGGGCCTGGTATTAAAATTATTGGAGACACCACCCCTGCATAGCAGCAATTACCTTGACAAACAGTATAACTATCTTTGCATGAGTCATCAAATGAAGAAGTTAAGTAAAAGCTATGTACTATTTCACAAATTTACTGTGTGTAAATAGTGAATTTGCTCACACCAGGCCCCTTGCCTGTCCGTAAGTTACAAGAGTCAAATGAATTATAAGGGATATTAGCTACCGAGAGAGCTTAACATCTGAAGCTGGATTGTTTTCATTACCTTTTGTGTGAATGTTATAGCATTTTAAAATCATTTTTTGGGCTCCATGTGGCCCTCTTAGACAGATGGCATGCATAGGATCCTCCTGGAATATAGTACTGTGAAAATACTTGTCTGTTTCTGAGATTGCTTTGACACTTGCTGGGTAAGTGTTGCTCCCCCCGCTGGTGGAAACACTGCAGAATGTCAAAAGCCAGCAAAGGAGCAACGAATTTAAATTTCTTTGCCCAGCCTTATCCTGTATAGCAATTCTGATGATGGCCAGTTGTTGCCAGCAACCAGATAGCAAGTGTGGCATTGGCTTTATTGCTTTTCAGTGACTTTGGATCTAATTAACATTTAATGACAAATGAGGCCCCAAAGTGTTATTGATATCTAGAAGGTTTTACTGTCATTATTTTATAGCTGGTAGCTTACTAAAAATCAAAAGCTAAGGGATAAAGTTGCAAAAATCAAATATACGCATATACAGTATTACTATGTATTACAGAAAGGGTAAACATTTACAGTTTATGTACTATATGTACAATATCTTTTTTTTCTAGGTAGGAAAGTATAGTGTGCTTCTGTCTTCCAGAAATATGCGTGTTTGCTGGGGAAGTAATTTTATTTCGATTCTTCCATATTAGTATTCAATAAAAAATCAGAATATCTTTTAGAGTATCTCTTGTAGTTTTCATAGAAGTGTTAAAACCTTACAAGCGCATTATTTAATTGCTTTGCACTGCTGCTGGTTTCACTATTAGCAATTGTACATGTCAGCATCACCTTACACATGAGTTGAAATGCGAGATATACAGGATCTGCTATTATTAATCTAAACATACTAGAGAATTGTCTCTCAGGCTGATCCTTAAGCTGTAAAGAGCATCTCTATTTTTTCACCCACTGCACCTTTCCTTCCTGCACTCCCCTTACACACCCATTTTCTTAAAAAAATTACCATAATATATATTCAAATGCCAGAGGTACCAGTGACACCTACTGGCAGGAGTCAAAAGCTTAAATGAGCTTAGGGAAATTGTGTAGTAATATAAATCAGCTTGGGCTATTTACCACAAAAACAAACTAAGTTTAGGTAGTTACTGCTGCTTAGGGTAGGGTGGCTACATATAAAAAATTGCATTGATGGAGGACCTTGCTGAAGGAAGTTGCTGGAAAGAAGCTTGTTTCTTTAAGGGACCTGTTGACTCACTTAGGATGTTGCAAAAAGGCCTAAAAGGATGCACAGAGGCATGAGAGAATATGCAGAAACTCAGCTAGCCATCTGGAGGTGATATTCACAATATTGCTGTTGTCAGCTTCATGGTCCTTTACACTGTACAAGCTGGATGTGGATCAGGAATCTAAATGTTCCTACAGGTAACTGCTGCCCTAAACCCACTCTTCCTGTGTTGGGCATTAAAAAAAAAGGTGAAAAGGCACCTAAGTCCACTGGAAGTCTACAGGCCTGGAAAAATCAGTTTATAAATGGACAGAAAAATGGCTAAATGACCAAATTCAGAGAGTAGGGCTTAATGATTCATACTTTGAATGGTCTAAGGTTACTAGTGGTGTACTCCATGGTTCAGTGTTGGGATCCTTATTTTTATATATATATATATATATATATATATATATATATATATATATATATACATATAAATGATATATCTTTGCAGATGACACCAAGCTATTCATTGAAATAACATCCATACAGGATGTCTCCAAGTTACAAGCTGATCTCAATGCACTGTTTATTTGTATTGTTGCTTCTGTATGTGGCAAATGAGGTTTAATGTTAAAAAATATAAAGGTATGCACTTGGGGGCTAAGACTATGCATGCATCTTACATACTAGAAGGAGTACAACTGGGGGAATCAATGGTGGAGAAGGATCTGGGTGTTCTAGTAGATCAGAGCAGAAGATGCCGGGAGCCACACATCAGAACAAGACCTTCTGTGTATAGACAAATGGCAGTCTCAGCCTAGACCCCCGCCAGGCCACACACCCAATGCATTTCCCTCCCCCACTAGAGCTTACTCATGGGGCTCCTTCCCAGCCAGCACCCACAGCAACAGGCACAGGACTACACTTCCTAGCAGTCTGAGAAGCTCACAAACATACCATGTGTTCTGATAGGTCATAAACTTAATAATAGCATGCATTGCAAAGCAGCGGGTTACAAAGTGAGCAAAGTCCTTTCTTGTATTAAGAGAGGCATGGACCCCAGAGAGCGAGATATAATTTTGCCCCTGTACAAATAATTAGTAAGACCTCATCTGAAATATGCAGTTAAATTTTGGTCACCAGTTCACAAAAAGGATACTGGGGAACTGGAGAAAGTGCAGAGAAGGACAACCAAACTAATAAGTGGCATGGAGGAGCTCAGCCATGAGGGAAAATTAGAGGAACTGATTTTATACTCTCTTGTTAGAGGAGTTAAGGGGGTATATGATTGACATGTATATATATTGGTGCTGAGTTATTCACTTTAAGGTCATTACAGAGGACAAGGGGGCAAGGGGGCACTCTCGAGGGGAAAAGAGATTTAATCTCCAAATACAGAAAGGTTTCTTCACAGTATGAGCTGTGAAAATGTGGAATAGACTCCCTCAAGAGCTGCTTCAAGAGCTGGTTCTGGTCAGCTCAGTAGATTGCTTTAAAAAAAGGCCTGGATTATTTCCTAAATGTAAATAAATGTAATATAACTGGATACTGACATTTATAGGAAAAATTGATCCAGGTAATATCCGATTGCCTCTCTGGGATCAGGAAGGAATGTTTTCCCCTGCTGGAGCAAAGTGGTTCATGCTTTGCTCAGGTTTTTTGCCTTCCTCAACTGTGGGTATAGGATTGTGTATATAGGATTGTATAATTTTTTATGTAGGATATTACTTTTTTATATTCTGTTATATTCTTTTTAACATTTAAACAGTGATAGTGTTCCTTCATTTTTAAATTTTTAAAATATAATTATATTTTAAAAAACTATTTTCTTATCATTTATTGCTTTTCTAACTTTGGTAGCCACTTGCCGACCGCCGCACGACTATTTACTGCGGCGGTCAGCCCCTCACAGGCAGAGCGACGTAGTACTACGTCGCTAGCCTGTAAAGGTCTAGGGAGCGAGCGCGCGCCCCCGGAGACACGCTCCCGCTCCCGAGTGGTCACGGACCCCCCCCCCCCCCGCGCATGTGACCGGCGGACCGGATCGTCCGCCGGTCACTCGCGATCGTCGGTGGAGAGGGAGAAAGGCAGGCGGCTAGTGTAAAAAAGCCGCCTGTCATTCTCCCCGGTGTATGAATGGTGATCATACGGTTCTACTATGTAGAACCGTTGATCACTGTTCATACATCTCATGCCACAGCCAATCACAGTTAGAATCACGCCCCTAGGGACACACACAGCCCCTCCCTCCCAAAAAAAAGTTAACCCCTTCACTGCCAGTGTCATTTTACAGTAACAGTGCATATGTATAGCACTGATTACTGTAGAAATGTCACTGGTAACCCCAAAAGTGTCAAAAATGTCAGTCAAGGGTCCGATCTGTCCGCCCCAATGTCGCAGTACCGCAAAAAAAATCGCAGATCACCGCCATTACGCGTTTAAAAAAACCCAATAAAAATTACAAAAATCTTTCCCTTTGTTAGTAAACACGATAACTTTTGCGCAAACCAATCAAAATATGCTTTTTGCGATTTTTTTACCAAACATAGGTAGCATAAAACAAATTGCCCAAAAATGTTAAAACATTTTGATTTTTATTTCATATAAAAAAATTTCATATAAAAAAATTTGAAAAATATTGTTATTTTTGCAAAATTTACACTCTTTTTTTGTTTATAGCGCATGATCAAAAAATCGCACAGGTGATCAAATACCACCAAAAGAAAGCTCTGTTTGTGGGAAAAAAAGGACGTCAAATTCATTTGGGTACAGTGTCACACGACTGCGCAATTGTCCGTTAAATTCACGCAGTGCCGAATCGCAAAATAGGCCCTGGTCAGGAAGGGGGTAAAATCTTCCGGGGCTTAAGCAGTTAATGAGGTTTTATTTCTAGCCTTTTAAACGTATTGCCCATGGAAATATATTTTGCAGCTTGTTCACATTCAATCTTTTTGAAGAATTCCCCTTTCTGTTCTGTGTTCATTGATGCCAATATTCTCTTCCAGTCTAAGACTTGGAGAGCAGCCCTCATCTTTGGAAAATTTGCTCTCTTAAAGTTAAGTGTTTTTATCTTTCCAGTATGTGCTTGTTGCTTACAGCTGACATTAACCTCCTAGGCGGTAATCCCGAGCGTGACTCGGGGTTGATTTTTCATTTCAGGATCGGTAACCCCGAGTCACGCTCGGGGTGGATTGCAGAGAGCTCAGCGGTGTTCTCTTACCTTATCCTGGCGATCCAGCGATGATCTCTCATTGCTGAGATCGCCAGCCGAGAGTCCCGCCGCTCCTCCGTCCCTCCGTCGGTCTGATCACTTCCTAGTTCCGTTCCCTGCAGCAGCAATGCTGCATGGGAGCGGAACTAGGGAGGGAAATTTAAAAAAAAAACAAAAAAAAAACGTTGCACAAAACACAAAACACATTTTATATTATATATATATATATATATATATATGCATATATATATATATGCATATATGCATATATATATATGCATATATGCATATATATATATATATGCATATATATATATATATATGCATATATATATATATATGCATATATATATATATATATGCATATATATATATATATATATATATATATATATATATATATATATATATATATATATATATATATATATATATATATGCGCATATATATATATGCACACACACACATATATATATATAAAATTATATTATTGATTCAATTATAATTAATGCGTTATATATTATAAATATATATATATATATATATATATATATATATATATATATATATATATATATATATATGTATATATATATATATATATATATATATATATATATATATATATATATATATATATATATATACACACATATATCTATATATATATATATATATAATGCATGAATTATAATCTAATCAATAATATAATTTTATTATATATATTATATAATAAATAATAAAATAATATTATTGATTTGATTATAATTCATGCGTTTGTGTTTCAAATTTATCACATCTGGGATGTCTACTAGAGTCTTGTTTTGGTCAGGTTTAAGTCAGTAATTACTAAGAATTGTAGGCCTATAATACATAACGCCAAATTTCCATGAAAACAATTGTACCGCTTTTGGTATGTAATTCCTGACATAATCATACTGCCAGGGAGGTTAACTGAAATTATGTCATGGCCACTGCTACCCAGATATTCTTTTATATGAAGATTAGTAATACGCTTTGCAAGGTTTAAGATTACCAGGTACAGCAGAGCATCATTCCTAGTTGGGGCCTCTATTAACTGAATCATAAAATTGTCTTGTAGTAGGTTTATACATTTTTTCCTTTAATTGTTCCTGAAGTGCCATTACTCCATTAAATTTCCAGGTTGGTAAAGTCCTCCATTATTATCACTGTCCCAGCCCTTTCTATCTGTGCAAGGAGCGGAGTCTCCAGCTCCTCATTAACACTGGGTGGACTATATCAAACTCCAATATTACCTTTGTAGTACACACACCCATGTGCTGTTCCACCCATAATGCCTGAGCCTTGCCACACTCTCCATCAACTAGGTCATCTTTCACAATCACTTTGAGATCACTTCTTACATAGAGCTAGACACCACCACCCTTCCTTTTTTCCCATTTCTCTCCAAAAGAGAGCATTGCCAGGAATATTAATAGCCCAGTCATATGAAGAATAAAGCCAAGATTCAGAAATACCAATTAAATCATATTTCTATTTGTGCACCAAAGCTACCAACTCTCCTATTTTGCTTGGCAAACTTCTAGCATTGTTGAACAAACACTTTAATTCATTGTCACATTTTGCACACGTATTTTGCATATATTTTTCTTTTTTTTAATTTAATGCAAATAGTACAATTTCCAATGGTTATTTGCAATATGGGAACCTTCTTATCCTCTGCCATAGCCCTCCCCCCCATCTTTCCCCATTGACCCCTGTCTGACATGTCTGCCCCATAATAATATAATTCAGTCCTAGTTTAAATGCTCCCCCAGCCTTCCCATAAACCTCTCCCCAAGCACTCAGCCATTCATTTAGTTCTCTAATCTCCCCCTGTCTTTCCTGTGTTGCGCATGCCCCAGATGATATTTCAGAGAATATCTCCTTGGAGGTCCTTCCCTTCAACTTGAAGTTCTTTAAATTGAAATATTTATAGAATTGGGTATGGCGCTGCTCCACATAAATAAGTGCTAATGCTGCTCAAAAGTGCTATTCAGATAGATAAATAAAATTAATAGATAAACCACATACAATACTGTGCATAAAATGTCCAATACTGTGCAAAGAACATATGTGCAATCACCCCAAAAAAGTGCAAGTTATATTTGTATACAAATGTGCTTGGGATTGAATATTAATATAATGTCAGTGTGAGAATAACAATGTCCTTCAAAACCGCATGGACTGTGGTTTTGTATAATTTTCACATGGGATTTCTGGTCCTTGTGGTGCCTCCAATAAGTCAGTGCATTAGTGCTATCCAAGCACGATAAAAAAAACAAGCCCTCCAAGGTCCTCCCTTAAGCTCCCCCTCGTATCCCCTGTATGGTCATATCCTCTTTACAGCTAGGACATTAGACAATTCAGGCAGAAAATACTCCTTCTTTAAAGGCCAGTAGCTTCAACCTGGGTCCAGGGGAATGGGTGAAGCTTTTCCTCAAGGAACCATTGTGTCAGACACTAATATTGGTATCAGTGGATACCGTTTTGCATGTGGTTCTGAAGGACATTGTTATTCTCACACTGACATGTTAAGATTCAATCCCAAGCACATTTGTATACAATTAGCACTTGCACTTTGTTGCGGTGCTTGCACATATGTTTTTTGCACAGTATTGAACATTTTTGCACAGTATTGTATGTGGTTTAGCTATTCATTTTATTCATTTTATTTATCTATCTGAGTAGCACTTTTGAGCAGCATTTGCACTTATAGCACTTATAGCACTTATTTATGTGAAGCAGCGCCATACCCAATTCTATAAATATTTAATAACAGACTCTTTATTGCTTTCAATGGTTTTTATTGAATTTTTCAACAAAGGAAAAGAAAAGGTTACAAACAATAACAGCAGTGCAGCATTAATTTAAACATTCCACTTAGAGTAAAGGATAAGGAGAGGCGTCAATAGACTTAGTGAACTAGTAAGGCAGATCCACGTCTCAGGCATTTCATGGAATTAACGACAGGACAGGTATCGGACATTCCCCCATCCCTCCCGGGACACCCCAGTGGGAGCAAAAACTGCATCCCGGGGGGAATGGTGATCCACTTATAATGAATGGTTATTGAGAAAAGAAGATACTGCCTCAGGAGTTTAATACATTAGCATGAAGGATGCTACAACAGTGGGATAATGGTTCAAATCAGCTGTGAAGCATATGCATCCCATTTGCAGAACTAAAGCTTACTTTAGGAGAAGAGGGAGATGGTTTCCATATCCCTTACTAAACATGAGTACTGTAGTGAGGTCCATAACCCAGTATAAAGAGCCTCATTGGCATATAACTTCCTGGTCCTGATCCCCTTAGCCCTATTGGGAAGGGAGGTAATAACAGTATCTAGGTGGCAGAGAGGTCAGGACCAGCCACAACATACTATCGACTAGATAACCCGGGGAGAGAGGAACTTCAAACCCATCTTCCCCATAAACTGTATTTAGCATATACCAAAAGGAATTCTACTAGCAACAAAAACAGAACCCCTCGTCGTGTGGTTCATTGTGAAAAGTGAAAGTTATCTCAATGAAGTCAGGCAAAAAGGCCCACTGGCCTAAAATAGGAGAAGAAAGAAAGAGGCCAGGGGGAAATGGAGAAAAGGAGAAGAGGGGGAAAAGAAAAGCAGTAGCAATGCAAAAGAACAGCCGGTCTCCAGGGCCGCAGATGGTTATCATTTAATTCGGGTGCACGCCGGGAACCAATGAGATTCCCACATATGTGGCCCAAGGTTCCCAGATTCTTTCAAATTTCGACACGGTGTCTGTGAGCACACTCACCAATCTCTCCTGGGCCATAACCCATGTGATCTTATTGCGAATCTTCCGGATAGAGACAGTAGATTTCTTCCAAGCTCCTGCAATAGAGAGCCTAGTACCGAGTAAAATGTATAGAATCAGCTTTTGGGTGTGTTTCGGCACCCCAGGAATTAGTGTATTTAGTAGGGCTATTTGGGCCGATTTAGGAATTCTGTGGTTAGTGACCTTGTAGATCATATGAAATATCCGATCCCATGTACCTCTTATACGTGGACATTCCCACCATACATGGATCATGGACCCTGAGAGCTGACATCCCCTGAAACACAGGGGTGAGGAGGAAGGATACATTCTGTGCAACCTCGTTGGCACCAAGTACCAGCGGGTTATGACTTTTAAGCTAGCTTCCATTAAAGATACGCTGCCTATCCCTTGAAAAGAACGGAAGCATGCCCTGCCCCATTCCTCCACATCCCAAGATTCCGCCAACTCCAATTCCCAGGCCTTCATATAAGGCAATTTGTCCCCTATGGCAGCAAGTGACAGGTATATCAGAGAGATGCCCCCTCTCTGCTCCCTGGAGTTGCAACACCATACCTCGTATTCCGTAAAGGATAGGGGGGGAGTCTCTTTCGCTGAGATTGATGAGAGGAAATGGGAGATTTGATAGAAACGGTATGTTTCAGATTTTGGCATTTTAAGCTTGTCAGTACAATGTGCAAGAGAGAAGGGTCCGCTTTGCGTAAAAAAGTGTCCGATACGATAGAGGCCCTTGTCTAGCCACCACTGGAACGCCTTGATGTCCATTCCTGGGTGAAAGGCCGGATTGTGGAATAGATGAGATAATGGACACATGCTAGAGGTGAGGGATGGCAGACATCGTAGTTTGTCCCATAAAGCGAAGGAGGACGACAGGACTGGGGATAGAATGGGAGGTCTGTTTTTAGGGGGGCACCAGAGAAGGAAATCCAGTGTGTAAGAGGGTACTGCCTGTTTTTCTATTTGAACCCAATCCGGCTTTTCGTAGCGGGAGTATATTATGGAAAGTTGAGACAACCTGGCGGCTTGATAATAGAGCCAGAAATTGGGGACTCCTAGCCCTCCTTGTTTCCTTGGGCAGTACAGAGTCTTGCGAGACAATCTGTATCCCTTGCCGCCCCAGATAAATTTTATGACAGAGTTTTGGAAAGAGCGTAACGGGGCTTTGAGAAGGGGGATCGGCAATGCTCTGAACAGGTAAAGGAGTCTCGGGAGCAGATTCATCTTTATAGCATTGATTCTACCCAACCATGATGAATGATGAAGTAACCAACCCTGCATTTCTTTACCCAAGACTTGGTAGATACTTGTGTAATTCGCTTTATGGAGATCTTCCAATTTGGCCGTCAGGTTAATCCCCAAGTATTTAATTTGCTTGTCTTTCCAGGTAAAAGCAAATGAAGATTTTAAACGTTGAGCCTCCACAGCATTAACGGAGATATTCAGAACCGATGATTTTGCCAGGTTAACTTTAAGGCCAGAGAATTTCGCAAAGTCTTCCAGCACCTTGCAAATGTTTGGCAGGGAGGTGGAAGGGGAAGTTACAAACATGAGTACATCATCCGCAAATAATGCACATTTATGTTCCTGTGGTCCGCACAACACCCCTCTTATATCCGGGTTGGTGCGGAGTGCAAGGGCCAGCGTTTCTATTGCTATGGCGAATACAAGGGGGGATAGGGGACAACCCTGCCTTGTTCCTTTTGAAATCGGGAATGCCCTCGAATAAAAGCCCTGGTATCTAATTTGTGCTGTCGGGTAGGAGTATAGAGACCTAATTATTCCCATGAAGTTATCCCCAAAGCCCCAACGTTCCAGGATCGTGAATAAATACGGCCATTCGACCGAATCGAAGGCCTTTTGCAGATCTATAGAAAGAAGAATACCTTCCTGTGGACCTCTACCATCCCACCCAGTTTGCAATATGGAGATTATGTCAATAGCGCGTCGCACCTGGTCCGGACCCTGCCTCCCCGGGATGAAGCCTACTTGGTCCTTATGAATATAATGGTTGATGAAAGACGCTAATCTATTGGCCAGAATTTTAGTGAGGATTTTTAAATCATTATTGATTAATGAGATAGGTCTGTAATTACCCACCTCACCTGGGTCCTTGTCCAGTTTTGGAATGGCGGAGATAAAGGCTAGGTTGCTTTGCTTATCTATGGGAGTCCCACCTTTGAGAGTATTAAAAAACCTCGCTAGATAGGGGGAAAGCATCTCCGAGAAGGTTTTATAGTAAATATTAGAGAAGCCATCCGGGCCAGGGCAAGAGCCTACCTTAAGGTCCTTGATTACCATTTTGATTTCTGCTACAGTGAAGTTTGCTTCCAGGATATCCCTATGTTTTGTGGAAATGCTAGGTATGGGCAATTCCCGTAAAAAGTCATGCATATTAAGAGCATTCCCGGAAGAATCAGACTTGTATAGCCTTTCAAAATAAGTTGAAAACTCCTCCATAATACGTTGTGGGTTTTGGGTCCTGCGACCCCCTTGTACTGAGATCTTAGGGAGAGCCTGGAGTCTAGGTCTAGGTCTAAGGTTGAGAGCCAGCATTGAGCCCGTCTTGTCCCTGAGGTGGTAGAACCTGGCGCTTTGCCAGCGGAGGTGCTTTTCCGCCGAGTTGGTCAGAGCCAGATTAAGTTCGGCCCTGGCTGCATCCAGAGTCCTCGCAGACTTTGCAGTAGGATTCTGTTTGTGACTGGAGCACAGGTTGGTAAACTGTTTTTCAAGGCGGTCTATATGAGATCGCCTGTCTCGTTTAATGTTTGACGCAATTTGGAGAAGCTTCCCTCTGATTGTCGTTTTATGGGCCGCCCACAGTGTTGTGGGAGATATCTCATCCTTATCGTTCAGGGAAAAGTATTCCGAGATTGCCCTTTCGAGCTCAGTTACCCTGCATGGGTCACTCAGTATTGATTCGTTCAGTCTCCACTGGAAAGGTCCCCTAGGAGCGTGGAAGCGAGACACCCTGACGGTCACCAATGAGTGGTCTGACCAGACCACATCCTTGATATCCGCTGAAGTCAGGGACGGGAGTAAAGCCTGAGAAACTAACAGATGATCAATGCGGGCGAAAGTCTGGTGAGGATGAGAAAAATGGGTATAATCTTTTGCGGTTGGGTGCAATTCCCTCCAGCTATCTACCAATCCCATCTGGTTTATCAGTTTAGCAATTTGTGAGCTATGTTTCGGTGGTTTAATCCCTCGAGAGCCCGGTGGTTTAGATTTGTCCAATCCATAATCAAAAGCAGTGTTGGAATCTCCTCCAAACACAATATGGCCCTCCAAATGTGGCAATAGCTTTTTAAACATTTTACGGAAGAAAGCGGTTTGATTTTGATTAGGCGCATAGTATGAGACAAAGGAATATAGTTGCTCATCAATAGTGCCCTTAACCAAGATGAATCTGCCCCCGGGATCCCCCATCTCAGAGTGAAGAGAAAACTGGCAGGATTTGGCAAGCAAAATAGCCACCCCGCGTTTTTTGTCATCCGCGTTAGCCAAATAGAACGTGGGGTATTTAGCATGTAAAAACCGAGGTTTGTAAGATTTCGGAAAGTGAGTTTCCTGAAGCATCAAGACCTCCACCCTCCTATGGTGAAAGTCCTGAAGTGCCTTCCTTCGCTTCACGGGAGAGTTTAGACCCTGCACATTATGAGTCGCTATCCTGAGGTATGGTACCGAACATTTAGAACTAGCCATGGGGCAGAGAGTGTGAGTGCATCTGGAATACCATGTCACTTACCTGAACCCGTGGTGAGGAATCCTGCAGGGAAACCGGACTGCTTGGGGGGGCTTGCGTGTAAATATATGTCTGAAAAGCTTGATCCTGGAGACCAACTGTAGAAGGGTAAGAATAGAAGAGGTGAATAGAACTCAGAAAAGGTAAAGAGGAGGCAGACCTACATCCAACGAGGATGACAGTTGCCGGGTCGAGGTCTGCTGCGACCCGGCAAATGGTATCGCACAGTTCCTGCCCCCCAAATTGGGGAGGCTGGAGAAGATCACGAGAGAGAACCGAGATTTTCTCTCGAGATCAAAGGAGGCGCCATCCGGCCACCCCGGCGGGGCTCCCGCCCATATTATATATCAAAAATGAAGAATAACAATGAAAGAACAGCCATATACATTATATAACGTTACACATCCCGTTTCCCAATGAATGAATGAAAAGCAAATGACCGGAGTCATTGGACCATACTAGGTAACCTAGCCCGAGCGTATGATGTTTGCATCGATCGGGTGTATGGGAAACAGTCAAATCCAGGGGATATAATTCAAAACCCCCAAAAAAAAAAAAAAAAAAAAGGGGGGGGGGGTGTTGTTTAAAAGGTAAATGTAGAGCAGTCAGTTGGTTGACAACAAAAATAACTTAGCAACTCGCCAGACTCAGGACATGAGGAGGAAGTCACTAAAGGGGCAAAAATACCCCAGGTATGAAAATGGTATGAGAGTCAGCTAGAGATGATCAGGGAGGCTTTCCGTCCTTGGAGCGCTTGAAGTTCGTCTTGTGCCACAGGGGAGCAATAGGGCTAGATGGATTAGGGCGTTTGGCGGATCCAGAGCTCGAAGTGGAGGGGAATGGGTCCGATGTTTGAGGAAGCAAATGAAGGTGATGAAGTAGTTTTTCACCGTCTGAGAAGCTTGAAAAAGAGTATGTCTTGTTCTTGTAAGTAAACTTGAGTGCAAAGGGGAATGACCACCAGTATTTCAGTTCTTTCTGTGATAGAATGGACAATAACGGTTTTAGGGTCCTCCGACGTTGGATTGTGGACGGGGCCAGGTCTGTAAATATTTGAACTGGGTGACCCTGACAGACAATTTGCTTAGCAGCTCTAGCTCTGCTAATGATTTCTTCTTTTACTGAGAAGAAGTGGGGCTTAACCACAACATCTTTAGGATTACCATCTCTCCTAGGAGGCCCCAGTGCTCTATGGGCCCTGTCCAGCTCCAATTTATGTGCAGGAATGTCGGGGATGAGGTCCTTAATTAACCCCTGAATAGCAGTAGGAATGTCCGTGACAGAGTCAGGGAGGCCCCGCAGGCGAAAGTTATACCTGCGGGACCTGTTCTCCAGATCCTCAACTTGAAGTAAAGCAGAGTCCAATTGTTCCTGTAGGGACTGTATGAGCCCTGTGTGCTGATTCGTTTTAGCTACAGTCACGTCAAGTTTGCCCTCTATTGCTTCCATTCTGTGTCCCAAATTTTGAAAGTCCACTTTCATGTCCGTGGTAATTCTGTCAGCTATTTGGTTCAAGCCCCTGTCTAATAGGGATGACATTTTGATGAGCAGGTCATTATATAAAAGTGATTCCTGTCTGCCTTCACCCTCCATGGCTGGCATTCCTGAGGTGATGTGAGGGGAGACATAGCCAGGGGAAAAGGCCCCCAAAGTCCTGCTTAGAAGAGATTCTGTGGAGGCTGGGGAGGGTGTCAGCATGAGGGGGTTACTCACTGTGTTCCTCGGGGTCATTTCCTGAAGACCCCCGATCTGCTGCGCTGTTATAGACTGTGCCTGTCCTCCCTCCTCCATGTTCTCATTCTGAGGTGCCGGATCCGCCATTTTGGATGGATCGATTTCCCCCACAGATGCCTGGAATTGATTCAGGAGATCCCTTCTGACCCGGTTTGCGGACATAGGACGGGTGCCGCAGTTTTGTAGTGTGACCGGCGGCAGATCCGGAGGCAATTCGGGACCTGTTAGCTGATCGGGGCCGAGGAGTGAGCCGTGATGTACAGCCCTAGGACGGGTGCCGCCGTTATGTAGCGTGACCGGCGGTGGATCCGGCAGCAGTACGTGCCCAGTCAGCTACTCGGGGCCGGAGAGTGAGCCAGAGGGACCGTTTCGCGGTCACAGGTCGGGTGCCGCTGCTATGTAGCGTGACCGGCGGCGGGTCCGGAGGCCGTACTTGGCCGCTTAGCTGCTCGTGGCTTGTGGCTTAAAAAAGGGTCCGGGATGACCGATCCGCGGTCATAGGATGTATGCCACCGCTTTGTAGCGTGACCGGCGGCAGATCTGAAGGCTGTGCTCGGCCGTTCTGGCGCTCGGGGCGGGAGATGAAGCCGGGATGGCGCGGAGCTCCGGGCTTAAGCGGCCATCTTAGGAGCTGCCGCGCATGCGCCTCTAACAGACTCTTTATTAGTAGTGGCCTTTTTTGGGGGTTGCAGCTCATTTTCAGTTCATTTAAAAGCATCACATTTGGTATTTTTCAACATTTTAGTAATCAACTGAACATCATACCCATATCCATATTCAGCAATTTATCAAGCAGGTCCACCACATGCTGAACCCTGACACCAGGGAGACAGCAAACTATTTGGTTGAGACGATCCTGTTGACAAATGATATCAGTACTTCTGATTATAGAATCCCCTATTACCACCAACTGTCTAGGCCTACCTGCACTACCTTCACCACCCCTACTAGATGGGCTGTCCTCCTGGCTGTTAGGGGTATCAGTGACACCTAGTGTTGCCACCCCTGTGCTTGCCACCTCCACATCTTCACCCAACTTGGCAAATCTGTTAGGATGCTCAAGCCCAGGGCTGGCCTTCCTTTTCTGTGAGCCCCTACCACTCCCTCTGACTACAGTAACCCTATCTTATAATCCTGACTTACCTCTCCACCCTTCACATCAACCCTACTAACCACCTGCTCAGTAATTGATGTAAGCATTAGGTACCTCAAATAGACAAATGTTGTCTCAAAAGGAAAAAATATCATCAAACTGCTCCCTAGGTTTTACAGTTATAAAAAATATGAAGAAATTGCCTTTCTACACTACTTAAAGATTGATGTTTGAATGTCATTCTTCCTATAATGCTTTTTTCTGTTCTCTCCAGTCTGGAAACTGAATATCTCTCTATCTCCCAATTCAGTGATCTTAAAACATATTGATTATATGGCTGATGCAAGAAAATGTTGTCACCTGCAGAGTCAATACCTGTTACAGTCCCTTGGCATTCACCTTATAATTCTAAGCTAACATTATTGCTATATATATCCCTTACTACATCAGCTATATGCAAGTGCTACAGTTATTCTCACAAAGTAATTGCTATAAAACACAAAACTCATATCTCAGTTTAGATATTTTTTTTTCTGAAATGTTCCATAGAATTTGTTTATTTAATACACCTAACTATATGGCTTTTGCTATTTAAACATTGCTGAACATAATTTAGTGAAATTGTTGGAAAAATTGCTGTGAGAAACAAAAACGCAGCACATAGATGCCTAAGCATTCTAAACATAATTATAGCATGGCTGGTGTTTTTGTGCTCATGGAAATGAAAACAACACAAACATTTTTGCATATTGCAAAGCCGGCAACAGGTGGATTGACTCATTATGCTTGGGGCTAGCCCAAGGAAACTATTGTTCTTGAAGACTTGGTTTGATTCACTAGAAACACTGGGAGCTCTTGTAAATTTCTAAAGCAACTCAGCCAAATGCTGTTTAGTGTTCACCAACTTAAATGTGTAATATGTTTTCTAGTTTCTTGGTATAACAGATGCTTTTTGGTATATGTCTCTTTACGTATTCTAAAGCTCTACAGAATAATTTTAGCAAAATTTCTGCCAGTTGACCAGTGAAGCAATGTGTTCATCACTTTATGAGATGCTATTTAGATGCTATTTGAATGCATTTTCTCAGATACCCCATATCAATGTACATATATGATTTGATTTGAAGTACATTTTGAACATTGAGAAGAATGTGACAATCAGCACAAGACCTTGAAATCCCCTAAATAATATCAATAACAGTATGTATTTAGACAAAAAATAATTTAAAGTGAAACAGATAAATTATCTGTGTCACTGTACAACAAAAAAATGTATCTGACACGTTATTCTTTATAAGATATTTGTCATTGTGACCACAACATTTTGAACATTAACATGTGGTTTATTAAAATAATCTATTCACACTTACAGGCTTAAAGTCTGGCAGTATCTAATTTCTGGCATGTGCCTGAAGAGTTAGTGTGTCTGAGGTTATTTGTAGGCTTCTGCAGTCCCATTTAGACTATCGACGCTGGTTCGCATTGGTTGTAATGTGGGAACCCTGTGAATCCACAGCGGGTTCCCACATGTCACCCGACTCGCAGGCAGTTCACACTGCCATATGCAAACTTCGGGGAGTGTCAATACAAAGTTAACAACACCCCCAGATTAGTTTGCATATCTCAGTGCGAACTGTCTGTTTGGACAGGAATCAGATCACATAGGTGATCCGATACTGGTGTGGACCAAAAAAAAGGGTACTGGGCGACTTTGGTCCGAATGCGATGCAAACTCAGCCATACAATCTGCATGCCTGAATTTGCCTCACACAGCAGTGCGGTGCAAATCACATGCAATGTCTGACATTGCATATGTGTGAACCGGCACGCCAACATCAATTAACCTATATTTATAAATTAAAAATACATATAAAAGTATTTCTGAACATAACTGACAGTGATGTACTTATTCAATTATTGTACCGGTATACGGGTTAGTGTACTGTCGGGCCGGAAAAGTGCCTTGGTGTCTGTGAACAAGCTTTATTCATAAATGAAGCTTATGCTAACTTTAGACAATTCCGCACATACCTTCAATGTGTGCTTAAGATAAATAGGATAAAAAAGAAATATGGGTGCTGCAATAGTTGACACCCTTCCGGAAATGCTACCACCTTGCTGAAATACTGACCCGCTGGCTTTAGTCCTGTGAGTTGCCAGCACAAAGCAGGTGATCTGTCAGCTGTGCTACAGATATATTTCTGAAGCCAAAGCCATTAAACTTCTCAATGGAGTTCGTAGGTTGATTGCATAGGAATGTACCCAAGGAGGAAATTGTTCTTTTAAAAGAGGGTTAAGTATTGTACAGAGATCTGGTCATATTACAAATAAAACACACCGATATTTATTTTATCTCCGACCTACTTTATCACTAACTTAGGCAATTTTTCATTTTTCAAAACAAAATGAACATGTCAGTAACTCTACAGGTCTACTTGAAAAACTCCTGACATCTTACAGTATACAGTAACAGTGCCATCTAAAAAAATAAATGAATTCAAATATGTACTATTTTTTAATAAAATCAGTTATTGAATTGCACTTCAGTGGCAATGCTTAGGCTTGCATGATGTCATTATTTTGCTGCAGGCAGTAGGAAGCATTTTCTCAGTCTCTACTGATCCAGTGATCAGATTTTGTAACAAGTCACAAGGTTGCATGGAGGACTGATCTGTGTTAGACATTTGTAAATGCAAACAAGAACTGCACACACTTTACATGACTGTAATCTGTGAGCCAGCATCTCAGAAGTAGATGATGACCCTGGTTTACATCTGAACAAAGATGGCCACATCCTTTTGGAGAGAAAAGCACTACTGTACTGTTATCTCTGCGAGAAATAATAAGCATCTGGAAGTATTACAAATATTTACAATATTAGAATGCATACACTTAGCATATAGTAAAATATCTTTAACCACTTTCCGCAAAGTGACGTAGGACTACGTCGGCAAACTTTGCGGTGTTATGCCGGGATGATGCCCATAGCTAGAGACACCATCCTGGTACCATGGTTTACAGCCGACGGTCGGCTTTCCGTCAGTGATGACCGATGCGGCTCGGGAGCCGCTCGATTGTTACCCGGATGAGCGGGAGGGGACGTCCCCCCTCCCGCTGCCTTCCGTGACTTTGCTCGTGGCTCCCGTCCCACCGGGAGCCCCGAGCACCCAGCCGGCACGTCCGCCGGCTGGATGGAGTTCCGATTAAAGCCGGAAATGGATTTAAGCGAGTCTCCGATGACGCAACCCGGAGGCGGTGTCCATGACGTCACTTCCGGGTTCCTGTTCTGCAAAAGGCGGCAAATTTAAAAAACGACTGTATGCAAAAACGCAGTTTTCGGCGTTTTGCATACATGGAAGTGTAGTGGAGGGGTTGAGGGTCTTTTAGACCCTCGATCCCTCCATAAAGAGTACCTGTCACTGCATATTGGTGTCACAAGGGATGTTTTCATTGCTTGTGACAGCAACAAAAGTGATCAGTTTTTTTTTTTTAAAAAACCTGCAATAAAGTAAAAAATAAAATAAATAGGAAAAAAAAATTTAGCCGCCCCTGTCACTGTTAGCTCGCGCACAAAAAAAAGTATACGGAAGTCGAGCCGCGAATGAAATCGCTGTTCAAACCACACATGTGAGGTATCGCCGCGATCGCCAGAGCATGAGCAATAATTAATAAAAAAGAGCTACACTCTAACTCTAAACTGTTAACCGTGAAATTTTTTTTAAAACGTAGCCTATTGAGATCTCTATTGACCGTAGTTTGTCGCCATCCCACGGGTGTGCGCAATTTTAAACTGTAACATGTTGGGTATCTATTTACTCGGCGTGAAATCATCTTTCTCAATATACAAAAAAATGGGCTAACTTTACTGTTTAGTATTTTTTACATGCAGTGAAATGTGATTTTTCAAAATTTTTCCCAAAAAATTGTGTTTTAAAGACCGCTGCGCAAATACCGCGTGACAAAAAATATTGCAATGACCAACATTTTATTCTCCAGAGTCTTTGCTAAAAAAAATATATATATATATAATGTTTGGGGGTTCTAAGTAGTTTTCTAGGAAAAAATACTGGTTTTAACTTGTAAACAAAAACCTTTTTATTTTAATTTTAGATAGATTAGGGAAGGATAAAACACCTGTCAAGTTTTTTTTTTTTTGGCATCTGTATCCCATTGAGGAGTTTTCCTGACTCCTTTTCTGTAAATACATCAGCAAGTATGAAGAAATATCTATAAACTATGAAAAATCTGCTCTTAGACTACTGTCACCAAAGCAAGGTTTCTCATTGGATGATTCCCCCTCTATTTCTGTTTCAGTATTAACTAAAAGTTTTAAATGTCACCTCACTTTTGGACCTGGTGATAATGGTTAGTAATAAATAGCAAATCTCCTCGGGGGGGAGGGGGGGGGGGGGTTGGGCAATAAAACTGTTGATAATTATGTCCTACTCTGCTGCAAAAAAAAATGTATCAGCTTTTGGTAAAGTTTATGATGAAACGATATGTCTGCTACTCAGACTACTTTGATTTGATGCAATTTGTACATGTTTCTTTTTTAATCAATGTCTGGCTGTGATTTTTTTGTAGTTTTTTATGCAACAGTAATAATATTATTATGATGATAAAAACGGATGTGTTAACAGAGAATATATATACATAGTTAACATTTAACCATGTTTTCTCCTTTAGTAATAAATATAATCAACTTTGCCATAATTATACTATAGAAAAGTATAATGTTGTAAAAAAACATGTAAAATATTTCAGTACACATCTGAGAAATGTACAAAATCCTCTGCAGTATTCCATCTCAATTCCTAGCTCAGCCCTGAAGTTGTTTTCAACCTTGAGTGTACAAGCTATTTAAGGCAAGATTATTTTTGTATAGTTATTACCAATGCAGTAGAAAATCAGCATTCAAGGATAGAAAAGCACAATAAATTGTTGCTTCTTAAGGATTTTCCCAGTGACATTGCGTGAAGTTAGAAATGTATAGATAGATTCATAATCGACGTGCAATGCAGTATGTTCACTTTTGAAGGAGATCAACAAGCTGCTGCTTTAAAATCACAATATAATTGCTAGTTACTGGCATGATTTCAGCCCAGTGAAAACGTGAATGGCATTCTAATCATAACAGAATGCATCTTTGTATGATTTTCTTTACTGCTTTTCCTTGTGAAAATAACACATTCCTATTACATAGCGTTACTGTTTGGGGGAGATGGGCAGTCCCTAAGCATATGTTCAGCCTGAGAACGGACATCGTTTGGACACCATTTCTAACTGTAGTAAATACAGATTTTTTTTTTTTTTTACATTTCTAGTATTCAATATATTCTAAGACATGTTTCTGCTATGTGATGCCTTTGTAAAAAGTCCTGCCTGTCTTTTTCTGGTGCGCTTTGCATTTTTTAACCTACATTTTTTAAATGTTTTTGCATGCAGTTTTCATGTATTATGTGTTTTTTTTTAAACCACTGTGTATAGCTGGTTGCTAAGGAGGGGGCTGCATTCTTAACAACTGATGACAGCTGAATGTAAAAAAAGACTTGCCGGCAATAAAAATAAATCAGGGAAAAATGGCGTGGGGCCCCCCCAAATCCATACCAGGCCCTTTGGGTCTGGTATGGATTTGAAGGGGAACCCCACACCTAAATTAATACAATGGTGTGAGATCCCCACTGAAAATCCATACCAGACCCTTATCCGTGCATGCAGCCTGGCAGACACCCCTTCCTAAACCATACCATGCCCCATGCCCTCAACATGGGGGGATGTTTTGGGGCTGGGGGACTCTGCCTCCCTGCCCCAATGCACCTTGTCAGGACCTCTTCTCCGCAACCTTAGGATGTGGTTGTGGGGGTCTGTGGGCAGAGGGTTTATCAGAATCTGGGAGCCCCCTTTAACAAGGGGGCTCCCAGATCCTGGACCCCCTATTTGAATGAATATGGGGTACATGGGGTACATACCTATTCACCAAAAAAGTGTAAAAGTGAATAAAGACAGTACATGAGTTTTTGACAATTGCTTTATTAAAAATAAAAAAAAATGTCCCCCCATAGATCCATTGTCAATAGTGATGCCCTTAGCCACTGCCGAACCTGGAAAAATAAAAATAAAATCCGCTCGGTACAAACGCTCCCGTGGTCTGCCTGCTCTACCGTGTGACAATTCTTAAATAGCTAAGGGATGTGGCCAGCCTGTGATGTCACCTGGTAGCACTTGACTTTGGCAGCCCAGCATGCACTGGTTGATGATGTCACAGGGAGGTGCCATCAGGTGACGTTCCCGGGTGGCCACACCCCTTAACTATTTAAGAAATGTCACATGGTGGAGCAGGCAGACCTTGGGAGCGTTTGTCACAAGTGGGCCTTTTTTTTTTCTTTTTTTGGGTCCGGCGGTGGCAGCGGGCGTCATAATCGATGATGGATCTACATTGAGGGACATTGTTTTTTTCATTTTTTAATAAAGGACTTGTAAAAATTCCTGTACTGTCTTTTTTCACTTTTACACTTTTTTTTTGTGAATGGGTAGGGGTGCTATGTACCCCATAATTATTCACATTGGGGGGCAGGTTCCAGCTTCCTTTGAGCCCCCTGCCCAAAGACCCCCCACAAACACAGCTCAGGGTTTTGGGGAAAACATGGGGAAAAGGTGCTATAGGGCCCAGTGTTTTAGCATTTAGGAGGAATCAGAGGGCCCTGCTCTTATGATGAAGGCATTTCTGCTGAAACGCGTTAAGAGGACTACAGTCAGCCCTGCTTTATACCCTTGATATGCACAATACCTTGGGATGTTTTGTAAGTGTATCTGCTATGTCTTTTTATTAAATTGATTTTAGCAATATTACACTATGTTTGTCCCTCTTTGGTTCTTACCTATATCCGTGTTGGAGCTGGGATTTGGTCTATCCATGCTTGTTGCTGATCCATATGGACTCCTTTGAGGTCTCTACATCCAACTGGGACATCCACCTTATATTCCAACAGCTTGTATGACCCACATGCTATATGGTATCTGGGTCCCACTTATCTGGTGAGCGCAATTTAATAACCCTTATCGGTGATGGGATTTGCTGCACATTGTGATCACGTTATTTATGTTGGATTTTCTTCATCACATTATTCACTTGGGACTTTCTTTCCAGATGGACTTTTTATTGATTTCCATTTGGCTTATATGATTGGACATTTAGTATTTCATTTTACATGTGTCATTTGTTTAATCACACTCCACTGGTATTAGCGCTGCACATTTTTCATGCTTTCCCCTGCTCCTTAGAGCTTGCAATCTAAGCTGCACAATGTCACTTATTTTTCTATAAACTAAAGTAAATATTGTGTGCTTCTAGGCCAGGAGATAACAACCTAAGACAATGTGCATTTGGGCTACTATGCAAATGGCTGTAGGGCTGTGAATATGCAGGATCCCCCACCTTAAAGTTTCGGGCTGCATGCTTAGATAAGGGCCTGGTATGGATTGGGGGGGACCCCACGCCGTTTTTTGGGGCTCAGAAATGTGCACGCACAAATGCCCCGATGGGCCTTTTTTTTTCATTTGACTCATTGGTTGTTAAGGACACGGCGGCCAGCTTCCCAGTATGCTCTTTAGCAACCAGCTATACGTTGTTTGTTAAAGAGAAAAAAAATGCAAAACGCATGTAAAAATGCATCAAAAATGCAACACTTGCATTTTTGGTGCGGGTTCATTGAAGTCTATTACAAGTAAAACACAAACTGCTGTGGGAAAAAAGGTCCCTGACCGTTTCCAAAAATGCAATGGCTGGAAAACGCATAGATGTGAACATGTACCATATGAAACAGTGATAAATGGACTGTAGTGCATTTCTGCAAAACACACTAAAAAAAGCATAGGTGTGAATGAAGGAATATTGTAAAAGGTGGCAGAACAGCAAACAAGCCACTACTATTTGCTAACTAATATGAGTTATTTTTATGAGAATGCAGACCCTCCAACAATACCATTTTTTTTAACTACTTGTTCCTGAGGCATGCATTTTTTCTATACCAAGTTCAACTTCCTGGGGCATGTACTTTTCTGTACCAAGTTTTACTGACTGTAATTCGAAGAGCTGGCAGGTTGCTACTTACAGGCCCTCTCCATTGTCTGCCATTCGTTTTGCTTAGCAGATTTGCCCTTTACATTGTGCCCATGACCAATTCTTAAAAGTAAAGAGGGTCAGTCAACAGTAGAAGCACTCCTGTTTTGAGTTGAGAGTGCACTGCTTTAACTGACAAGGAGAGAAGCTGAGCAGCTAAAGCTTTGACATTAATGTGTCCAATTCAAACTTTTATCATGCTGTTTGACCTGCAGAGCTGAGTACTGTCAGTGCTACTCTGACTGTAAAACTGCGTAGAGGAGTGGTGCAGCTGTTTTATCTTTGGGCAACTAAGACAGCCCCCAAATCCACTGGGATATATTTTATATAATTTGTTCTATTTGCCATAGGTAAGGAGGATGGATAGAGTGCATGCTTTCTCCTCATTTTTGCCACTTTCTCCATGAAACCCGGGATCATTAGTAAATGTTCGTGTTTAGAATTCTGATAAACAATCATAATACAGTTAATAAAATAACATTATTTTAATCTATAATATGCAGTAATTGTCAAAGACATGCGCCTAATAATACATATATTGTCAAAAGTAGCCAATAGCAGAGCAGTGGCAACTAAGAATAAAAAATATATAGAAGCCTTATAGTGAATCTTAACGGTTATGCCAGCAAATGTTTCTTTGAGAAGTACCTTTTAAATACTCCAGCTATAAAGTATTAGGTGTATCCTCTGGCATGAAAGTATTCTCTAATCTAATGACTTTCCCTTGTTCTAAAGTAAGTTAAGGTTAAAATAATAAATACATAGAAATCTCTTAATACCGAAAGCACAAAGACAAGGTTTTTTCATAGGTGGTGACTGGATTATTAATATCCAAATGGGCTTAAGGTTCTTTACAGAATGTAAGCTACTGCGGGAATACTAAGGATTACTGGGTTCATTTCTAGCAGCTCCACAGACCAATCATTTATAGCTTGCTGATAATTTACTCTTCGTTGATGATATCAAATCATATGAAGGTATGACCTGCAATATCCTATATTCTTGTGCCTGATCTTTAATTAAAGTAATTTCTATTATTGCTTTTTCAAAGCTTTTTTTTTTTTTTTTTTTATCTCATTGTACTTCCATAATTTAGAGGATTATACAATGCAGACATGACTCTTGATATTTTTCAATAACTGATACCAATTTTTAGATAATACTTGTTAAGAAACATTTTTTTAAAGCTGGCCAAACACGTTAAAGTCTCATTGTACACTCTCTATACAATTTATTTTAGATTTATCAACAAATGATAAATCTAGTCAAAATATTAAATCTCCGTAGTTGTTGATGAATCTGAAGAAGATTGTTTAGTTAGAATCGTGAAGACTACAAAGGATAAGCTTTTTCTTTTGGTAAACAAGCATCATAAATTGGAGGAATGATTAACTCAGCCTCCTCACTATAAAAAAGAGTGGGCTCACAGCATCTATATCAGGGATCCTCAAACTACGGCCCTCCAGCTGTTGTGGAACTACACATCCTATGAGGCATTATAAAACTCTGACATTCACAGACATGACTAGGCATGATGGGAATTGTAGTTCCTGAACCAATAGAGGGCCATAGTTTGAAGACCCCTGATCTATATTGTCAGTGTGTGCTCTAGCCATTAGGCAGAGATGAAAATTCTGTATATGGGGTTGGGAAAGGGAGATATTAAGCTATGCAGTATATTTTTTTTTAATTTTGGCATTGGCAGGTGTCCTATATGGTACTACCCCTCTTCCCATGTGTTTTGCTTGACATTAGCTTGCTTATTAGTCCTACAAATTGTCATAATCACTGCAAGAACCATTTGCAGAGCAAGCTTGGTGAGATTCTCCCATCCCTAGTTTGCTTTATACTTCCCTACCTTAGGAAAGCCTAAAGTCTAAAGCCTCTACCATAGTCATACAAGAACATACAGTAACACTCTTTAACCCTTTTGCTGCTATTGATATATGTTGGCAGCAGCAGGGAGTTTTACACATGTAGTGTTTGTAAATCTGACAAGCTGACTGACAGCTGTAAGGTGTAAGTGATCCAAGGAAAGCAACAACTGTCCAATTGCTTCCATGAACCCCCAATATTGTCACCCCCTTCTGCTGTCCCACCTGCAGGCTCAGAACCCCCCTGGAAGGTGTTGTTGTGTAGAGGGAAGGGAGACCAGTGAACATCTGTCTTCTGATGTTCACTGGTCACTGGTATAAAGAACACAGAAGCGTCATACATTACATCACATCTGGGTTTGACTGTCACTCTCTCTGGCCTCTGTGGCCAGGGAAGCTATATACAAAACAAAACGCCATACCATAATGGACTTTTGGTCCCCTATGTGATAAAAATAAAGTTAAAGTGGTTCTTCTAAAGCCTAAACATTTTTACCTGAATGCATTCCTTGCATTAAGGTAAAAAAATGTTTAGGCCTCAATTTTGGCCCCTCACCCTTATACTTTTACTTACCTGAGCAACCATTTGATCGAGCACTGTGCACATCTGCAGCTCATCTCTCCCCTCACTTCCGTATCTCACTGAATTTGCTGGGGCACCAGGAGCCAGTGCTGTCAGTCAAAGCCAGTGATGAGGGAGTGGGGACGGGGCTTAATCCTGCTGTCTATATTAATGGAAGCAGCAGCCGGGCTCAAGAATGTGCCCCAATAGGAAGTAGCTTCCTGTGGGGGCACTAGACAGAGAAAAGAAGCCAGAAGCACAGGTACAGGACCTGAGAAGAATAGGTTGGGTGCCACTCTGTGAAATTCCTTTTAGAGATGTTTGTTATAAAAAAAAAACAAAAACTCCAGGTAGGATTGTTTTTATATATATATATATATATATATATATATATATATATATATATATATATATATATATATATATATATATATATATATATATATATATACAGTATATACAGGTGCTTCCATACATTTACATAATTTCTTGGTATTATAGTTCACAGGCCCCTTGTTGCTAGTAAGAGATCCAGCCTTCTTTGTTCTGTGATGAAGCCTCTGTTCCCCTCATATCCTGTTTATAAGACCAATGTCCTCTATCCCCCTGGTCACCGGTCTTGTGCATTCCCAACTGTAGTTCTCAGTAAAGCAAGTGGTGCCATGATTACATCACCACTCGCTGCAGTGGGAAGATCTGAGAGTTTCAGATTCTTGGTCTGATCCACCCACTGGGCAGTGTAGATTGACAGGCCAGGTGTTTGACCCATTTCATTCATGCCTATAGTCCTGCCCACAGCTCTGCCCATTCAGACTATAGTTCTTAGTAATGCAAAAAGTGATGTGACATCACCACGCACTGCAGTGGGCAGATCCAAGAGTCTCAGGCTACCAGTCTGATCTGCACACTGTGCAGAATAGGTAAGCCAAGAGTCTAATCCATTAAAAGCATGCCCACAGTCCCGCCTACATTGCCGCCCATTCACACTCCAAAGGGAATGGTGGGATTTGTAGTATTAAGGAGCTATAACAAACACTAACAGAAAGTGATATCACTGTTTCAAAGGTACCTCCTTCAAGAGCCCAGGGATAAAGGAAGATTCTGTGCAAAGAGAGAATGTCACAGATTTTTAAATCTGTGAGTTTTTTAACCATAGTGTGCAGTTTATTTCAAAGTCACATTAGCGGTTTTGCTTATCCAATTACATAGGATTAGTCAGTTTTTATCACCATTATGGATTTCTTCTTTAACCACTTAAGGACCGCCCACCGCAATTTTACTTTGGCAGGCTGGCCCTCCTGTGTGAACCGACGTGGGTATATAGGCAGCTAGGGGTCGAGCACGCACTGCCGGCAGCGCCCCCGCCCCCCACTCAGCAGGGGGACTCCGATGCACGGGACTGGTGGCTCTGATTTCCACCAGCCATCCACGATTGCTCCCTGCTGAGAGAGAAGAACGGTTTGCTGTTGTAAACACAGCTGATCGTTCTTCTCTCTGGAATGATCACAGAGCGCCTGTGATCCTGCTAAATAGGATCACAGGTCTCTGTGATCATTTCACAAGCTTAACCCCCATACAGTTAGAATCACTCCCCCTAGGCTTACATTTAACCCCTTATCACCCACTGTATTAACCCCTTCCCTGCCAATGGCATTACTACAGTAACAGTGCATGTTTGTAGCATTGATTACTGTAGTAATGTCACTGCCCCCCCCCGATCTGTCTGCCACAATGTCATAGTCCCGCTAAAAATCGCAGATCGCTGCCATTACTATAAAAAAAACAATAAAAATGACATGAATCTTTTCTGTAGAGACGCGATAACTTTTGCGCAAACCGATCAAAATACGCGTATTGTGATTTTTTTTTTTACTAAAAATATATAGAAGAAAACAAATTGGCCTAAAATGTTAAAACATTTTGATTTTTACTTTTTTTTTTTTTTGAGAATGTCATATAAAAGAATGTGAAAAATATTGTTTTTTTTTTTTCAAAATTGTCGCTCTTTTTTGTTTATAGCGCAAAAAATAAAAATCACACAGGTGATCAAATACCACCAAAAGAAAGCTCTATTTGTGGGGGAAAAAAGGACATCGATTTTATTTGGGTACAGCATCACACGACCGCGCAATTGTCCGTTAAACTAACGCAGTGCCGAATCGCAAAATAGGGCCTGGTCATTAAGCAGCAAAATATTCTGGTCTTGAAGTGGTTAAGCCCTAAAACTAACAAATTTGCACTTGATAAGACTTTTCATTAATATCATGTAACACAAAAATTTGAAGCTACCACTAATATATTCTCCAGGATGTCTGCTTTCAGAAAATATATAATGTTTGGGTATTACAAAATCTGCAGGCCAAAAGTTATTTTTTTAAACAAAAAAACACAAAAATGGGATTGGCAGTGAAAGGGCCAGTATTGTAAATAATTAAATTAGCCAGTCAGCATTCTGTTGATCTGTGTAAGAAATCCAGCCATCCATAGGTAAACAAATGTAAGCGTTTTTTTTCAAGTGCATTTAGAGTTCCAGAGTCACACAGAGCTGTAGGCAATATTATATTAACATAAATCATTCCTTACCCAGGTAAGTGGCTAACATTTAAGCCAGTGAGTTTGATAATTGACATCCAAATGGTTTTACATATATAAATGCATTTAACTTGCAAAATAACTGTACCGTGTAACATATTATTCCATATAGGTAGCACAGCTTAGCTCAAGAAATTAAGTGCAAAGCTAAGCAGACATCTATTAGCATCCCTTTGAGCTTATCTCTATGACTCAGGTCTCTGTCATTAAATAAGAGACAGTTGATTCAGGTAAAAGTTAAAACAGAAGGTAAATTCCTATGTTGATGAGGATAGTGATAGCATATCCACTCTGAGATTAACTATTTAACCCGTTTACAATCTCTCAAGTATACACCGTCTACACCTTAAAAAGGTTGACAAAATATTAAATAGCCATTTATCCATAAAGCTACATGACTTTCTATTTAAATGACACAATAAAACTGACCTGGTCTTTGTAATCCATGATTAGATGCAGTGAGAGATGACTGATGTTCGAATGTGCATTTTTTGATCCTTTCATAAATATTAATTCTCTATGTCAGAGTGAAGACCTGTCAAGTAGATGCCTGGATTTTTATATTAGTGATAGACATGCACATTTTAATGGCCATGCAGATGAGCCATTTCACTTTTTTTTCCCAGATTAGTTAATGAATAACCAGTTTCCTAATCACAAAAGTCTTCCCATGTAAAAAATTTTTCACATATATATATATATATATATATATATATATATATATATATATATATATATATATAAAATATATTTTATGACAAATATTATATTATATGTATATCTATAACAAAAATAGAAGGAATGAGGTACCCTTTTTGTTTATTTTTACTTAGTCTTGCATAATATCACAAGGAACAATATAAGTATGGTAAGACAAGCACAAAAGTTGAAGATGTTTCAAAAAATGTTACAGATTTGGCTTATTTGTGCACTTCTATCTCATCCATAAAACATAGTAAATGTTACTTTTCTTATGAAATCTTTCATTTCATATTTATGAAATGAGCTTTTTAAAAAAAGACCTAGCAGTAAATAAGAACACTTCTTGAACACAATATCTGAGAGTGTGCTGTTAGGTTGTTGTGGGTTAAAGGTAACTAACTACATTTTTTACATAAATAAAAAATGATAATATTGCCTGATGTGACCTTCAGCCAGCCTTGATTTTAGAATGCTAGCTAGCTACAAAAGGTCATTAATGTATGTCATGCTAAAAGAGACATAGTAATGAAGAGGTCAGTGATTACTATCAAATCAAGTTGGCTCAACTCCATCAATGTCTTTTTTAGTAATCAGCTGATGTAAATTTAGCTGGTCATTGATATAAAGACAGGTAAATATAACCTAATGTTAATACCATTAAACAGTTTGACAGAGTATATTTTAAAGGGAACAGCAATAGCATATTGATCAAGTGCCTCAAATAAAATAAATCATGCCATGCAGTGGATGTCTATAGGATTTACTATAACTCAAAGATAAGCTGCATGCCAGAATTAAGAAACATATATTGGGAACATATATGTTCCCAATTGTGCTTGCCTATGGTCTTAAAAGCATCAATAATGCAAAGAAACATGGTAAGTGCCAGGTTCTCGTCAGGTCATGCTCAAAAGTAGTTGTGTAATTCCTTACAGTGATGACAAAACATAGTTACATTGGTGAGTTTGAAATAAATGATGATCATAGGTCCAGAAACGTTGTTGTCAAGACTTAATAAGTGTGGTGTCATCAGTCCCAGGTTTGATGTGCAGCTATAAGATCTGGAAAACTGGCAGGACAATCCCCTGCCTTCACCTCAGTTTGGGTATATTGTGCTCACAACTTCAGCTGGCATAAGGAAGCAAGGTGAAAACACTCAGAAGGCAAAATGCTGGGATTCTTTTTCCAACATAGATGAATAGTAAACCAGGCTGAAAAAAAAACTTATGTCCACCAAAGTCAACCTCACCACACAGCAAAAATGTTCCTTTCTAACCCTGCAATGGCATTAAAATATTACTATGCTATTCTTTAGTAATTATAACAGAGGAAACATTATTGCTATAAAAACCTTCAAATTCCTTCTTAAACTCTGTTATTGATTTTATTTTCTGTACCTTATGTGCTAGGGAGCTCCACAGCTTAGCTACTCTTCTCATTAGGAATCTTTTTCTATACTGACGCTCAAATCTTTTTTCGTATAACTAGTACCACTTGATTCAGTCCTTGGGATAAAAAGCTTTTTTTGTCCAAATCCTTATTCAGTTTGGATATATTGTAAGGAAATCTCTAATTTCTCTTTAGTTTACCAAACAAAGCACATTTTTTTTTCTGTAGTGGTGTCTTCAGTGTCTATGCTGCTTGGAAATGACCTTTTATGCATGAAGTCATTATGTTGTGGTAAGGTACATTCCTGCTGTGCAAAAATGACCCAAAAAGAGAACATGCAGAAATGGGCAACTAAATAGTAATGTAGTCATTTTTTTTTTTTTTTTTTTAGCCTACCAATAGATGGGCAGATGTAATTGGCTCCTAACTGTTTCCTCTGCAACTTGCTCGACTAACAAAAGCTGGCAAAACTGTTATAGGGCTTTTCAGACAATAAATATCTTTGATGCCGGGGTGTTATATATACAGAACCACTTGTTGGGAGTCAGATTTTATATATACAGTATACAGCATGCATGACAGTTACAGTAAATCAAATTGCTAATCACAGAATTGCTAATAAGTTGTTAAATTCCATCATAGCAAAATGATTTATTGATCCATATAACCCCAAGCTTTATACCTTCCAGAACTGGCTAGGTAAAAAAAAAAAAAAAAGATTGGAAAATTTCTCTGTGGTTGTTATGACCTACCAGGGACATCCCTAAACAGCCCACAGCCCATTGTATCAGGGCATCTAATCCAGGGACCTTACACTTATGGTCTCCTTTTGTTTTGGTGTCTAGCCTATTGGTAACTGAACTAAAAATGTATCATTTAGAATACAACCCTGGAACATACTACTTAATCAACATGCAATGCATGTATACATTCTGAGTCACAGGCAACATACCAAACAGAACCAATTATTCTTCCCTCATTCTACATTGCCTAGTAATGATTGTTTTCAATGTCCTGGGTTATGTAGCACATGTGAGATGTGATGTGGGATAGGCATCTAAATACTAATGGGGATCCAAGTAAATTCTCATAAAGTACAAGGCCTCAACTCCCCTCAAAAATTAAGTAAGGTCTTCTGCCATTTTAAGAGATTGGGAGTTAATATTATTCTTATTCAGGAAACTCACTTCTCACATACTAACCATCCTACATTTTTCGACAAGTCATACCGACAGGGGTATTTTACCACATTCTAATCCAAGACCCATGGGGTTTCCATTTTTAATTCCCCAGGGACACTTCCTTGGTTTCTTTCATGAATTAGTTTGGGGAAGGGACAGTAGGCTTTGGTTTTGGGCACACCTATGTATCTACTCTTTACTTGTATCCATTTTTAATAGAAACACTCCATTTTTCAAAGTTCATCATCTGTACAAAGATCCTGATAGCAGATTTCCTATTGTACAAGGTCTTGTTCAAAGGTCAAGTACTGTCATTAGCAAACATATAGGCTCCAAACAAATCCCAGGCCTCCTTTTTCAAAAAGTTTTATGAGGTCTTAAATAGGTATTACTCCAGCCATTTAGTTGTAGAAGGGGACTTTAACCCAGTCTCTCACCCAATATTAGCACCCATTATTACATAGAAGAAAATTTGTCAGCTAGAGCCTGCCCAAAACACTGAAATGGTTGCTTTACTCTCATCAACTCTTAGACGTTTGGAGAGCACTTAATATAAGAGCCAAAGAGTGTACATTCCATTCACATCAGCGTGCATCCTATACTCAAATAGATTATGTCTTTTGCACCCCCATATTGTTGACCAACTCTAAGTTAGTGAATATTCATGTCTGTCCATGATGGTCAATTGTATCTTTCCAGACATCTCAATTTTTTTTTTTCTAGTACCCCCTATTCGTGAAGATTAAATGACTATCTTGTCAGACCCTACCATTTTTCCAACAATGTGGAATAGTACTTTCAGATTAATGATTCGGAAGATTTTCTGCTACAACAATATGGTCTGCTCATAAAGCCATAGTGAGAGGCCACATAATTGGCATCACTGTGCCATGTAGCAAATCAGTCTACGGAAGTACTCCATCAAATAAATAAGAAAAGAGTGACTTCTGTCAGAGAAGGTGGAAAAGACTTTGAGATGGTCAAAAGCCAAATTTGTATTACACAGCGATTCTGCATCTGCTATGTTTGCTAGAAAGTTTAATTAGACCATTAACCCACCTCATTATTATAAACTGCAAAATACCAATGGACAATTAGTGTCCTACCCTTAAGAGGTCACAGAGATTTTCACCAAATTTTGTAAGCTATTACTCTCTCCTCCCCTACCTAGTTCCACTTCGCGTTCTTGGGATTGGTTGGAGAAGATGCCTCTTCCCAGGTTATCACCTGCAAAGTTTCAGGGTCTAAATGCCCCTTGGACAGATGAAGAGATAGCTGAAGTCATCAAATCTCTAAAAGTGCCTAGGGTCCCTGGTCCGGACATTTTTTCCATGTCATAAAGCAAACAGCTTTTTACTCTCCAGGCAGATACCAGATAACATCCATTTAGGCACTAATATCATTCATGCCCTCTTTCACCCCTTCTCTCCACATTAACAATGGAACCGTTGGCTTACACTATCAATAATAACTTGAATATCAACAGATAGATGAAGAGTGACTGTGAATTTAAGCATAACGTGTATGTGGACAATGTCCTACTTTCCTTGACTAATCCAGTGGTCTCATTTCCTAATCTTATTAAGGGGTATGAGACTTTTCAGCTTATGTCTGCCTTAAGTATTAATCTCTTGAAATGTTCAACTATGCCAATCAACCCGACAACACCCACCACCACAACAATCCAAAATAGTTTAGGGTTTTCTTGGTATATGGAAACACTACCTTATGTATGCATTCAACTGACCCCATCCTTACACTCCCTATATCTCACAAATTACTCTCCAGTTTTTACCTGCATTAGAAATTAAAACTACTAAAAAGCATTACTAGGCAGCATCACAGCGAATAAAATGTAATTCTTGCCTGAGCTCTTGTTTTTCTTTAGGGCACTACCAATTTAGGTTTCCAAACATACCATAGACCATATTCAATTGGCAGTCTTTTTTTTTAGCTGGGCAAGAGGTCCATGTTCAGTAAATTACCAATTAACAGATCTCAGCATTAAAGCGGTATGGGGTAGCCCAATTTTTGGCATTATTATTTATCAGCAAGATTGGACCAGTTAGCACAGTGGCACAGTGGTATACCATGGTCTCAATATAAATCACAGTCAAAGACCCTTTTTACTTACCAGGGCTTCTATGGTCTAAAACTGTTTGCCCTAGAGATGTAGCTGCTCTTAATGCAATTGTATGACATTCACTACATGTATGGTTCTTTAGTCATTATGGTATCTTAATCTCACATCTCCTTCCACTCCTTTTGCTTCCTTTCTTAGTGATGTTACCTTCCCTGGGTATATTCATCCAGATCTATGTTCTCCTTTTGGGATAAATTATAACTTGGTTTCCTTTACTTCACTTATGTTTGGCTCACACTTTAGTTCCTTCACTCACATGCAGAAAACGTATGATTTTCACAATGGTTCAAATACTTACAAATCCAACATTTCTATAGTACCAACTATTCCTTGACCTTTAAAAAACCCTTTACTATTTTTTGAGCAGCTATGTCTCTCTACACCTCAGGACGAAGGCTATTATTGGTACACTTTAGTGATACCTTAACAGCCTTTAAATGTGAGACAAATCTACGATGACCCAATGGGCAGCTCAAGCGGATTAGATTTATCTACATCTGACTGGTTGGATATGCTATCAAATCTATAGAAATGCAATCTCTCTTTGGCCATCTGAAAAACAGCTATCAAATTTCATAACCAATGGTATGACACATTTCAAACGGCATACGATCTATTCCTCAGTACCCGCCTCTTGCTTTAAGGGTTGTGCAGACCATGGGACTCTTACCCACATACAGTATTTTGGAGATGCTCTTATTTATGCTTACTGTGGCAGCTGACTGACAGGAAATCAGAACAAATTACAGGTACTCAGCTCACACTTACACTACCAATGGGCTTACTGTTTTCTCCCATCCTCGATATTCTCCCTTCCTGTGAAAGGTTACTTCACTCTTTATTCAGTGCCATCCAATAGGTTATTGCTCTTATTTGGAGATCTGACTTAGTTACATGGTCCCAAGTGCTCTAATGTATGGAATCAATTAACATTTTGACAATAATCTACCACACCATTAATGATATCATGACATTATTTGATAATGTTTCTGTTACCTTCTGTCTGCCTTAACTTTATAAACTCTGTTGAGGATTAGGTATTTGATGTATGTCAACACTTAGACCATCTTTATGTTTAGTTCTATAACAGAATATGTCATGAGCACATGAGACATTGTTTTATTGTTCGTAATATTTGGGGTTTCCTGTCCTCTTATTGCGTTACATCTCTGACAAAATGTAACAACTTACTCTGTAATTTGCACTATTCGATGGAATGTCTTTTGACTATGTATGTCAGTAATTAATCTCAGGGATATTGTTGTATTTTGGACTGTGTCTTGAACCCAATACAATCATTAGTAAACAAAAAAATGTCCCTAGTTATGCAGAATAAACAAACAGTATCATGCACTCAAGCCTGTGTACCGTTTTGTGCCTCATTATGGTACTCTCATGATTCTTTAACCAAACACAATAGGTTTTATTTAACAGACAGACAGAAATAATGAACAGTGATCCAAAGCAGCTATTCAGGTAACAGATGTTGTTAGACTGACAGTTCTGAGCTGATATAGCTGATAACTGGTTAGTTGCTGCAAGTGAATGTGTATTATTATCCTTTTCCACTGTTTTTTATACATTTCTTAGAATCATTTTTACAATATATGTTATAGAGGAAACAACAAATATGTGGAAAAATATTCAACAAAACATTAGCCGGTCCATTCTAATATACTGCGTTAAAATGGTAAAGAGACAGAGGGTCAGAAGAGAACCTTTCTAAATGTTAAAATGAAAAAAAAAATCTATTCTCAACTTGACAGGTGTACCATACCAGATTGAAAATATTCCTTACATTTATAAAACAGCTATGTACGCATTTAAAAAAAAAGTACCACAAATATATGAGGTTGTTGGACATCCCCATGAGCCTATTCCCTAAATAAACCACCGCCACGTTTGCTGCTATAATAGCCTTTATTAAAAAAACAAAAATGTTATTCAGTGCACCCTTGTGTTTCATACACCCCTGCCATGTTACATGTAGGATGATTGTTTCCTTCTATAGATTGGCGCTTTTCCACTGCATGGAACCGAACGGTTCGGCTAGCTTTTGTGCTTTTCCACTGCTGGTACCGCATGGTACGGTGTAGGAACGGTTCGATATGGTACGGCGGCGCTTTTCCACTGCATGGAACCGAACGGTTCGGCTAGCTTTTGTGCTTTTCCACTGCAGGTACCGCATGGTACGTTGTAGGAACGGTTCGGTACGGTACGGTACGGCGGCGCTTTTCCACTACATGGAAGCGAACGGTATGGCTCACTTAAACAGTACCACCTCAGTTGTGGTTCCAACAGGGCCGTACCGATACCATATCCCACAATCCTTTGCATGCAGCCTTGACTGTTTGTCACTACTAGCCACTGATTGGTCAGAGAATCATTGTTATCCCACCCACTTACTTTAGTACTACTTTAGTGGAAAAGCAAACCATACCAAACTGTACCGAACCATTCCAACACCGTACCATGCGGTACCATGCAGTGGAAAACCAAACCGGGCCAAGCAGGGCCGAGTAGAGCCGAGCCAGTACTTGCAGTGGAAAAGTGCCAGATCTTTACCTTCCTGTGTCACATGCCTGCTCTTTGCATTGTAAAAAGAGAATTGTCACACCATAAGGAACCCTTTCTCTCTTCTTCTCCTCTTGTAAACAGCTTATTAGTACCCCCCTCTAGCAAGAAGTGTTTGTTATACTGAAAACACAGCAACAGAGTCAGAGTTCATAGTCTCCTATTCTTAATCTAACATAGGTAGGGGGATATAATAGGAAAAAATAGGATGCTAAAATAAAAGGACTAAAGTTCTGTTTTAAATTAGCTTAACATTCCAGAACAGTACTGTCTATTCACTCTTTATTCCAATTACACATATACAATATAAAAACATTGTATTTAAAACACCATTTTTCTTTGAATTATTTAAAAAGAGATGAGAGAAGTCAACAAGTGCAAACTGATGGAAAGAGGCATTGATATGTTAGAGCCCACCGAACAGTGCTGAAAGCAAGGAAAGTGCATTAATATGTATACAATGCATGTCTATTTAGAGTTACCTATCTTGACATTCTTTTAACATGTATGTGAGGGCAAAACTTTTTTGTTCCTCTGTCAAATATTTGTTGCAGTCTATGAAGAATTACTCTTCTGTTTGTTGTAGTGACTATTTTCACAGAGGCAGAAAGTAAGGGAAAATCCTACATTATAGAGTTGTCATACGAACAAAAGGTGAGGGTAAGTCTTCAAATGGGACACCTGTTCTGGTGACAACTGTCTAAGATGAGAACACCATTCCGTTTAGGAGATTGCCTCTCACTTTCTATTGCGTGCCCTAGACAGAATGTAAAGGAAAATCTTCATAGCAGGACACCGACAGAAAGAAAATAACCTGACAAGGGTTTTAACCCTTCCCCATTCTATTGAAAACTAAACAAAATAAAGTTTTCGCTATACATACACTTTAATTCACTGTCAAATTTTTCTATTCCATGGCTGCCTGAATATGTAGATAAGCTTTGTGGTATGACCACCAAGTCCATCTGTTCACCTGTTTCCCCACTGCCATTCTGCAAGATAAATATGATATTTATGCATACTATCTATCTTTTTTCATAAATATGGGGAAGTTTGAAAGTTTGAATTTCACTAATCTAGGTAGCTTCAGAAGCAGAGAATGAGTGACAGCTGATTCACAGACATATGAAAGGGATGGTCATGCTATTTTTGCTTTATAAAACAGCATTGCTGAAGCTTTGGAACCATACTCCAAAGTCCTTAATGTGTTCTTGAAGAAAAATGAAACTTTGTTTTGTATTTCTCTATTGCCTCGGTTTATTTAAAAGTTCAAAGGAATTTTGTGAAGTTCGGTTAAAAAAAATAATCACTGCTGTATAAACCTACTTCACTCATTCTATTTTTTCCCCAAATTTTCCTTTGATGCTAAACAGTTGATGGATTAACAAAGTGCTAAGAAAATGCCCTCTCTTATGTGTGAAAGCTTGGTAATTGCAACAAAAGATGCTTAGTGGTTCTTAATATTCATATAATTAGATTATCTTTCAATCCTACCTCGTCTGTAAAAAGCTAGAGCAATGTAATCCTGGTTTGTTTTCTTTGGCTATTTTTTTTTTTATCATTTTTCCTTTCTGATTGCATCAAAGGTTGCTGGCAGCAAGACCACATCAGAGTATTTGTCAACAGGGCAGGTATTTGGACTCAATGTAGACTAATCCTGTTGTTTTTAGGATGTGCCACTTAAAGTCTAAAGCCTGACTGGGCAGCTAAACTATGAGTTCAGATACAATAACTGGATAATAACAAATCCTCTCTCAGAGCTTTAACGACATGGCTGTCTGTGATCCTTAATTGATTCAGAAATGCCAGGCTTTTGATGTAAAGGCAAGAGAACATTATGCAATTGGAAGGCACACGTAGCTTTGTGAAATGGAAGGAAAGGAACACGGAAGAATACATTGAAGCTCAACCTTCTAATCACATTGGCATATGTTTAATCCATTTCACATGAAGCAGTTAAGAATTTAAAAAGAGCAAAAAGCAGTTTCACATTTGCTCTTTACAGATGCCACATAAATGCATAGCATGGCATCAGACTGTGCCCTGTCACAAAACAGAGCCAAATGTAGCCATTAAAACAGCATTATATAATACTTGGATTTTTAAGACTGAATGACAGTATTTATTTAATATTCATATATAAAGAAGATGAGTCCATGGCCTTTCCTTGTTAGAGAATACCCTCTTTGATTTAACCATTAATTCCATCTTCTTATCATGCCCTCATTCACACCATGTTAATACTGTTTTTAATATTCCTATATACACATATACTTATTCATAGGCCATCACATAATTTACACAGCTGCCGTTTAATGCTGGTTACAGTATTTTTTGCAACAAATATTTAAGTCTTATTTTTTTTAAAGCTGTTAATGGTATGATGGTATCATAAAAAATTAACATTTGTAGCGACACCTGCATATTGTAAAATTATTATATATACTTAACAAATTTTTTGTTAAATCATAATTTTCTATATAGATTGCCCTGACAGTGCTTTCTATGAGCATACATTCATCAAATAATAGGGATTCTCATTACCTGAAAATCGTGAGAAGATTAGAAAAGGTGAAAATGTAAAACCACTAGAGGGTACTCACTGATAGTCTGGAGAACTTTTTGCATACACACCAAAGTTGTTTTTTTCTGTGCCCCAACCTTCTGGAAAATGACTACTTAATGTTTCTTTACTTGCTGGCTAACTTATTAATGATTGGTCCTAAAATGTTTACTTGCAGCCATCTGAATAAAAAAAAAAAAAAAAATCCAGTTGTAAGCCTGCCAGATTTAGGTGCATATTTAAAAAATAGCATGGATACCGCTCTTTACTGGACACTGGTATTTTTATTTCACACTGCGTGCATTTGATGTAACATTCAAAAAATGCATGGTGTGGAGCATGTGGTCCTATGTTGTATTCCCTGCTCAAAGCTTTGGAGAATACTCCATGATTGGTGGAGAAGCTGGACACATGCCTTTAACAGGTCATGTTACTTGGGTCTTCTTTTTTACCATTCCTTAAAATAAATTATGTTTTACTTGTTTCAGAGTCCCAAAATATGTGAAGCATGTAGGAAACTTTACTGCAAAGATCTCCTGTCCTCTTATAGATGCTAAACATTTGTGGGGGTTAACAGCTTTGGGTTTCTGGGCTCCGCTGCACTGATGAGGATCATATGGGGACCCATCTCTCCTTCCTCCTCCTCTCACCCCTGAACATCAGCGGGAAAGCCGATGGATCCGATTGCTGCCTGACACCTGCCATTGCTCCCCGCTGAGAGAGAAGGACAGTCGGCTGTTTTAAACACAGCCAACCGTTCTTTTCCCTGGAATGGTCATAGAGCCCATGTGATCCTTCTATATAAGATCACATGTCTCTATGGTCATTTCACAAGCCACCCCCCCCCCACAGTTAGAAATGAGTAATACAGTAACCCATGTGATGTGATGAACACAATAAAAATGATAATGGTGAAAGTAACGCAGTAGGTGTGGCAAACAATATAATGCAATGATGAACATAAATGCAATAAAAGTACGGACGTCTGATGCGGGATAGCACTGATAGTGAGATCCCGCTGGCCAATTTGCCAAGTTACATAGTTACATAGTATGTGAGGTTGAATAAAGACAATCATCCATCCAGTTCAACCTGTGTAGGTGTGTGTGGCTGTAATCATCTCACATAGCCCTTAATGTCCTGATCCTTGAGATGTAAGTCTAAGAGTCTTTTGAAAGCCACCATACTACCCGCAGAAACCACCTTTTGTGGTAGACAATTCCACAATCTTGTAGCCCTAACAGTAAAGAACCCCCCTCGTTGCCTGAGGTTAAAACGCTTCTCCTCTAATCGCATTGTATGTCCTCGAGTCCTCATGCTATTCCTTCGAATGAACAGTTTTTTTTTTCTAAGCTGAGATCCCCATTAAGATATTTATCAATTGCTATCATGTCCCCCCTCAGACGTCTCTTCTCCAGGGAGAATAAATCAAGCGATTGCAACCGCTCTTCATAGTTAAGGTCCTCCAACCCCCTAATCAGTTTAGTTGCCCTTCTCCGGACTCTCTCCAGCTCCAACACATCCCTCCTGAGGACTGGCGACCAGAACTGGACAGAATACTCCAGATGCGGTCGGACCAGAGTTTTATAAAGTGGAAGGATTATAGTCTTATCTCTGGAATACATCCCTTTCTTTATGCATGCTAATAATCTGCTGGCTTTGGCAGCTGCCGCTTGACATTGCATGCTGTTGCCTAATCTATCATCAACCAAGACTCCCAGATCTTTCTCCATTTTTGATTCCCCCAAGGGTTCCCCTCCTAACGTGTATTGTGTTTTTATGTTTTTAGTCCCCAAGTGCAAAACCTTACACTTCTCCACGTTAAACCTCATTTGCCATGTCGTTGCCCACTCCGTTATTTTGTCCAGGTCATTCAGTAGGATATCTGCTTCATGCTGTGTATTTATTGCCCTGGCCAATTTTGTGTCATCTGCAAAAACTGATAACGAACTACTGATCCTTCATAAAATGCTGTTTATGAATAAATTGAACAAGGTTGGTCCCAGGACTGAGCCCTGGGGCACCCCGCTTACTACCTCAGACCAGTCTGAGTATGCGCTGTTTATTACCACCCTTTGGACACGGCCTTTTAGCCAGTTTCGTATCCAAGAGCAAACCCTGCTGTCCATACCTGCAGACCTTATTTTATAAATTAAGCGCTTGTGGGGAACTGTATCAAACGCTTTAGCGAAATCCAAGTAGACCACATCCACTGGTCTGCCCCTATCTAGCTCACAGCTCACCTCCTCGTAGAATGCTAAGAGATTGGTTTGACAAGAACGCCCATTTGTAAACCCATGCTGATTACTGCTGATGATGTTGTTGTCTTTAGCATACTCTACGATATAGTCCCTTATCATCCCCTCCAGAAGTTTACATATTATTGATGTCAAACTGACCGGCCTATAATTTCCCGGGATATGCCTCTGGCCCTTTTTGAATATCGGAATCACGTTAGCCTTCCTCCAATCCCCTGGTACATCTCCTGTCCTAATACTGTCAGCAAAGATCAGGAACAGTGGTCTAGATATAACCTTACTGAGTTCCTTGAGTACTCTCGGATGTACGCCATCCGGACCTGGTGATTTGTTTGTGTTAAGTTTATCCAGCCTTTCCCTGATTTCACCCTCTGTTAGCCATAGTGGCAAGTCCTGTGTATTACTACTAACCATACAGTCACGGTCAGTGTACCCCTCCTTTTCCTGTGTAAAGACTGACGAGAAAAAAGCATTCAGCACGGTTGCTTTTTCAGTGTCCTCTGTAACCATCCTCCCATCATCATAATTATGTGTGCAATATGCTCTGCCCTAGTTTTTTTGCTGTTGATATATTTAAAGAATTTCTTTGGGTTTTTTTTACTATCCTCCGCTATTTGTCTCTCAAAGTTGATTTTAGCCATCTTGATTTCTTGTTTACTTTTCTTATTAGCCTCCTTGTATTGCTCGAAAGCCGATACTGTGCCCTCTGATTTATATTTCTTGAAGGCCAATTTTTTTCCCCTAATACGTTTTTAAAGCTACAGTTTAGCCAGCCAGGTTTGGCTTTGTCTCTTCTAAATTTATTTCCCATAGGAATGCACTGCAAGATGCATTTGCTTAATATGTTCCTAAAGCATTCCCATTTTTCCTCTGTGGTCAGTGATCCCAGGGTTTGGTCCCAGTTTACCCTTTCCATCAATGAGTACAATTTTGGAAAGTTTGCCCTTCTGAAGTTTAGGGTTCTTATGTTCCCAACTTGCCGTGTTATATTGTTATTTATACTAAATGTGATCATCCTGTGATCGCTAGAGCCCAGGTTGTCCTGGACTCCTACCTCCGAGATTATGTCTGGGTCATTAGTGATCAATAGATCCAGGACTGCGTTTTTTCTGGTAGGGGAATCCACCAACTGTGACATGTAGTTGTTCTGTAAGGCTTCCGTGAATAGATGGGCCTTCTGAGAGTGTGCAGTCCCCTCATCCCAGTCAATGTCGGGATAATTGAAGTCCCCCAATAAGATGACTGATCCCAATCTTGCCACTTTACCCAAAAGTGCTAAAAATTCCAGCTGTACCTCCTCCCCTTGGTTAGGTGGCCTATAGCAAACCCCCACAACTACTTTTCCCTTTTCTCCTTCCCTATGGAGTTCAACCCACACAGATTCTAAATCCATGCTCATCCCATCCGTAATGTCACTCCTTTCTATCACCTTTATATTGTTCTTGACATAGAGACATACCCCTCCCCCTCTTTTTCCTACCCTGTCCTTCCGGTACACCGAATACCCTTGGATATTGGCCAGCCAGTCATGTGAGGGATCGAACCAAGTCTCTGTTATTCCCACAAGGTCTATGTCATCCTCGTGTACTAACATTTCCAATTCATCCATTTTATTAGCTAGGCTCCTGGCATTAGCATATACCCCTCTTAGTTTTACGGAAGTTAAACGTGATTGGTGGTTATGTCTATTCCTGTTTGGTCTGAGGTTTTCCCGCACAGACCTGCCAATTGATGTTGTGGACCTACTGTCGCTGCTAACCCTACCACTGCCTTCAGTCCTTTGCTCCCTCCTGACTGATTCTACTTCTGAGCCCTCCCCCCCGTCTCCTAGTTTAAAAGCCCCTCCAACTTGGTGGCCATCTTTCTCCCCAAAAGAGCTGTACCGTCCCCATCCTTGCTAAAGAGCCGGTAGCCGACTGAGAAGTCAGCCCAGTTCTCCAGGAACCCAAACCCCTCCTTCCTACACCAGTTCCTCAGCCACTTGTTAAGTTCCCTAATCTCCTTCTGCCTCTCTTGTGTGGCTCAAGGTACAGGCAGTATTTCAGAGAAAACCACCTTGGAGGTCCTTTTCCTCAATCTATTACCTAAGTCCCTGAATTCGTTCTTTAGGATCCTCCACCTACCTTTTACTTTGTCATTAGTGCCCACATGCACCGTGACCGCTGGGTCATCCCCAGCCCCGCACAATAATCTGTCTGTCAGATCTGCGATGTGCCGAACGCGGGCGCCCGGTAAACAACATACTGTTCGGTTACCGAGATCTTTCTTACAGATTGCCCTCTCTGTCCTCTTGATAATTGAGTCGCCCACTACCACAACCTGTCTAACCTTTCCTGAGTTACGGCCCCCCTTCTTCCTGGAGCCGCCCCTCCCCTGGCAGCTGGGGGAGGGTGCCTGCTCCAGCTCTGCCACCCCTGAGTTGATATCCCCCTCAACCTGCAACTCGGCAAATATGTTAGGGTGTACCAACTCAGGACTGGCCTCCCTGACACTCTTCCCACTAGGCTTCCTAACAGTCACCCAGCTGCGTACCTCTGCTGCTTGCATCTCCTCTATTCCTCCCTCCTCTATGCTGGCCCCTGCCAGCGCCTGATGGGTATGAGAGCTGTTTAACAATGGGTCTTTGGACAGATCAAGGGGAAAATAATGGCAGTGTCAACCCTGCGTGCACGGGCTGTGTATACCAGAATTCTGGCTGGGGTACACAGGTTCCTCCTAAAAAATAATAATAATAATGGTAAGTACGCAAGAAGGGTTGGGAAACCAAAATTGGACAGTGCAAGGAGGGTATCCTGGCCAGGATTAGTCAGAAAGATATGAGCCAAAGGCTGATCAAGGGGGGAGAGGGGGAGGGAGAAGGAGACAAGCAGCAAAGCACAGGTAGTAGTTGCTAATAGATCAGGTGGAGCGGGATGGTCCGGATATCCAGATGTAACAAAGAGTGAGGGGAGAAGGAAAAGTACAGGGATTCTGAAGGGGTGGTAAGTCAACCCTTAAATAGGGTAAGTACTACTTAGGGACCGATGGGATGGATGAGTCACTGCCGCTCAGCTGCTGTATGTGCTGGATGTGCTGACTGTCCTTCCATGTTCTTGTTCTGGCTCTCTGTGGGGGAGTAGTTCCTGTCTTTCTGGGGTCCTGGTGATATCCTTGTGGGGTCTGTGTAGGCTTATGGATCGGGTGGGTGAGGTACAGTGGCGGAGAGACAAAGCGCCGCTGTCTATGCATCCACCGGTTACTGTGTTTCCCCCTTCTGCTGCAGGGATCCACCCATCAACATCCGGGTGTGGGTGACGTCACGTGCTTTTACCTTGTGTTTTACCATAACTACAAAAGATCAACCCATCAGTAAGATCTTCTTGTGGCAATAATAGTGTACAGACTAAAGCAGGCTTTTCAATAGTACATATTAATTTGAAAACAATAATTTGGGATAGGATCGCTTGAATTCCCAAGGGAAAGTAGATGCAAATCAATAATCATTTTTAACCATGGTGATGAGGGAAGTTGAAAAAAAAGGATAGGAAATGTTTCCTATTAGAACAGACACTATTCTAACAGTGAATTTTGTGTTTTAGGGACCATATGCACTAAACCAGTTACTTGTACATTGGAACACTTATTTTTAGATACACAAAATAGACTTTAAATATTTTCATCACAGTTTCATTCGGCGGGCCTTTAATGATGCTTGTGCACATGTTCAACAACTTCTTCATGATTTATGTTGACCCCAGTTCTCATGAATGAGGGCTAACATTATGATAATACAGTTCCAAGTTACTGTCGCTAATACATTTTTCAATAGTGACCCATGCATGGAAAGTTGTATTAATATTATCTAAAAGTTTGTGAATATCATGTAATAGTTTAAAAAATGTAGTCCTTATATCATTAAAGGATCTATTATGTTTTCTATACATCTGTTTAGGACAGTATGTGACTAAGTAGCCCTTTTATGTGCCTATTGTTACAGAAAATATTCGTCCCTTTATAAATGTGTAACTTTTGACTCCTATAGTTAAATCTAAGAAAGAGTTATCCTTTTATGCTTTTGGGATTTGAGAAAATGAGAACCTAAATTTAGCAACTGTTTAAAATGGCTGGTAGAGAAAAAAAACAGCTCTTGCCTAAGTGGACTGTTAAATGGTGCACAAGCTTACTCTTATAACACATGAAAAATTCTCCTTTACAGACTGCTCATTGCAATTTTACAGTACTGCACACTATTTTGTTTGTGTGAGATGATAAACTGAGTAAATATCTGTTGTATACAATCTGGGTAGAAGAAATATCTTTTTTTGGAGGGATTTTGTTTTATTTCTTAGGTGGCTTGATTTTTCTCTAATTCTTACAGGAAGCCATTTTGGTAACTAAACCAACACAAGACTCTTCACATTTGGGTAAGGTGACGGGAACCTGCCTGAACACACATACACACACACACACACACACACATGATTCACTGTTCACATTGCTGCTTTCTCTAACTTGTTTCCTTTAATCTGCTATATGTGGTGGTACAATTCCCATAGTATTTTAGACTTCTGTGTGGCCAATCGTTTTAATTCACAAGAAGCTTGAAGTGGCTGAGATCAGATTTTGTATTGGATCTAGGGACTGACCTAGGCGGGGTAAATAGCTTATACTTAACACTTCCCCCAAAAACCTCTTGTATCAAATACTTCACATGCCACTCCAGGCAGGGTCAAGCTTTACACCTAATTCCAAGTATTGGTTTGGCTCATCTCCACTTAAGCAATCAATGTTACCAGTTACAGGAACACTGCACAACAAGATGCAGATTTTTTTTTCTTCTTTTAATAAAAAAGCCAAGGGAACAAGTTCTATTCTGACATGTTTTGCACTAGGCATAGCACTTTCTCTTGGTGTGTTGCGTTCTTGTTTCTGGTACAGTTGTTTGCATCCACTTGTTCTCATTAAAGTGTATATATAGCCAAAACATTTTCTTTTTGTTTTAAAGAAAATAGGGATGGGTTAGAACCCTAGTCAATGTGCAAAGACTGTATGTGAGCAATAAAACATTGACCGAGGTTCCAACCCTTAAACATTTAAGGTCATCTTTAATATCCAACAGAGGTTTTGGGATATAAATCAACTGCCATAGTAAGCTGGTGCTCTAGCAAAGGTAGGCATTGATAGTCAGTGATGTTATGTATATCAGTTACTATGTACTTGATGGCGCCATTGTCATATCATTCTTATTTATCATCAAATGTGCAATTATTATTACAAAAAAGCCTGGTTGACCTGAAAGTGACTTCCTTCTTCGGGGTTCTCTTTTTAGATTAGACTCGGTAATAAAAAAAAACAAAAAAACACAAGAACTCTTTGTCTTTATCAATTGAAGAAATGTATGGGAATTATTTTCATTTCTATTGAACTATGAAAAATATGAGCAAAGAAATTGCTCAGAACTGTTTACAAAATAGGTTAAAACTGTGAGAATTATTATTTTCTCAAAAAAAATTGCAAAATATCAGTTTCAGCTTTTTATAAATAGGAACCATTGTGCATTTCCTTTCAATCTTTAAAGATGAGCATATTTTTTCCATAATTATTCTCTTCTATTCTGAAATATGTTTTTGTTGATGATATTTTAACTACATTGTGCTTTGCCTAGGAAGCACTATTGTGTCTTGCAGTCTAAGCCAGTTTGTGAGTATTACAGAGCTGTATTAATGAAGCCAGAAAGACAGAGTGATCTGCCTGGTAATAAAGCTGAAGTTTACTGCCAAGCCCATGCTGCTACTGCATATTATGAAACAGCACACAATGTGGTACGGATGTTGTGGCAGCCACATTTTATACCCTCTAAAAGGCCATGTCACTTGTTTTATTCAGACTCAGTATTAAAGAGGACCTTCAGTCTAAACAAAAACTTTCTATAGTTTCTAATGTCAAAGCTGTTAAGATTTAGATTTTGTCTTAGTTTCTGAAGCTGAGAGGCTCTTAATATGCAAACCAAACCAGACAACCAGAGAAAAAACGTGTTGTCTATGCTTCCCTGCTCTAAGCCATTCACTGCTGGGCACTAAATCTTTGCCCTTCAGATTGCTGATCCAATTTTCTAATTAATATATGCATGTTACAGACTTTGTGCAAAGATCTCTCCAAGTTCTATATTTTCAAAAAACAAATGATCTTTAGAATGATACTCTAAAAGTGTATTGTTGATTTTGTCAGGAAGCACACAATAAGTACGTTTTTTTTTCCAGAATATGTATGTGCTTTTCAGAACTTACACTAGGGGCATTTTATGTCATCAGTTTAGGTGAAAATTTTCATTAAATATCTATATTACTGTGAAGAAAGATTTATACAGTCACGGAAAGACATCTGAGTAAATTTACTAAAGGAGTGGAGATTGTTCACTTAGCAAAGTATTTGTCCACTGTGCATGTCGCACTTTGAATGACAATTGCGTGATCATGTAACACTGTACCCGTATGAAATTTGTATAATTTTTTTTATTAGACAGATAGAGCTCTCTTTTGGTGATTTAATCACCACTGTTTTTTTTTTTTTTTTTGTTAAACAAGAACATTTTGCAAATACAGTAAGTAATTTTTCTCCTTTACTGATGGGCATGGATAGGCTGCATAATGGGCACTGATGGGCAGTACTAATGGGCCCTGATGAGGCAGAACTGATGGGCATTGATGAGGCGGCACTGATATGGGCACAAACAGGCAGCACTAATGGGCACTGATAAGCGGCACTGATGGGCATGGATAGGTGGCACTGATGAGGAGGCACTAATGGGCACCGATGGGCAGCACTGATTCGCAGCACTAATGGGACTAATTATCTTTGTGTCCTGTCAGGAATGACGGTTACCAGCTCTCCTCATGCTGTGACAGCAAGTGAAGAAAGTACTGCCGATAACAAGCAATTCTGTTTACACTGTTGGCCACAGCTGATCACATCCTAAAGGGCCGCTGTGATTGGCCCATTACCACAATCTGTGATTGTTTGTGTCCAAAGGACACAGTGATCACAAAGCGCACCAGATGCAAGCCCCAGTGGGCACAAGAGGGGCATGGTTCTAGGGTCCGTCTTTTGGCTATGGTGCTGTTGAGAAGTGGTTATACAACCAATCATATGGATAGGAATTTATTTCTAGAACATGACTGCATATTTAAAATGAATACAGCTTCCCCTTCTTTACTAAAAAGCTGTTTGCAAAGGTAACATACAATTTGAGAAGTTATTTTTTACTTTACCAGTCCTGACTCCTTTAATAAATAAACTCCACTTTCCATTCTGGCTTTATGTTAAATACAGTGCATACCTGAACATCAAAAGGCACATCAAATAAAGGTTTATTTTTGTCAAATCTAGATAATATATCTTAAAATAATAATGCTCATGTCATCAAGTCTAATTTAATGCATTATACCATAAATCACATATAGAAAAATAAAAAATGGTTTTCTATTTCCAAAATCAATTTGTAAAGTTTCATTCTCCTTCATATTTTTTGAGTTTTGAAACACAAAAACATCTTTAATAATCCTCTTGATTTGTGGATCAGATTAACTCTAAAATGACTTTTTTGGTTCAGCATCTAAGATTTCCTTCTGAGATACAGCAGTCCGATTAGACCCCTCTGAGAGCAGCACAAGTGGATGGATCATGAGTTACATGGCTGTCCTTGGAGGATTGAAGTACCTATTGTTATTTTTGCAGGCAATGTGACACCACATCATGATGCACAAAGGGGACCAATTACAATACAGTCAATAAGCAAAGTCATTTTGCTGATTTGAGACAGCCTTGGAATGACCTATAGTGAATTAGCATGTAGAGGACCACTTAATTGATCTTTGTATATGCAGTCAAATATATGTGGGTAGATAACAGGAGATTTTAAACAAGAAAGACACAGTTGTGATCCATTATTTACCATAAGTCCAATTTATTGCCACATTACACTAAAGAAATTAGTGGTGATATGTATGTCCATTGTAGACATGTGGATTAGCGGTCCATAGCATAAGTCCTACAGACAATTAATCAAGTGAAGGCAGTGGTACAACTGAGAAAATATGCAGGTGCCTTTTCTGGTTGCATTTTAAAAATATGTGTTGCCTCTCTCTGACTGCAATACACAAGTGTGAATGAGCCCTAAATGTGTGCATATGTGTTTGCTTGCACAGCACAAGTTATTTTTGCATTTGATTGTGTTTTTTCTATTCTAAACAAACTCCAAAGACACGCTGGTAGTTACATAGTTACATAGTTACATAGTAGGTGAGGTTGAATAAAGACAATAGTCCATCCAGTTCAACCTGTGTAGGCATGTGTGGCTGTAATCATCTCCCATACCCCTGAATGTTCTGATCCTTGAGATGTAAGTCTAAGAGTCTTTTGAAAGCCACCATACTACCCGCAGAAACCACCTCTTGTGGTAGAGAATTCCACAATCTTGTTGCCCTAACAGTAAAGAACCCCCCGCGTTGCCTGAGGTTAAAACGCTTCTCCTCTAATCGCATTGTATGCCCTCAAGTCCTCATGCAATCCCTTCGAATGAACAGCTTTTTTTCTAAGCTGGGATCCCCATTAAGATATTTATAAATTGCTATCATGTCCCCCCTCAGACGTCTCTTCTCCAGGGAGAATAAATCGAGCGATTGTAGACGCTCTTCATAGTCAAGGTCCTCCAATCCCCTAATTAGTTAACTAAATTAGAACCGGTATGTGTATTTATGGACCTTGATTGTAATCTCCTTGAGAGCAGACCTGATGGGATTGCATAATATATGTAAAGTACTGTGTAAATTGACAGTCAGCAGCTCTATGCTCTGGTCTGCCCCCCCCATCCCCACCCCCACTGGAGCTCTGGGCTGTGGAGGGGGCGAGAGCAGCCAGCTTAGGCTCTCAGCGGCTCACTGAGAGGCTGAGCTGGGTGCTGGTCCAGGCTTGTGGGGTAATCCCAAATTCATTGTGGACTGGACTGGACTGGCTCTGTGACCTCAGTAGACAATGAACTTCAGTCGCTGCCTGCTGAAATGAAAACGGGTCACAGGAGTGCAAAACTATCTGCACTCCTGTGATCCACAGGAGATGTACAGCCAAATGAGCTTTGGCTGTACTTCCTTATCTTAACCTAATTACTTATTATTATTATTAATATTTCAGGTACGTATATAGCACTGTCAATTTACGCAGCACTTTACATATACATTACACTTTCACATCAGTCCCTGCCCTCAAGGAGCGTACAATCTAAGGTCCCTAACTCACATTCATGCATACATAGTAGGGCCAATTTTTTTATACAGGATCCAATGAACCTACCAGCATGTCTTTGGAGTGTGGGAGGAAACCGGAGTACCCGGAGGAAACCCACGCAGGCACAGGGAGAATATGCAAACTCCAGGCAGGTAGTGTCGTGGAGGGATTCGAACCAGCGACCCTCTTGCTGCTAGGTGAAAGTGCTAACCACTACACCTTTTTGAAGACAAGATTTTTTTTTTTTCTAAGATTTAATTTTTATTATTATTAAGGCTGGGAATTACAAATACTGCATAACAAAAAAATATAAATAATTTCATACATTTTTATACATAAGCAGTCTTATATTCATATTTTTATCGTGAAAAAAAAGTAGTCATATTAACCTATCCCATGCCCCTTATTTATAAAGTAAAAAAAAAAACAAAAAAGGAGGGAAGGAAAAAAGAGAGAAAAAAAAGGGGGGGGGGGCCTCCATGGAGGTAACTAGCTACAAACCTATACATTGCTCTAACCGCTCAATAAAGCGGACCCTTCCTCGGTTAATAAATACCTTTCCCACCTCCCCCACATTAATACGTAATTCTCATACTGGTGTTTTGAGGACCAGACCAGATCCTCCATCTTACCGATGGCTTCCATTTTACGCACCCAACTTGCCACCAAAGGGGGGGGTCATCTGCTTCCAGTATAAGGGTATACAAGACTTAGCCGCACTGAGGAGATGACTAATAATATCTTTTTGGAAAACCGACACCAGTAAATCCGAGACATTTAACAAAAAAAAGGCTGGGTCATTTGGGATTGCATGTTCAGTGAATATCTGCTTAATCCTACGGACTTCCGACCAAAAATGTGTCAACTGAGGGCAAGCCCAAAAAATGTGTTACATGGTCCCTTTTGCGCTATTACACGACCAGCAGCGATCCCATACTTCTGGGTAGCATTTATGGAGCTTCGCAGGTGTATAGTACCATCTCGATAAGATCTTAAAACTCGATTCCTGAAGACAACGGTAGGCAGGTATCCCTGGAAGAAGCTGCGTGATGACGCAGCGTAACGCGTAGGATAGCTCAACCGGAAGTGACGTATCGGCAAAGGATCGTATGTTATGCTTGAAACAAGACGAAAAGCAATGTGAGTGTTACTCTATCTTTTTTAAATAAAATTTATGGGACGTACTTCACTATGTTGGCCCCAATTTGATTTTTTTGGAGATACAAAGAACCGCTTATATCCCCTGAAAGATAGCTGCATTTACAAGGGAGATATAACCAAGGATTTATAATGGCACAATAAGGAGGAAGGAACAGCATACTGGGAAATACAACCCAAGGCTCTTTTAAAGGAGCAGTGAGAGATACAAAGAACCGCTTATATCCCCTGAAAGATAGCTGCATTTACAAGGGAGATATAACCAAGGATTTATAATGGCACAATAAGGAGGAAGGAACAGCATACTGGGAAATACAACCCAAGGCTCTTTTAAAGGAGCAGTGAGGTGAGCGCTTAGGACACCTAGTGGGCACCGCACGAAGCACCTGCATGTGAAATTTGGATGAAGAAGATTGCGTTCATCACATTATATATTTATAAAAATAATTTTAAAAGGACACTTCAGCACTTTATTGGTTATCACTTATTTAGAGCACTTTTTATATTTAAATAAGTCACCGATTTTAATTTTATATAAATTTTTCACTGTATAATGGATTGATATAGTTGGTTTCAATAAGATTTATATTTTTTTAATGAATATTTCATCACCTATTATATTTATTGTATAAAGCATATCGGATTATATTATTGTATACATTAAGACACATCAATTTTAATATTATTTAAGAAGCACTTTGGCACTTTTTCACGTATTTACATATTTATATATTTTATTTATGTTATTTAAGCACTTTTAAAGCGCGGTACTCCCCCCAACTTTATTTATCTTTATTGTGTAGGTTACCAATTTTAGTACCTGCAGCATTAAAGGTGCCTATTTTGTAGACAATAATTAGAGAAGACAGCGTGAGAATTTCACCAACCCTCTATATTTATAGTTTACAACCAAACAATTAATTCTTGCAGCAGTCATGGAGATCTTTAATTTTGTTGAGGAAAGAGAAATCGATTTTGATGAGATATTTAATCCAGAGTCTAAAAGCAGTTTTAAAGAAGGTGATGTAGGTGGCTTGATTAGAAAACTTAGACATAACATGGAAAAGAAAATAAGCCTTTGGTGGGATATCAATACATTTAATAAATATATAAAAGAAAAAATAGTACCAAGGAGATTAAGATGGGAAGTGCCAATAAATGATGGATTATTGGACAAAGAAGCAGTTGAAGAATGGTACCATTTTTTTAATGATAAGGGCCTAGAATTGATCCAATTTTTACTTAAGAGGAAACAAAGAAAGTTCAAAAGAATAGAAAATTGTATAACAGAATTAAAAGAAGCATTAGAGCCACATAAAGAAACAGCAGAATTTACAAGATTAACAGCACAATTGAATAAGGACCTCATGTCCAAAGACAAAGAGGTACAACAAAGGAAGACTAAGAAATATAATAGAGACATCAACGATTATAAAGAAGATAAAGTATTTAAATGGCAGAACAAGTTGGATGATCTAGACCCGATTTCAACATATTCAACCCCAGAAAAAACAGTGAGATTAGATTTGACCCCGATCAGATCAGGAAGTATAAGTATAATGGAAACACCAAGATCACAACAAAGAAGCCCAAGAGCATCTAATGATTACAGTAATTCCACACCATATCATGATACCTCTGAACATCAAGAAGAAAGATATAAGGAAAGAAGGAATAGTGGATTTGAACAGAGAAGATCAGAACACCAGAATCATTATGAATCAAGAGATTATCAGAGAGGATATGGAGAACCACAATATCAACAGAATTATCAAAATCCGCAATATAATGGAGGATACCAATATTACCCACCGAGACATATGGAACAGACAGCACCAAGAGGACATCATACCCCAAATAATGGATGGAGGAGACCGCCCTATTGGAGAAATAATAGGAGACCCTATTATAATGGACCAAGAAGGGGCCCTCCGCAAGAACAACCTTATTACAACAATGCACCTAGATGGGGCCCACCACCTCAACAGCCATACTATAATGAATATAGAAGAGGACCACCAGAACAGAATTTTCAAGGAAGAGAAAGAAGTCCAATACCGGTCAGAAATTATTATGCTCCATTAGAAAACTACCAAGAAGAAAACAGAAGAGAACCTCAACAACAATATAGAGAGGAAGAAAGAACTAGAGAACAAAGAAAAGAAAAAGATCAAAGTAGGCCTTTTTTAGAGAAGGGCCAGGATACCCATTCACCAAAAAAGAAAGAAGAACCAAAAAATCAGAGAAACAACACAGAAAAAAGAGAGGAAGTAGAGGAAGAAAGAGACAACAAAAGGAAAAGAAACAAATAGGACAAGGGGTGTTTAATCTAAGTGAAAAAAGTATAACACAAGAAGAAATGATTGTGTTAGACAAGGGATTAAAATATGCACCGAAAAATAATCTAGATAAATTTAGCACATACATAGGTATTCAGAAGTATGTGAGACAATTAAACATAAAGAAATACATATTAAGTAATCCAGTTAAAGCTACAACGACTACCTCAATTAGGAATGTAGGGAAACAGACAACAACTACCTCAAACAAAGAAGATATTCAACATAGCACTTTAAGGAACAAGTCAACTTTTAATCCACAGATCAAAGATAACAGATATATAGGTGTTTTTAAGGATTTGGTTTTAGATGAAGTAAAAGGTATGAAGATCAAGAAATATGAAGAGTCCAGAGCAATGAAAACAGGCCTGAACAGATTGAAGAAAAGAAAAGACATAGTAATAAGGCCGGCGGACAAGGGAGGAGGAATTGTGATTGTCACAAAAGAAAAATATGAGGAGAAAATGACTGAAATGCTGGGAGATGAAAATACGTATGAAAAATTATTGAGTAATCCGGTTGGAAAATATAGAAAAGAATTAGAACAACTAGTGCATCTAGGCCTGAAGAAAGATATATTAACGAAAAAAGAGGCAAAATATCTAGTACCTGAGTCTTGCAGAACCCCTGTAATATATACAATACCAAAATTACATAAAAATAAGGAAGACCCACCTCCGAGACCTATAGTCAATGGGATAGAGTCTCTAACAGCAAGACTAGGCCAGTATATAGACACTTATTTACAACCAATAGTTCCAGCAACAACAGCATATGTAAAAGACACTAAACATATCCTCCAAATAATGGAAAATCTACCTCATTTTAACAATAATATTTATATGGCCACAATAGACGTAGCAGCACTTTATACCATAATCAATCATCATGAGGCATGCGAAGCCGTGAAATGGGCACTAAGGAAATATACTAATCTAATCTGTAAACAAAGAAAATACTTAATCAAATGCCTGGATTTCTGTCTAAAGAAAAACTACTTTTGGTACAAGAAAATATATTATTATCAGAAAGTCGGAGTTGCAATGGGTTCGAAATTTGCACCTAGTGTTGCGAATATTTTTATGGCGCAATGGGAAGAGGACAATATTTTTAACGATATACCAGAAGAAATGATTTTATACAAAAGGTTTATAGATGACGGAATTATTTTATGGCAAGGAGAAAAGGAGATTTTAATTGAATTTTTAAATAAATTAAATGAAAATGAAAAAAATATCAGATTATCGTGGGAGATCAGCAATGTTGAAGTAAAGTACCTAGATCTAGCGATTAGACAAGAAAATGGTAAAATTATTACAAGTACCCACTTTAAAGAAGTAGATAAGAACAGTTACTTGCCAACCAATAGCTGTCATCACAAAAATTGGATTTTCAACATCCCAAAAGGCCAACTCTTGAGAATAAAGAGAAATTGTACCAAAGCAGAAGAGTTTGAACAACAGGCAGACATTATAGGTAAGAGGTTTATAGAAAAAGGCTACGAAACAACGTTTATAAAAGGAAAAATTGATGAAGTTAAAAAGGTAGAGAGGAAGAGTCTACTGGAAGATAAAAACAAAATTCAGAACAAATTTATGGAGAAAGTACCTATAGTCATGGAATACAGTATGCAACATAAGAAGGTGGAAAAAATCGTAAAAAAACACTGGCACATACTGAAGAAGGATAAACATCTAAGAAACATACTACCAGAAAACCCAGCGTTTATATATAAACGTGCACCAACTATAAGAAATATGTTGGTAAAAACAGTAATGGATCCTCCCAAAGCACTAGGCACTTTTTTCACAGGAAAAGGGTTCTACCCATGCAAAAGATGCTATGCATGCCTCAGGACAAAACCAAAAGGAAAAGTAAACGAGTTTAAATCTACAAGAAATAATAAGGTATATAAAATAAAAGATTTTATTGGATGCAACACAGAAGGAGTGGTCTATGGATTGGAATGTAGCTGCGGCCTACAGTATGTGGGCCGCACGAAGAGATTATTAAGAATAAGAATAAAAGAACATGTGAAAAATATTGAAAATGGGTTTGAGAGACACAGTGTATCTAGACATTTCGACCAATACCACAAGAGAGACCCCACACATTTAAGATTTTGGGCGATTGAACCGTACAAAAAACATTGGCGAGGTAGCCACAAAATCCGCACTTTAAGTCAAAGGGAATCTTACTGGATTCATACATTAGATTGTCTGACACCAAATGGGTTGAATATTGAATTTGACCTGAATTGTTTTATTAGTGATTTTTAAAAATATTATAGATTTTAGGACATTTTAAATGGTTTTATACAGGAACGGATATATCTGAATAAATAAACACACCCCGAAGTCCAGAAAAAGTAGATTATTTAAGGAATACATTATGGATTAATTAACATTAAATTATAGTAGTATTTAAAATATTTAAAGAATTAATAAGTGAATACTATAAATGGGTTAGATTAATTAGAAAAATAGATTGAAAAAGGTTCCAAAGGAATAGAGATAGAAGAATATAAATAAAAATATTGAGGGCCGTTAGAAAAATAATTAATAAAACATAAGGGTATATATATAGAAATATAGTAAGGTGAAGGTATAATTATTTATAATTATTTGTATCTATATTGTGGTTGTATTAAATATACTGGTGTATGTATATAATTAGTACTATATTCATTGCTGCTACGTCACTTACGGGTATCAAAAGGTTTTAGTTAGGTTTTAATATCAGAAATAAATATATGGTTTTAATAAATATATGGTTTTAATTAATATGAAGGAAGTAATTGGGGATGGATACTCAAATTGCATTGCATTATTGCATTAAGAGGTATGAGAAACGTATATGACTCCAATAAAATGGCCGTTTGTTTACATCCGGTCTAAAGAATAATAGCTGTGAATACGGTAAATGACGGAACATCCGTTTCCGGCTCTAGTGCTTTAAAAAGGACGTCACAACGGTAGGCAGGTATCCCTGGAAGAAGCTGCGTGATGACGCAGCGTAACGCGTAGGATAGCTCAACCGGAAGTGACGTATCGGCAAAGGATCGTATGTTATGCTTGAAACAAGACGAAAAGCAATGTGAGTGTTACTCTATCTTTTTTAAATAAAATTTATGGGACGTACTTCACTATGTTGGCCCCAATTTGATTTTTTTGGAGATACAAAGAACCGCTTATATCCCCTGAAAGATAGCTGCATTTACAAGGGAGATATAACCAAGGATTTATAATGGCACAATAAGGAGGAAGGAACAGCATACTGGGAAATACAACCCAAGGCTCTTTTAAAGGAGCAGTGAGAGATACAAAGAACCGCTTATATCCCCTGAAAGATAGCTGCATTTACAAGGGAGATATAACCAAGGATTTATAATGGCACAATAAGGAGGAAGGAACAGCATACTGGGAAATACAACCCAAGGCTCTTTTAAAGGAGCAGTGAGGTGAGCGCTTAGGACACCTAGTGGGCACCGCACGAAGCACCTGCATGTGAAATTTGGATGAAGAAGATTGCGTTCATCACATTATATATTTATAAAAATAATTTTAAAAGGACACTTCAGCACTTTATTGGTTATCACTTATTTAGAGCACTTTTTATATTTAAATAAGTCACCGATTTTAATTTTATATAAATTTTTCACTGTATAATGGATTGATATAGTTGGTTTCAATAAGATTTATATTTTTTTAATGAATATTTCATCACCTATTATATTTATTGTATAAAGCATATCGGATTATATTATTGTATACATTAAGACACATCAATTTTAATATTATTTAAGAAGCACTTTGGCACTTTTTCACGTATTTACATATTTATATATTTTATTTATGTTATTTAAGCACTTTTAAAGCGCGGTACTCCCCCCAACTTTATTTATCTTTATTGTGTAGGTTACCAATTTTAGTACCTGCAGCATTAAAGGTGCCTATTTTGTAGACAATAATTAGAGAAGACAGCGCGAGAATTTCACCAACCCTCTATAAGGTAACAACATCATTATTATGACTGATTGAAATAGACCCAACTGACCTCTGCACTGCACTATTGAAGATTGACTAAAACCTGAGAAAAGTGGTCCTTGCAGTTCTAATTAGTGCCCCTAAACATAAATAAACCTACTCTACATAAAAAACACATAAAAATATCACAAGTAAAAAGTTATATCTGTTTTATTGCTGTTGCACCTTGGCAAGGGTGACATTGCTAGGGTGACAAAGGAGAGCATTCTTAGGTTTCATTTACACAGGCATACTTAAGTGCACACAGCTGTTGCTCCCAATTTGACATCTATGTGGGTGCAAGTGAGTGCCCGTTTTGGTCACACCCACACACAGCACCCACATGGATGTCAAATTGGGAGCAGAGGCTATATCCAAGCAACTGCTGCATCCCAGAGACTGACTGCACTGATATTCATGGAATACCTGTGCATCCCTGTGTGGGCACACATGGCACTCACACAGGCGTACATTTAATTACACTTATGTGAACAATGCCTTATGAGTTTGGAATCCTAAGCTTTGCAATATAAATATTTATTTATTTATTTCTACTTTTTACTTGTGTGTGCTTGTAACTTTAAAGTACAAACATGTTCTAGTAAACATTTTATCTTCAATTTTAACTATAAAACTGTTTAAAATATATAAATTACTTTGTTAGGCCTAAGATTTTAACTGGGTAAAAATATGCTTTAGTGAGTGTTAACACCAAATATTGAAATACATTCATAACCTACCTGCTCAGTAATTAAGAAAGAAACATTCTCAAACATACCCATTTGTGCCACATTGAGCATTACGGGTTCTTCTGTTGGTGGCAGATGGGAATTGTAGCCACGGAATGAAAGATACGGCTGTGTGGGCAGAGCCACTCAAAAATGTGCCAAATTCAAATAGGAAAGGAGCTGAAGGAGTGAAGAACCCGCAGATTGTGTAAGTGTGGAGGGAGGTATTTCAGGGGTGGAAGCTGTGGGCTCTGAATATGTTTTATGTTACGCCCTAAATATGGGTGAAAATGGTCCGAGAGATGGAATTAGTTTAAACTTAGACATAGCCTGTTCCACTGAATGATTCAGATGTTTCAAAAAAAGATTCAGTATCCTTTTTTTTTGTGTGTGTACAGGGTCTTTTTATAGGTTTGATAAAAAGTATTAGAAATTGACGTCTAGAGAAAATAAGGTACGACTTGATGTGCTTTTGAGAAAATAAAGTGCACTGAGGAAATAACAAAATAAATACATGGGACAACTAAGAGAAATGACCATTTTTGTTAAAACGAAATTTGTATTTGTTCCAAACATTCAAGTATTTGCAGGAGAAGTCCTAAATGATAAAGTAATACCAAAACAGTCTGCCTTGCAGTTAAAAATTCAGTGCACAAAAGCTCCATTACACTATAGGTCTTATTTAGTGCAAATGTGCTTTTTTTAAATACAATGTGCATTAACCCTTAGCAATAAATTCCCTCTGCTAAAAACAAACTTGTAAAAGATGGAATCTGATTGGTTTCCTTTAAAGCGGTTGTAAACCCGAACAAAAAAAAAAAAAACCTGCAAGACAAAGGCATAATGAGCTAGTATGCATCGCATACTAGCTCATTATGTATTACTTACCTTAGAACAAAGCTCCGACACGGACCCCCGGACATCGCTGCGGGCACTGTCATGATCCCTCGGCGTCTCTTCCGGGTTCGGCGGCTCCGACGCTGTGATTGGCCGGAGCCGCGACGACGTCACTCCCGCCCATGCGCGCGGGAGTGATTTTCCGGCAAGCTCCCGGAAAGGAAAACTGAAGGTCCCCCCGGACCTTCAGAGCGCATGCGCCGCTCGCGTGAGTGGCTGCATGCACTGCAAATATCTCCTAAACCGTGCCAGTTTAGGAGATATTAATTGTACTTACAGGTAAGCCTTATTATAGGCTTACCTGTAGGTAAAAGTGTCAAAAAGCGGGATACTACCACTTTAAGAATAGATTCCTGTTATGACACAATATATATCAACAGTATACTTTTTCAGAAAAGTCCATCCTTTATTGATAAAAAGCTGTCCTGGAGCTCCAACCCAGTGGCTTTATGCTGAAGGAAGTAAGAAGCATTTCCTCCTCTCCCCAATGATCAGACAGCAACACTTTCACAGTAGCAGGTCACCCGATGATTGTGTAATATTTGAACCAGAATCTCAGTCCAAAAAATACAATCTGACCCCAGATGATGCCTGAATAAAGGTAGTGCAATCCTTTTGGAGGGTAAAGCTGATAGCCCAGATACCTGGTAGTGTTACATTTACACAATACTTAGTGTCAATGTACTTACTATGAAAAAATATACTGTACATCTAATGGTATGTGAGTTGCACTTTAAGAATTCTTCATATAATAATGTTTTTATGTGAAGCATAGGCCTCTGTTACCTGCCTTTAATTTACAGTATATTTGCATGGTTATGCTACCTTAAGGATTGATATGCTTTTAGTAAAATGATTATATTGGATTTAAAACTAGATTCTAGCCAAACACAAAATGAGCCAAACGCCTGCCTCTGTGTTGATAGAACTTGGCCCCAGCCTTCATTCTGCTGTTTATCCAGCTGAGGGTCATGCATTGCTTACAATTTTCTCTGCTAAGGTGAAATGCTTTGTACTTTGTGATGCCTTTATTTATTTATATATTTTATTTCACTGTCTGTAACATTTGCATGTCACTGCATTCTGCTCAGCATTAATGATGGGCTCTGTCCTTGGAAACTAATGGTATGAAAACAAAAAAGTACAAGGGAGCATTCAAACAGAAATGAAAGCAATTAAAGAGACAAAAATTCCCCACAGCAGCCCTTTGGATAGCTATTTGATCTTCTCACCGAGGAATATAAGCTTTTAATTTCCCCTACCTTAGTTTAAATGAACAGCTAAATTGCGTTAATTTAAATCTCCCACAGATATATTTGTTGTTCTGAAAAAATGTATATATTTTTTATGTGAAGCTAAGATTCATTAATGCCAATTTGTTTCTAGATGACACTTGGGTTTAGATTTTAAGGATGAATAACTGGCAAGAAGTGATTAACCATTATAAAGGGAATAATAAAGTTAACTATAGATCTGGCGAGGGTTTAGTGAAAACAGCATGTAGCCTCTCTGTCCTTCAACCTGTTGCTGCATCATTAGGGCAAGCTGAAAGTTCTTTATGGCTTGTGCGATAGTTAAATGCAGCAAATATTTAAATAGGTGTCACCAATTTCCCTCCAAAGATAAGGAAATGATTTATGCCCTTCAAATATCTTAGACTGACCATACAAAAGAGAACACACTGTAAAATTTCTCTGGGTGTCAACAAGCAATTCCAGCTTTTGGGTGTCTTAATTGATGTCCCCTAGTTATCATAAAAAGTGCACTAGGGGGAAGCATCACTGGCTTGGATTTCCCCATGAAAGGGTACCCAAAGCTGCCCAATCCCATTTAAATCTGATTGTACAGTCTAATATTAAATACAGAATTGTACATCATCTTAAAGCTAACTATACACAGTACATACAGTCTATATATTTTCAATATGTTTACATCTTGCTTCAACTTATGCAGTGTGAGGGTTTGCCTAAGCTGTTTAAAACACTGATCAGAAAAGTTGGTAAATATTTTCTGTAGGTTGTGAAAATAAAAGCGTATATACATTAATGTGCAAATACTATATAATATAAACATAATATAAATACAACGTAAGCATAAATGTGCCTTGTGATGTACAAACTATTAAAAAATGAAACTAGTGCAAATCTCTCAATGTAAAGTGTGGATAATTCATTTCAAAGACTAAAAATTGCAAATAAAGTCCATGAATGTCCACCAGTAGAGTTGAGCGGACACCTGGATGTCCGTGTTCGGCCGAACTTGAAAAAAAAGTCCGGGTCCGTGACCCGGACTTTTTCCGAACTTTACCCGGACACCGAACCCCCATTGAAGTCAATGGGGACCCGAACTTTCAGGCACTAAAATGGCTCTAAAAAAACAATGGAAAGGGCTAGAGTGCTGCAAATGGCAGCAAAATGTAGTTAAGAGCATGGCAAGTGTTCTTAAAAAAAATCCCCTTTAAATTTGTAATTTTTAAATAGCAGATTAGAACTGCACTCTGTAGTAAAATATAGCTGAATGCTGCACATAACAGACTGATAAAAATATATTTTTTTCTCCCTCCTCCTCCTCAGTGGTCTCAAGTGAGGGCAAAAAGATTGTTCACTGCACCACCCCCCACACAGCAAAATCGATGTAGATCGCTAACCGACAATTGTTCTGTCCTGTGTCTCCTAATCTCTCCCTGCCTAATCTCTCCAGCCTGTCCCTAAAATGCTAAAATATCTTTCCCTGCCTACACTCCGACCTGTCCCTGCATTCTTTTCGGGCACAATGTTGTTTTTCCCTGTCTGTCCCTAATCAGCAGCAGCCAGCACCGTTATGATGTGTGCTCTCTCCCTACACTACAGCAGACTGACGCACCGTGCTGTGTCTCTCGAGCTTATAAAGACCTGGGTCACATGCTGGCCAATCACAGCTACTAATACATTAGTAGGCATGGCTGGGATGGCTTAAGGCACACCAGTTAAACGCTTCTTGATTGGCTGTTGAAAGCCCGCCATTAAAACCGCGCCATTACATGCAGGAAATAAAATGACCGAACACGGATTTTAAACCCGAACATACAGTAAAGTTTTCGGGTCCGTGTCCGGGTAACAAAAATCCAATTATCCGGTACGGACCGGAACAATACAGTCCGTGTTCGCTCAACACTATCCACCAGTAATTAACAGAAGTTCATTTTTCATCTGTGCAATTTCCTTGTGCATCCAAATATCACACATGATGGGCCCATCCACCTAGTGGCACTCCAACCACAACCTTCCTGCTCAATACATCAATGTAAAAGGATTGCCAAGGGTAAACCTTCAGACAGTCTCATGGGTCACCAGAGCTCAAAAATACAAAAGGGAACTTTCATAGTTCTCACTATATAGGCAGTCCCTGAGTTATGAATATTCGGGTTACAAGCAACTCATACTTACGAACGGAGGGAGAAACAGGAAGTGACAGGAACTCTACTCCCAGGAAGAGAAATCCACTCCAGTGAGAGTTATCATTGGAGTGTCTCCACCGAAGGTTTATCACCAATCGTTTCCCCGACAACCCACTTTTTTCAAATTATAATTGTCACAGGTACAGAAAGTGAGGTGAAATCTTCTGAACAGGGACGCAGACAGCAAAACAAATGTTACATGGGCGTTAACCCTTCCCTATGCTATTCCAAAAAATTATTGTTTTGGCTGGAGTTACACTTAAAAATTGTTTCAAATTACATACAAATTCAACTTAAGAGCAAACCTACTGACCCTATCTTGTTTGTAACCCAGGGACTGCCTATAAAGCTTTTATTAAAATTCCACTAATGTCAATAAAATACTCACATCGCATAAATAAAACAATTCAGTTAACATATCATCAATTCTTGATCTGCATAGCTGTGTAAGTACTTAATCCATGATAGGATCAATCCAGATACCCAGTATGGCTCTCTGCAGAGATCAGCAGCAATGTCCAGTAACAACGTACTTATGTAATCAGGCAAGCTCTTTTCCCAGCACCACAGTGGGTACGCAGATCAATGCGATCGTGGTCTAAGTAGATTTACAGTTATGCAGATCAAGGATTAATGATATGTTAACCTAACTGTTTTAGTTATGTGAGTATTTTATTAGCATTTGTGAAATTGTATTAAAGCATTTACAGTGAGCACTAGGGAAGTTCCTTTTGCATTTTTGAGCTCTGGTGACCTGTGAGACCATCTAACGTGTAACCCTTGGTATTCCTTTGACACTGATGTATTGAGCCTGAAGGTTGTGGTTGTACACAAGCTGTTACAGACTTCCTATACCTTAGAGATCTATACCTAAGGTGAGCAGTCGGAGTGTCATTAGGTGGATGGGCAGATCATGTGTGAAATTTGGATTCACAGCTAACACCTCTGTTTAATAGTGGTGGACATTTTATGGAGTTTATTTGAACTTTTTAATCTTTGACATTGATTGTCTTCACTTGACATTGTGAGATTTGCATCTGTTTTATTTTTATTACAGTGTGTATATCACAAGGCACATTTATGTTTGTATTTCTTTGCACATTAATGTATTTTCACTCGAATTTTCACAACCTAAGTGGATGGATCTGCAGTATTCAGTTTTTTTACACTGGGTGTTTATATATTAGAGTTTGCAGTGTTTTCAAGCATGCCACAAGGTGGAAGAGCAAGATATTACAAGGAATATTTTATATTTGTCTCCTTACTCTAGTGCCAGTCTGATAATCACCTTAGGGATATAGTTGCAAAGCCAGTATTTATGATTATTTAGTATATTTTCAGTAGCTCCTAGAAAGCCACAATGACGGCTGCACAATTGACTCTTTTTTTTACTTTTTTTTATTGCTTTTAAATATCGATTTTAACTTTTTGTACATTCAACTCAAATGTAGCAAATTGCAAAATCATATTATATTATGTTTGGGTTGTCTTAAAGTGTTACTAAATCCACAACAGTAAAATCAGTGTGTATATGCAGTAAAGCATGCTTGGTATACACACTGGGAACCTAAGGGGTCAATCTTCTGCATTGTGTATAAAGGCTGTGTGATCCTGTCTTCTCTGATCCTCCTCTTCTTCCACTAACTCCAATCGATCACTTGATAGAACAGAGCATTATTAGTCAGGTTACACGTGCTCATTTTGGTGTGTATTGCTAGAGAGGTTTTCTTTTTTCTTGGGAGAGTGCATGTGATCAGCACAGGACCAATCAGCACTGTCCAGACAGAGGATCAGGGGAGAATAAAAACTCCTCCCTCAGGCTTTACCAGGAACCGATAGAAGTCACAAGGATGCTATATACTGCTGATAAGAAAAGGTATTAGCAGTTGATATTTACTAAAACTATTACATTTCCATGTTCTGTGAACTGTGGGAGACCAGATATAGTGAATACAGGATCGTTGGTTTAGTTTCACTTTAAGCCAAAAATATTTCCTTTTCCACTCACTTTTGTTTCTGATCTGATGGCAGAAAAAGACCAAGTGGCCCATTGAGTCTGACCCTTTTTTAACCTTTTTGTCTAAGTATAGACTTATGTTGATCTCAAGCATGTTTAAATTCATGTAGGGCCTGTTCACACCATGTTATAGCGGTATTGTGCAAGTGACAACATGCTTTATCAAAAAACACATTTTATGCATTTGTGCAATGCAGTGTCATTCATTTGAATGGCTCTCTAATACAACCCACTCTGCCGACAGATGTTTGTTGCAGATTAGCATAATGCACAGCATTGCACCATCTTTTGGCAGAGCATGACCATGCATATTACTATGTTACCACAGGTTGCTCTGTTCTGCAATGCACATGTGTAAGAAGGTGAACTGGAGTGGCATTCATAAAAAAAATAACACTGCATTACACTAACGCTTCTAACCTAAATTGCAACATGTTGCAGCAGTGCACATAGTAATATAATGCCTTACTGCAACAGCATGGTGTGAACGGTCCCCTACTCTTAATAGACTCACTGCTTCTGCTGGAAGTCTCTTCATCAGCTACTGTTCAAGTAAAATAATACTTTAATCTCTGCTCTCTTGCAGAGATACACCTGCTGGCAGTCTCTTCAACACTCAACACTTCTAGGTTAGTGGGATGCCTGCATCCTTCAACACATGCTGTGGTTCCACCTGGCAGACACAACGAGGGTGTCTCTGGGATCTGTGTTACATGCAAATTATTAGGATCTAAAGATCTTTTCATTTGTTTATGATGTCAGTTTGACTGTCTTAGGCCAAGAAGTGTCTAATATGATTTGTACAAATACATAAATTACTACTCTTACTGAATAGGCATTAAATCTTCCATTATATAGATGCATTTGTTGTTTAGGATTTCTGTTCGGTTCTTTATTTTTTTGTTCTTTAAGCATTTATAAAGACAAAAGTTACCCTTGGTAGCTTAAAAGAACCTATTGTAGAAAATAGAACTAATGATTTTGATTAGGTACTCTTTTTTCTTTCCAGGCTTTGGTTTTACAAACGTCTCAAACTGACTAATTTGACTATTCAACCAGTTTTTTCTCTTAAATGGTGTGATTTTCATAAAATGCTACTTTATTTGCAATGCCACCCCTGCTGTCTGTGTGATCTGTGTCAACACCGCATTATAATAATGTGAACTTGATACATGCTAGGAGAGGTTAATATATAAAGCACCTAAGAAGTATAGTTTGTTACCCCTTCTAATTGGTAGCTGAGGCAGCCAATCACCTCACAGTTAACTTATATAATAAAAATGCTTCTAAAATACTTAATGTAGAATGTCACCAGGGTTGAACCTGAAAACAAATTACTGCTTATTTTAGTTAAGTAAATTTAATAGCAAGCTTTCTACAAAACAAGTATTTAGGAAAGCTGACAGCTAGCTCTGTTCATTTAGCCAATAAAGTCGTTAATTTATATAACAAATTTCCTGCTTCTGGGAACAAGTGCAAGTCACCCAGCTCATTCGGTAAAACAGTGTGAGTAGCAAACAAAGCGCAGTAACTATAGCAACCAGTCTCAATCATTCTTGCAATGGCTGAGTTTAGTAAAGTCATTGCCCTTAATTTTAAGATCTGGCATTGTTAGCTCTTGATAGAGAGCTCTTGGTAGCAACAACACAGTTTAAAAAGAGCTTTTCTATATGTCCCCATCTCATAACCTTGAAAGAAAACTGTCCAGAGAGAAATATGTAGGCTGCCATTGCCAATCTCTCTTTCTGAAAATGCTCAGTGCCTGGCTATTATGGGATGCCTTGATTTCAATACAAGTATAGAGATAAGGATGTTCCCATTTTGATTTGCTACTTTTTTTTTTCCCACAAAAAGTTTTTATTGAGATAAAACAACATAGAGCATTACAAAACATCAACTTCAGTCCAGTACAATAGTCTATTACGTCTATGGTCATGAGGTAAGATAACAACCGCACAAGCAGTAGTGAAATACATACGAACATGCGGTAACACTCAGGGCATAGAGAGATGAAGCGCCAACTTTTCGGTTTCTAAAAGACAGCATAAAACTCAGAACAGGATTAGGCGCAGGTAATATATAAGAATAAGCACGGCTAAATAATTTTAAGGTGGGTACCTGTATACGGGGTTTGTGAACTCGTTATAGAGACCAAGTGTGTTTATAAAGAGTTAGGAGAGCTTGTGTAATGGTTGCAGATGTAATGATCGGGCGGGACCAAAGTATAGTGAATTAATAGTTCCATAGGGCTCTATATTAGATCTATGTCATAGCTAATATTGATTTGCTTTATACTTGTTCCAGGACTGTTATCCAGAAATACTAAAGTGAGATACTGAGAGACAGTGAGCCAGTTTAGCTAGCATTTTTTAAAAGTGGTTAGCAATGGTATTTTCAATAAGTGAACTGACCTTTGACTATTAAGCTGGACATACACTATAGAATCTGATAATACAAACTCTGTACAATCTCCTTTAGAATTACCAAAACTATGCAATATGAGGACAAACCTCAATTTTCTATACAATTTGTATTAAACTACACAGGTCCTTGCACTACATAGATTATAACAGATCTAAAGGAAATTATAAAATCAGGTTCTATAGTGTGTGACCAACTTTAAAGTTATTGTAAAGTCTCATTTTGTTTTTTAATTGGTTTTGCACAGAGCAGCCCAGATCCTCCTCTTTTAAGGTCCCTCCCCCCTGTTGAGTACCCCCACATTGCTATGGGGGAACCCGAGCCAAGTCACAGCTCCCTGGGTCTATTTAGACACGGAGCTGCAACCCTCCCCCTCTCTCTCCTGATTGGCTAAATTATTTTGATTGACAGCAGCAGGAGCCAATCACACTGATCTGCTGTCTCAGCCAGCTTAGACACTCCTGCAACATCGCTGGACAAAGACGGGCTCAGGTAAGTATTAGCTGGGCTGAAGGGGGCTGCTGCACACTGAAGTTTTTTTTTATCTTAATGTATAGAACGCATTAAGATAAAAAAAAATGTCTGCCTTAATAATCCTTTTAATTTCTCAATTTAAAAAAAAACAGAAAAATATCTTTGTTTATCTCTTAAGTGACTCTAACTTCAAAATTATTTTTTATCTTAAAGTGGTTGTAAACCTCAGACATGAAATATAAACAGGCATATCCCTCTATAGTGTTACTTGTCTCAATCTAAAACACTAAATGTTATCTCTGTCTGCTGCCTCCGTCCTCTGCTATCAGTAGTTACTTGTAGAGGAGAGAGGGCTGCAGATAAACATGTACAGCTTAAGTAGGAGGATTGGTTTCATCTTTATGTATCACTTGAGGCTAGTTACTTCACTGTGTATATGTAAGGTTTACAGCCGCTTTAACACATTCTCTGCATTAAGGTAAAAAACTTCCTATGACCTATCCTACTGACTCTCATCCCTAAACACTTACTTGACTCCTGTCACTATTCCTGCACTGTCTCGGCTGCTGCACTGCTTCTCTCACTTCCTGGTCTCACAAGAGACACTGAGAGCAGGGGTAGTCATAGGCACTTGCTGCTGTAAGTCAAACTTCTGTCAGAAGGGATTAGCGGTGTGGCTTACCGGTGACAGTGCAGGTGAGGGACTGCAAAGAACAGGTAAGGGACCACTCAGTTGCAATAGAGGAGGTAAGTCTCATATATTTTTTTAATTAAAAAACAAAGCTTTAGAACTTAAATTGTACATGTAACCCTCCACAGCATTAAATCCCTAAAAGCTAAGCCTAACACCAACCTAGCCTTTAAACCTTGCCCTGTAAAGGTTCAGGTTTGCACACCTGCTGTGGCATTTGCAAGTAAGTCAAATTTTCCCTTGACTCCCATTCCCAAGAGATTTCTAAACCGGTTGTAAAGTCTACATTTTTTTTTACAAAATAACAAACATATTATACTTACCAACCAACATGTTATACTTACCAACTAATGACTCCCACTACTGCCTCTGTGTACTGTAAGGAGAGAACTGGTTTGAGACTGGACTCAGGAAAGTATGCAGGGAGGTGAGAAAGTGATACAAATACTGGAACTTTTTTTTTTTTACCTCAACCCAGGGAATGCATTAAGGTGAAAAATGTCTTGCCTTTACAAACAATTTAATATATTTTATGTTTTTAAGCATTTAGGAACAGAGATAGAATCTATGGTGGGTAAGTTTTGCCAAAGAGACATGGGAATCTAGCAGTTGACCAAAACCAATTGACAACATCAATAACTGAATCATCCCTTTTAGGTGGATTGACTGTTTAAGGCTACATTCACTCTGGCAATTAGGACCAGACAGCAGATTCTTGTGGTAAAAATCACATGTGTATGCAAACAGCTACAGTAGAGAAGCCTGTATAAATTGATGACAGGCTGACCAAAGCTTTGGCTTTTCCCTGTTGTTCACATTTATCCCTAAATCTAGAGGTTAGCTGTGGTTAGAGGCAGAGGATTGGCTCTAGACACAGAAAGAATAGGTCCAGTGTCGATCATCTGTTGCTAGTGGCAGGTAATTGCTGTGAACATGTATGTCAGGGATCCTCAAACTACGGCCTTCCAGCTGTTGCGAAACTACACATCCTTTGAGGCATTTTAAAATTCTGACATTCACAGACATGGCTAGGCATGATGAGAATTGTAGTTCCTGAACAACTGGAGGGCCATAGTTTAAAGATCCCTGATGTATGTGAACTGTAATGGACAGCCGCAACTCCTGTCAGCCTGTCATTGCTTTGTAAAGGCTTCCTGACCACATTTGTTCACATACACCTTAGATTCCTGTCACATGAATCTGCTATCAGGCGCTAAACACCCATGTGAATGTAACCTTCAAGTGCTATGATGCAATACAGATATTAGTTTGTATTGGTTTTGCCCTGGGAAAACTAAAAAGGCAAATTTTGTTTCTTGTGCCATGAGATAACAGGTTGCAGAAGCAACTTGTAATTTAAAAGCTGAACTCCAGGCACATACAGTATAAAAAATGCAATTTAATCCGGCACAAAATATATTTCTTATATATTAACAATGGCATCTGAATCAGTCTTGATAATAGCCTGGTATACCTGCACAGAAGTAATATAATGTTGGACGGAAGGTCGTTGCTCTAAGGAAATTGTGACTTTATACTTCAGCTTTTAACTGGAGTTTGGCTTTAAACTCACTAACAGTTTATCATGCACTGACAGCTGTCTGCACATGGTAGGTAAATCCTTTTGCACCTCAGGTGGTTATCGCTTCAGTCAAAGTTTAATGAGTGGTTGCTGATTTACTGAAGTAGCATAGTATGCTAATTTTGCACAGTGAGTAAGTTGAAGCTGTGTTTAGGTCAATCATCCAATCACATGCACTTTTTCTTTTTTTTACATTAGTAAGTACCCATGTTTTGGGTACACAGAGTGAAATCATCATCATATTCACCAAGCTTAGTAAACATTAATTTTAAAAAGTGAAAATTCTCTACTTGTTTTAGTAAATTAGCCCTTTTTTGTGTCTTCTGTTGTTCATTGGTTAGAAAATTAATGGGACTCACAATCTCACAATGTTTTATTGTATTTCACAAAATACTGTACAATAGGAAATATTAAAAAAATATAGTGCCCTGCTCTAAAAAATGAGTTGATCCCCTGCCATGTCAGTTCTTGCTTATACATTAATGTGAAATCACTGACTTTTCTGAAGTGGCACATTAAGCTGTTAATATTGTAATGATTGGCTTTAGGTTTTAGCTCCATCCACTTGAAGCTATTATGACCGATGGCAGTGAGCACTCAAACTCTAGTCAAATCCACCTTATATTATACAGCTACAGCTCTTTTTCTATTATAGCTAATATTGTAGAGAATAATAAGTTGATAAATATTATGCATTTATACTGTATACTAATCTTTAATTTACGTTTCAAATCAAACATTTCAGCCAATGAATAAAGTATTTCTAAGTTCTGTCATACCAGACAAGTTACGGCATTCCATTAATGCAACTTGTCTTCTTAACAGCCTAAATTTATTAGAGTACTAAAGTGTGTTCTATTGAGCAAAATGGCAATGCATATTATCTCCTTTACTACTATTAGCACCATTTATTTCTGAAAAGCTTCAGAATTATTCTGAGCTTTCTGGAACAGGCCCATACTTTACTTGTTAGTAGATGTAATAATGTCAACTAAATATTTCATTTAATAGTTGGACTTGAGAAACTTTTGCAGAACTCTGGTTTCTGGAGAATAAAATTAACAATGGTGTTCAAACTTACCAAGCTAAGTCCTATCGGTTATAGTAAGACATGACACCTTAATTTCCTCTCAAATTGCCTTTACTAATATATCTCTTGTGTAAAACTAAAGCATAACTATGTAATGTTTAACTGTTTGTAAAGGCATAATTTATAAAGCAAAATTACTGCTAAAATATTTACCCATGACCGTTACATAAATGACCATGTCAGCACCCAATATGGAAAAAACAATTAGCTTTTGCTAAAGAAGTGGAATTTTTTGGCACAGTAATTGACACTAATGTCGTAAAAAATGATATTTATTGATAATTAATTTAAAAAGTTTATAAGTATACATAGGTCACAATAGTACACATAAATGTATTACAAACATTAAAACTAACATACTAAAAACATGTCAGCACCCAAATTGGGAGGGGGGGGGGTATTATGATTAAAAAACATACCCATGTATATCAGTTTAAAGACAACCAGTCACCAAGGGGTATTTGTTGTCTTCCCAGTCTCCACTCTTAAACTTCCCTCATGGGGCAGCCTTGTGGCTTGATTACTTTTTGTTTACTTGCTTGTATTGATTCCTTGTTAAAACACAGGTATCCTTTGGATGATCAGGCTTAGCATCATACTAATAAGAGAAATTTATAAAATTGATTTATAACAAAGCCTGGAAAGAGTGTCAGTTGATAGTTCTGAGCTTAGTCAGGTGCCAAGTTAGTCTCTGTTAGGGGTGCTGACAGCCTGATTTCTGCTCTCCTGATTTCTGCTCTGTTGGGGAGGTAATGCAACAAAATAACAGCACATACATCTGTCCCTGAGAGGTAAAGATCCACTGTTATATAAATGTAAGAGCAGAGATTCAGATTATTTAAAAATCTAAATTATGACTGATTTGTTTAAACAGCATGGGCCTGATGTCTAAGTTGTTGTTATCAGAGCAGTGATGGTTGGCCCATTAGGGGAAAAAGAGAGGTGGAGTACTGACAAGGTGAGTATTAGTGCGTCAGATGTCCCTTTGCACGGGCACTATCATTTTTCCCTGAATAGGCAACCAAATATATATTATTTACTTTTACAAATCCTAGTAAAATATTCTTCCTTGATATTACTGCTCATTATTCAGACATTGGGAAGACTTCACTACTCCTGGAGCACCAGTCATTAAGAGCAATGACTACAAGCACTAAAATTATTCTCCCTGGAGAAGATACACTTGAGACCAGATAAAATAGCAATATACAAATATCTCAATGATGATCCCAGCATAGGTAGGAAACTATTCAGCCTTAAGGAGTGTAAGAAGACATGGGGCCACGCAATCAGATTGGAGGAGAAGTAGTTTAACCTTAAGTTGTGTAGGGTTTTTTTCCCTGTCAGGGTAGTAAGAATGTGGAACTCAATTCCACAATCAGTGGCATCAGCAGGAAGTATTGATAGTTTGGAAAGACTCTTGGATGTGCATCTTACTGAACACAATATACAGATATATGGAAAATGACTATCGCCATGAACACACATCACATCAAGTACACAGTTTCAACTTGATGTACTAGTGTCTTTATGCAACCTTACCAACTATGAAACTATAATATTCAGCAAAGCCCTGTTGTTTATATTACAAGTTACTTCTAGTTTTGTGTTACTTAATGTGAAATTGTAAGTACTATGAAACCCAAAGGAAAACATTAAAAAATATACTGGACCATTCTTGCAGTTGGTTTGTCATATAAGTTGCCTCCTCTCTTACATGATAGACTGGTACAGATTGATACTTAACCACTTCAAGACCCGAAGGATTTGGCCCCTTAATGACCAGACCCTATTTTGCAATTCGGCACTGCATTACTTTAACGGACAATTGCGTGGTTGTGCAACGCTGTACCCAAACAAAATTTACGTAATTTTTTTCCCCATTAATAGAGCTCTCTTTTGGTGGTATTTGATCACCTGTGTGATTTTTTTTGCGCTATAAACAAAAAAAGAGCAACAATTATGGAAAAAAAACAATATTTTTCACATTCTGCTACATGACATTTAAAAAAAAAAAAAAGTAAAAATCTAAATTTTTTTAACATTTTAGGCAAATTTGTTTTCTGCTACATATTTTTGGTAAAAAATTGCAATAAGCGTATTTTGATTGGTTTGCGCAAAAGTTATCGCGTCTACTAACGACTGTAAAGATTTATGTCATTTTTAGTGTTTTTTTTTTTTTTTTTACTAGTAATGGCGGCAATCTGTGTTTTTTTGCGGAACTGCAACATTGCGGCAGACAGATTGGACCCCTGACTGACATTTTTGACACTTTTGGGGGGACCAGTGACATTACTACAGTAATCAGTGCTAAACATTTGCACTCTTACTGTAATAATGATGCTGGCAGGGAAGGGGGGTAAACAATGGGTGATCAAGGGGTTAAATGTGAACCTAGGGGAGTGATTCTAACTGTTGGGGGCGTGGCTTCTGAAATGACCATAGAGACATGTGATCCTATATAGAAGGATCACATGATCATTTCAGGGAGAAAGATGGTCAGCCGACCATCCTCCTCTCTCAGCAGGGAACGAACGTGGGTGTCAGGCAGAAATCGGAGCCACCTCACACACGCACCAGCTTCCCACTGACGGGGGTGGGAGCTCGCTGCCGCGCTCGCCCCCTAGTCTCCTGAAAGCGAGCAACGTAGACCTATGTCGCTTTGCCCAGGAGCGGCTGCCTGCCGCAGTAAATCTGTGGTAGGCTGTCGTTAAGGGGTTAACATGAAGATTATCATAAGTTAATGGAAGATTACTTACAAATTCAACTGAACATGAACTTTATAAGCTGTTCTCAAATTGAATGGCATGTAAAATGAGCACCCGTAATAGAATTGACTACAGTACGCATCGCTGACCTAAATGTATACATTGTTATACAAATGTTTAGATTTAATATACTTTTTATTTTCTTTTGCCATTTAACAAATACACATATACTGATGCCCAGCTATTTATAGATTTTAATTATTTACACTTATTATAAAAATATAAATTGAAGAAAATCTGGTAATTGCTTTTAGCAATGTTGGAGGCTTGTTTTAAAATATTCTACCATTACTTTACCTGCTACTCCTTAGTATTTATTTCTCACATTACTTTGTTTAGCTGTTGTGAAGAATTGTTGTGTAAAATTATTTAATCAATGGAGAAAAACACACCATAAGTGAAAAAGCTGAACAACTTTAAATATAGAGACTCTTGGTTTTGTATTAGAAGATGAAATAAAGTCGAATGCTACTTAAAAAAATTAGTTAAATTCATATGACAGTCCAAAATGTGAAAAATAAATTATATATAGCAATCAATACAATTTATCTTTACAGTACAGGACAACAAATTGGAGTTGGAAGCCTGGTTAGATGCCGTAATGTTTCCTTACCTCCATTTTCAACTTATAAATGTGGACCATAGTTAATAAAATATTTTTTTCCCTAAATTTTGAAGTGTTGCATGTTGCCCCCTCAGTACAGTTAGCCAGTACATAGATGCTAACTACTAAGCATGTCAGGAAGTGAGGTAGGGGAGACGAAGCCCTCAAAAGGCTGGTTGTATCTGTAAGACTATATAAATTTATCCAGGGCTTTTTTTCTCAGAGGATCGGTGCAGGAACTTAACCATGCCCCGCCAAACAGTATTGAATGGTGGGCGTAACCAAGTTGCAGTGGGAGGATCGTAAAGCGGCAATAAATACTAGGAGTGTGTTATGTGCAGAGTTCAGGGCTGCACTATGCACAGAGTACAGTTTCAGGGGTGACCTACTTCCATAGTGCAAAGTTCAGGGTTGTGCTACATACCAAGTACAGGTTTCAGGGATGCATTGTGTGCAGATTTCAGGGTTGAGAAGTGCTCTACATATGAAGTGCAGGGTTTAGGGGTATGCTATACACAGTGTGCAGGGTTTAGCTCTCTTTCACAGGCTCTGACCTCTGCACCACTCTCCCCCATTCCCCACATTTGTACAGTTTTCCCTCCCCAGTCCTCGTCTCTCCCTCCCCCAAGCTCCCTCGCATCTCACCTACCTGGCCTGGTTCTAGTACCTCCAAGCAGTGTATGCGGCTCCACCCCTCTCTCACTTGCAATAGTCAGCAATCGTTTCTCACTTGACGCTGGTCAGCATCTGTGCACAGATGAGGGTCACAGTGCAGCTTACCAAGTGATACCCCATCCAATACTACACTTGCATCTCCCTTGTTCCCCCTCATGAGTGCAGGGCAGCCAGGGATCTCTGAGAGCCACCAAGAGAAAATCTGTCCTTGTAAACACAGAAGGTTTTTTTTTAACAAGTGGCAGTGGTGAGCAGGGAGTGGAGGGTGAGAGGCAGAGGTGGCGGAACAGAGTTTCGTCACATTCTGGCTGAAAAAATCCCTGGGAGTGAGGGCCACATAAAATGGCCTTACAGGCCAGGCTCAGCCCACGGACCTTGTGCTTAACACATGTGCCCGATATACTCACAACATGGCAAGTCAGAAAGTAGTTATTCGTATTGATATAAAAAGTTCTTTATAGAGATGTTTCATAATAACTTTCTGTAAACCAGAGAACAAACTTCATATTTGTGACAATTTACTCCTACCTGCCTTTCCACTGCTCTAAGAGTAGGCTCACATTTGCTTGCTTTATTTTAATAAACCATTGTGTTTTCTGCTTCCTAAATGTAATTTGTGTCTCTGTAAATGTGTTATGATAAAAGTCGGAGTTGTTTATCCATGGATTGGGGATCAGAGGTCAAAGCATTTTTAACTAGCATCGCTGTAATAGATGTAGACAAAGTAAAAGCTCTTTACATTTTGACTTGAAACAAACAAATGACAGCATATGGATCTTGTCATAGTTTATTATGAAGATTATATTGTTTCTGTGTTTTTCAGAAAGAATAGGTAAAAAAAAATGGATTTTAATGGCTACAAATAACTGTTGCTAATTATTATTTTTATGTCACACTAAATCATAGCAGCAGGTAGCAAGACTGTGTACACAGATGCTAGCTCTGCTAGAGCTCTTCTCATTTCTGTGTGCAGATATGATCAGGTACATGAAATGAAAAATGAAATTGTTATTTGTCCTGAACACAGTTTATCCTGGTATCTCGCCTTTGAGTTTGAACAAAGAAAGTGCAGAAGTTGCAAAAGTAACAAACAAGATAAATAGCTGTGTCTCTAGAGCTTAAAAGTATTATTAGTTATTATGGTTCTTTGTGTGTCTATTTGTGGTATATAGTGATATATACATATATATATATATATATATATATATATATATATATATATATATAGATAGATAGATAGATAGATAGATAGATAGATAGATAGATAGATAGATAGATAGATAGATAGATAGATAGATAGATAGATAGATAGATATTGTGTGTATATATATATATATATATATATATATATATATATATATATATATATATATATATATATATATATACTGTATGTGCATATGTAGGAATAAAATATATTTTTTAGGGAATAGGTAATTTACTGAATGATCAGCAACAATGTACAACAGGTTTAGGATGGCAAAAAGCAAGCCTACACTCCAGAATAATAGAAAACAGGTTGTGAAAGCTGCACAAGAATAACAGAAATGTCTCTGTGGCTCAGACAAAATATTATTTGGCTGCATAGTCTATACAAGACTTTATAACATTGGGGAGTCTAGCTGTGTCTTCTGGGGAAGCTGCATGCTATTAGGTTCCTGTCCCGTGGCACACATGCCATGTTTGTCAGTGGGGGGCCCCTTACCTGGCTGCAGATTCCTTTTCCAGGTTCCTCTGTCTTATCAGGTGTGGCCCCTCTGAGTTGCTGAGAGAAGTAAGCTGGGGAACTTAGCTTTCCTTGAGAACGACCCAACATAACATGGTAGGGTAAGAGGCCTATCAAGGAATGTACTGTATGGTTGTATTTCTAGACCAATTGGTCATTTTTTTTGTTTCTCATAGTTACATGGTTACATAGTTTGTGAGGTTGAACAAAGACATCAGTCCATTCAGTTCAACCTATGATGTGTGTGTGTGTGTTTGCTGTTATACATTGTATACTCCTTTATGTTGTGGTCTTTAAGATGTCCATCTAATAGTTTTTTGAAACTATCGATGCTCCCCGCTGATGCCACTACTTGTGGAAGAGAATTGCACATCCTTACCGCTCTGACAGTAAAGAACCCCTTACGTATTTTATGGTTAAGCCATTTTTCCTCTAGTTTTAGTGAGTGGCCATGTGTCTTATTGTATTCCCTTTCTCTGAAAATTTTGTTCCTTATGCTATGATCATCACCAGTACAGTATTTGTTCATTGATATCATATCCCCTCTCAAGCGTCTCTTCTCTAAATAGAATAAGTTACATGCTTGTAGTCATTCCTCATAGCTGAGGTCCTCCATTCCCCTAATTATCTTTGCTGCCCTTCTCTGAACTGTCTCCAGTTCTAGCACATCCTTTCTGAGGACCGGTGCCCAGAACTGGACAGCATACTCCAGATGTGGCCGGACCAGAGTCTTGTAGAGTGGGAGAATAATCTCTTTATTTCTGCAGTGAATCCCCTTTTTTATACATGCCAGTATTCTGTTGGATTTGCTTGCAGCGGCTTGGCATTGCATGCCACTGCCAAGCCTGTTGTCCACTAGGACCCCCAGATCCATTTCCATCTTAAATTCCCCCAGAGGTCCCTCCCCCCCCCCCCCCCCCCAGCAAGTAGCTTGCTTTCGTTTTTCTGATGCCCAAGTGCATTACCTTACATTTTTCAACATTAAAACTCATCTGCCATGTAGTTGCTCATCCCATTATTTTGCTCAGGTCTGTTTGTAGGGTTTCCAAATCCTGCATAGAAGATATTGGCATGGTTAGTTTAGTATCATCCACAAATACCGAGATTGTGCTAGGTATCCCCTCCTTTGGATCGTTTATGAATAAATTAAACAGGATTGGTCCCAGGACAGATCCTTGGGGGACCCCACTTTCCCCACCCGCCCAATCAGAGTACTCCCCATTTATCACCACCCTCTGGACTCGCCCCTGGAGCCAGTTCTCTATCCAGGTACTCACCCTATGGTCCATACCTATGTACCTTAGTTTGTACAGTAAGCGTTTGTGGGGAACTGTATCAAATACCTTTGCAAAGTCCAGATACACCATATCCACAGGCCTTCCTTTATCTAGATGGCAATTCACTTCATTGTAGAAGGTTAATAGATTGGTCTGGCAAGAACAATTTTTCATCAATCCATGCTGAAAACTACTAATAATGCCGTTTTCATTACTAAAGTCTTGTATATAGTCTCTTTACATCCTTTCCATAATCTTGCAGACTACTGATTTTAGGCTGACCGGCCTATAGTTACCCGGGATATATCGCGGCCCTTTTTTAAATATTGGTACCATATTGGCTTTTTTCCAATCAGCTGGCACCATACCCATCTGTAGACTATCCATAAAGATCAAGAATAAGCCTCTCACCTTTTTTTTCTCAGTGTATGAAGTGGTATTTGGGTCTCAGCACCCTTTGAACCCAGAATAGATAACACACAGTGTCTACAAACTGGAAAATCTGCACACATGACTTGTCTCTCACAACAGGTGAATGTTCTGTGAACACCCCAGTGTCCTGCTTCCCCAGGGATTTTCTCTGCCATATAGAGGGTCTGGGTACCTTGACAGTACAACCTACCAGGTCACTGATGAGTCATGAGGAAACATTAATATGCAGTATATTATATCATCCCTCAGGGCAAAACAGGCCACGCACTTAGCAGTTTGTTTCTGATAATGGATACAATCTTTCTTTGGGACTAGGCCACCTCTGTAACATCATAACCACATTTACTGGTTCCTCCCTCTGTGTCTCTGCCCAGTTAGACTCTTCTAGTACATGAATGAGGTTCATCTGAGGCCTATGCTTAAACCTTCCTCTAGTCAGGTCAGAGATTTCTATCTCTTCAGCGTGTTCTTCCACATCTCAGTGAGGCCCTGCTACTGAATGCCAGAATAGGCCATCTGCTGCCTTATTACTCTTTCCAGGGTTATAATGTAAGGATAATTTTAACTTTTCCTGTCAGGTACTCAAGAAGTTGTATGGTAACCCCTCATCCCGCCTTTCTTGTTTAAAATGGAAGGAAAAAGTCAGTAAAGACCAGCAAAGAAGCAGATCTTAGCTGTTGCTTCAATAAGTCAAATGCTTTCTGTTTTTCAGACCCCCATTCCACATTCATGTGGCCCCCCTATGGCCTACCTGGTGTAGGAGAAGTTGAATTAGAATGTGTGGGTTTAGTGCTTCATCAAAAAACAATGATAATATCCTGCCAGCCCCAGAAAAATACTGACCTTGCAGTCAAAGTTGTTGCAGCCTCCATTCTCGTATGGCCTTTTCTTTGTCTGGTGATGACATGTCCTAGAAACTCTGTCTCACCTTTAAATATATGGAACGTCTTGAGTTTGAAGTTCAGGCCATACTGGTGCAGGCATGCCAACACAGCATCTAATTGTGCAAAAATGCAGCAGAAAACACTATTACATTGTTTACATATATCAGAATTCTATCCAGGTTCTTGTCTCTAAGTCAGAGTTCCATTGTTCAGAGTAGCTCTGGTAACACAGGAAAACAGCTGGTGCTCAAAATTTTTTGGGGGGGGGTGCAAACAGAAAAAATTAATAGGCATTGCTTTGCGGCTGTAAAAATTGCGTGACTTTGAGGTCGCAAATGTGTGAAAGGGGCCTTCAGTAATTAAGGTATAGTGTGCCCCCTTTCAATGCAGAGAGACCAGTGTGCCCCCTTTCAATGCAGAGAGACCAGCGTGCCCCCTTTTAATGCCGAGTGACCAGCGTGCCCCCTTTCAATGCAGAGTAACCAGCGTGCCCCCTTTCAATGCAGAGAGACCAACGTGCCCCCTTTCAATGCAGAGAGACCAGCGTGCCCCCTTTCAATGCAGAGAGACCAGCGTGCCCCCTTTCAATTCACAGAGACCAGCTTGCCCCCTTTCGATGCAGAGATGCCAGCATGCCCCCTTTCAATGCAGAGAGGCCAGCGTGCCCCCTTTCAAAGCAGAGAGACCAGCGTGCCCCCTTTCAATGCACAGTGACCAGCGTGCCCCCTTTCAATGCACAGTGACCAGCGTGCCCCCTTTCAATGCAGTGACCAGCGTGCGTGCCCCCTTCAATGCAGAGACCAGCGTACAAGCCCCCTTCAATGCAGTGACCAACGTACATGCCCCCTTCAATGCAGTGACCAGCGTACATGCCCCCTTCAATGCAGTGACCAGCGTACATGCCCCCTTCAATGCAGAGACCAGCATACATGCCCCCTTCAATGCAGTGACCAGCGTACATGCCCCCTTCAATGCAGAGATCAGCTTGTATGCCCCCTTCAATGCAGTTACCAGCGTACATGCCCCCTTCAATGCAGAGATCAGCGTGCGTGCCCCCTTACTTACCTGGAGCAGGAGCGGTGGCAGGCGGCTTCTCCTCAGTCCCGGTGATGGCTTCTCCTCAGTCCCAGCAGCGTGTCTCCTCGAGTCCTCCCACTCCCACCTCCTCCTCGGGCAATGGCATGGGGTTTGCCTTGCGGCCAATCAGGAATCAGGTTTTAGACCCACTCCCTGATTGGCAAGGAGGAGGATCCATGTGACAATAGCGAATTTTCATTCGCTATTGTCACACAATGGGTGGAGTCGGGGCGCACTGCTCTGCGCCCGGGTCCACCCTTTGCTGTAGCCTATTAGAGCCTCTGGCTCTAGTCATGTGATGCAAAAACAAAGAAAAAGCCCCATTGAACTCCATGTGTCCGGCACCCCTGCATGCAGATTAGAGGGCCGGACGCATGAATAGGGGGGGCGGCGTCCCTGTGCCCCCAACACACTGGCCGCCACTGGCTGGAATTATCCAGGACCCATGTACAAAGGATCACCCCCCTGGAACTGGAGAATCCTGGTAAACATTTGGGAAGGGTTCCCTAGAGAAGCCACATTTTTCAGAGAATCTGCATGCTACTATGATTTTGCATGGCTGCCTGCCAGTGGGTTCTGACAGTGGAAGGCCACTAGTCTAGCTGCAGATCAATTTCCCAGTTACCTTGGACTTATTAGGATGTTGTGGGGCCTGTCTCTGCATCTGAGCATGGTCCATCACTCCAGTTCTAATTTACAAAAGCAAAAAAAATATGTTTTTTTGGTAATTGCTATGGTATGCTTGTACGGCCAGGCTGAACATCAACATATAAATACAAAGATAACATATGTATGTTGTATAAGACCTCATTTATACAGAGTGTACATAACTGTGCTTCCATGGAATGCAGTTTTTACCGGCACAAAGATGCAGAGGTGTGCTCCTAATGTGTGGGTGCCATGTTCCCACTTGAATGTTACATTGGGAGCAGTGACTGTGTCAAACTGCACAGCTAAATTGAAGACACTTAGCTGTTACAGTGCAGTGATGTCATTCTCCAGCCAGGAAAGAAACATCTTTTTATTGCATCATTTTATTGCCAAGCTTATCTCTATGCACTCCTGATTGGCTCCTGATACTGCCCATTCATCTCATAATGCAGGTACAGTAGTTGCATAAAAATAAATATATAAATAAATCTAATCATTTATAAATGAATGCCTGGCTGAATTATTTTATATCTGCCTGGAGTTCAGCACTAAAGGGTAACTCCACTTTCATGAAAAAATAAAAAATATAGGCTATGAAATTGTTTTACAAGCCATTTCATAATTTTATGAAATTAAAAATGACCTTTTCTTTTTAATCTGCTGTGGTTTTCTGTAAAATTCAATGTACTATGAAAACCTGTTGGTGTACAGATGCCTACAAAAATGTAATTTCCTGCTTCTGTGTTTGGCGCATTGATTTTCCTAGAAGCCTGCACAAAGTTACAAGTCAGATTTTAGACACCCCTCTGTAATGGAAATTTAAACTTTGGTGTGATACTCCTTAAAGTGATTGTAAAGTCTTGTTTTTTTTTTTTTTCAATAACAAACATGTTACACAAACACTTACCTCTTTTGTGCAGTTGGTTTTGCGCAGAGCAGCCCGGATCCTCCTCTTCTTGGGTCCCTCATCAGTGCTCCTTCCCCCACCCATCTATCAAGTGCCCCCACAGCAAGCAGCTTGCTATGGGGGCACCCGAGCCGAGATGCAGCTCTGTGTGTCCATTCAGGCCCAGCCCCCTCTCTCTCTACTGGTTGGCTCACTGACTTTGAATGACAGCCATCGTTGTACAGAGAGGGGACACAGGTAAGTATTAAGGGGTGCTGGGGGGGCTGCTACACACAAAAGGTTTTTTATCTAAATGCATAGAATGCATTAAGATAAAAAAAACCTTCCTGACTTTACAACTCCTTTAGGGTTTAATTACTTCTGACGGGATGCAGACACTGCAGCCTTTCTCCTTAGAACACAGAAAGTGCAGAAGCTGTTTATATTGAACCAGTTACTCCCATTAAAAGGGGATTGTTTTTTCCTTATCAAAAGTTACTCTTTAGTTGAAAATAAAAACTTCCATATATACTTAAAATAACTTACATTTACAGTATGTTTACATTACAATATTTTTTAATAACAGTATCCTCCTGCTCAAATATGCTTATAAATTACCACAGCTTTAAGAGAGAAAAATGACATAATATTAATCAGAAATAAGCATCAGGGCATAATTATATTTTCTGTATTTATCAGGGAATACTATCATTGGTGCAAAAGGAAAAGCAAAAAAGCAGGATTAGTGTTATAAAATTTAGATCAAAGGGCAGCACAAATATTCTAAAATTATTTTATCATAGAATTTATTTTAAAAAATCCTACACTTGAAAAGTATAAGTAAAGTATAAGTAAAAATGTTTTTCTAGTGTGAATTAGGGGTTTTAATTTAATGAAGCTAAATTAGTGAAAGTCTGATTTTAGTGTACTTTTCATTTTGCTGTTTACCTTATGGAATAAAAATGTCTGAGTACATTTAGAAGCTACAGCTAAACTGTCAATTCTAGCCTGCAAATATACAATAGGCTCATTAAGGTAGATGATTTAGTATCAGGAAAAATAGACTCTCTGCTCCTTATCACTTAGCCCATATCCAAACTTTATACTGTATAATAAAAATGACCAACCTGAAACCCTTCTTTAATGACCTTGTTTTAAAATCATTCATTTTCATACAACTCACAGTAGTTGGTGTGTGTTTGTAATAAGAATGTTTTGATTTAAATTTATTAAGCTTTAAATAAGTTGATTTTAACCCAAATTTATATATTTTTAACTGTGATGAAAATTTTTTTCTATCTGTAGTCATTAAAATGATCTCTGTCCTGGTTCCTGGAGCTGCAGTACACCACTGTGCCCTTCAGCTCCCTATCAGGAAAGCTGGGCACTCGAAATCCCACCAGAATGCTAATCAGCATATTGCAGTATTGTAAATCTCATGATATGAGTGTTGAGGCACAGTGATGCCACCACTCCTTTTTTTTGGCAGCCTTTTACTATTCAGAAGCTGTAAATAAAATAGGCCTTGCATTTTTATGCTAAATATGCTTTAATGGTTATCTTAGAGAACCTAGTTATCAGCCCCTTTATCTGTTCACTGGAATAAAGTTGAAGGCAAGTCAAAATGTAACAAAGCCTAAATCTACTCCCAAACCCATTCTAAGCCTTTTCTATCTACCCTGTGAAAGGACAGACCTCTATACCCACCTATTCTGAAGTTGGCCGGGTCTGGTCACATGACTTGCATCAGTTTTAGTGTAGAGGAGAGATCACCAACAATGTCTACAGAGCCAAGGCGATCACATTGCCCATTGGCTTACTATGGACATCCATTGTTAGCTGTCTGTCCTCTACATTGAAGACGAAGCTTGAAGTCAGTCATGTAACTGGACCGAAGCAACTTCAGAATAGATAAGTAAAGACATCCTTTCTTTTACAGAGTAGATCGATTAGGCTTAGAATGGAGGTAGGTGTAGATTTAGGCTTAGTTAGGTTTTGACTTGCCTTCCACTTTAATGTTTCCCTTTGCTTTGATTTGTACTTGTCCCCTAGCCCCTTAGACTATTTTCAAGTGTGACCTTACTGACAACTTCTCAGTGTTTAAATAGAAGATCTAGACAGTGACATTTTAAGCATCCTCTCCTTATTCCGAGCTTTATTGCAAATGTCTATTGGTGAGCAATATGGCTTTTGTTGGACCCTTCCCCATAATCTGTCTTAGTGACACCAACTTATTTTTTCAGAATTTATTTCTTCATTTTTCTTTGTGGGTGTCAGTGGACCAATTGAACTTTATACATCTGACAAATAAAAGTTTTCACAATCTCTATGAATTATTTTGCTCCATGGCAAAACAAGTTTAGTGGTTTATACATTGTAGGGAGCTCAACAACATTTTTGTCATTCTGTTCATTTAGGACTTAATAAAACAGAGATAGACCTATTGCTCCTGTGAAGGTAGATGGCATTGGGGAATAATTCTGCTCCTAGCTTTGGTTTCATATTTTATGTCCCAATCTGTTACAGTGCAAGTCTGGGGAATACTGGATTTTCCTGTAAATGTAGTGCACTGCATTGAGCGAAATCACTATTTTTATGTGCTCTTGTTAATTTTTTTTAACTCTTGCAAGTGGCTGTTATTTCCAAAGGTGAAGGGCTAAATGCTGGCATACTAAACATTTTTTTTAATGTCTAGACAGGGAAAAATTTAGCTACATTCAGTGCATTCAAAAATCAAAATATTACAACAGATGAAAAAAAAAATGGTTGCAATTAATAATCTCAGAATTCTATTATCAATATATACTGTGCTGGTTACATTTTTGCCTGACTCCCTCCGAGCTTGCCAAGAGATAAAGTTGAATAGTTGATGCTATATTTCAAAGGTTACAATGAACTTATCTATAGACAATGTATAGTGAAAAACACATCCTCAAATCTCTTTTTTGCCATTCTGTTGCTCGTGGCAAAGACTGTTCTGTTATAAAGGCTCCAAGAGCAAGGATGCTTAGAAATACATTCCACTTTGCCGTCCCTGTATACCAACTCCATTTGTTTGGGAAATCCTTCACTCTGGCAATTAAATTCCCAGCTTCTTTTGTATGATGCTAATTCACGTTGTTACGTGCACCTTGTTAAGTATTTCTGTAATTTTTGTTATTTAGGACTTGTCAGCTGTCACTGCCCTTTTGTTTTACATTGCACCTGGTGCAAAATATTTTTCAGCAAACACATGGTTTCTTCCTTGGAGGAAAATTGGAACCCTACATGGTTTATTCAATAATGCAGTGAACACCAGTGAGATGGACCTGTGGTAAACCATATTAACCTGAACATGAATCCCTTCTTTTTTTTTACAAATCAGTGAGTTTATTGGAAAAAAAAAAGAAAAAAAAAAAAAATTAAAACAAGTTTTACAACAATAAACATAGAAATTCAACAGATGTCATCAAGGACCATGCATGTAGGTACAGTTTAAGCAAGGCACTTCAGTTGGGCACAGTGGTTAACATTACTTGCACAGAGCACACATAGAGTAGAATTTGCTACTTGCGGGGGTCACAGTCATGGGCAGGAGGCGTCTCAGCTCCCCGTGTCCGGGCTCTGGACCCACCTATCCCATATCTTAGTGAATTTGGCTGGATTTCCCCTGTTCTTATACATGAGTTCATGGTACGGTAGGACCACATTGACTTCAGCCTTCCAGGCACCGAAAGTGGGCGGGGAATCTCGCATCCACCTTCGGGCGATCAGCTTTCGAGCTATGAACAATGTGGTCTGGAGAAAAATAAGTTTGCTTTTGTCCATATCCTCATCTGGGTATATACCCAGCAGGCACTGTTTGGGGACCAGCTGTACCGGGGAGCCCATCTTGTCGTGAAGGAAAGTAACGATTTGTTTCCAGTACCCCTGGAGCTGAGGACAACTCCAGAGGAGGTGGAAAAAGGTGCCCACAGCCAACCGGCACATTGGGCAACTGGGTGACACTTCAGGCCTGTAGCTCTGGAGGCCGATGGGGGTTAGATATGCCCGGTGGAGAATGAAAAGTTGGGTGAGTCGATCCGACAGTCTGGGGGACACAGTTTTGCACGACCCCAGAGCATCATCCCATTCATCATCTTCTATAGTCCCTATATCTGCCTCCCAGGGGGTTTTAGCTGCATAGGCGAGCGCCGTGGAACTAGGAGTGTGGAGTTCTGCGTATAAGATGGAAATCAAGTGGTGGGGTCGGTACTCTTAAGGAATTCTAACATAGAGGGGGTCTCCAGAGGGTGGGGAGGGGTCGGGAATTGGGCCCTAAACGCATGTCTAAGCTGGCAGTATCGGAAAAGCATGGAGGCTGGGAGGTCAAAGGTGGAGCTCAGGTCAGCGAATGTGCGTAGGGTCGTCCCATGCAGCAAGTGCGAGAGGGAGTGAATCCCTCTACTACACCAGAGCTCAGGATCCGGCACAGACACGAACTCCGCCAGAGTCGCATTGTGCCAGAGGGGGGTATGAGTGTGTAGGGCTGGGTACTGCATCTTAGTCATAACCACCTCCCAGACCCTGCCATAATGATACAGCAAGGAGTCCGTCTCACCTGCAATCTCGGATCCCCTCACCCCCCGAAGAATAACAGTCAGTGGCTCATCAGTCATCTGGGACCACCTGGGGCACAGGAGCTGCAGAAAACGTGTCCTGTCGGTTTTGTCTATGTGAAACAGGTGGGACAATTGGGCGGCTAGGTAGTAGAGGTTGAAATCCGGCAGGGCCACGCCACCCAGAGTTGAGGGATTTTTAAGTTTGCGCCAGGCAAGCTTGTGCCTGCTCTGGCCCCATACAAAAGCTTTAAGAAGGGATTCCATTTGTTTGAAATATTTTAACGGCAGGTATATCGGGGAATGCCAGAGAATATAGAGTATTTTCGGGAGCAGGACCATTTTTACAAGATTCACCCTCCCCATAACACCTAGGGGGAGCCTTGCCCATATTTGGGTTTTGGCTTTGATCAGGTCATAAAGGGGTTGGACGTTATCCCGGATGTAGTCGCGGGGGTCAGTCGTGACTATGACTCCCAGATATTTGATCTTCGATACTCGCTGTAGGGGTAAGGGTGAGGGGGACCGGGGTGGGGCAGGATGATCTACAGGCAGGATCTGGGACTTGTCCCAGTTCATCTGCAGGCCGGAGAATCTGCCATATCGTTCTATCAATTGCAAGGCCGTGGTAAGAGAGGCGTCCGAGTCCGCCAAGTACAGCAACGTGTCGTCCGCATACATGCTAAGCTTTTCGGTCAGGGATCCCATACGCAGTCCTTCTATACCGGGGTGATTACGGATAGCAATGGCTAGTGGTTCGGCCGCCAAGGCGTACAGTAAAGGAGAGAGTGGGCAGCCCTGTCTCGTCCCCCTGGTAAGCGGGAACGATTCAGAGGTCCTGCCATTCGCAAGAACCTTGGCTACCGGAGCACTATACATCAAGCGGATCCACTTAATGAACCGCGGGCCAAACCCGAACCTCTCAAGGCATGCCCAGAGAAAGCTCCACTCCACAGAATCGAAGGCTTTGGCCGTGTCCAGTGTCACAACAACCCTGCTGCCCGAGTTCTCATGCCGAGCCTGTAAATTCATATGTAACCTACGAAGATTAAAGGATGTGTTTTTTCCGGGCATGAAGCCTGTCTGATCACCATGTATCAGTGACAAGATGACCCGATTTAAGCGGATGGAAAGAATTTTTGCAAGCACTTTAACGTCCACCTGAAGGAGGGAGATCGGGCGGTACGACTCCGGGAATCGGGGGTCCTTAGGAATCAGCACGATCAATGCCTCCCTCATGGACGCGGGTAACCTATCTTCCTCAAAGATGGCGGTAAACAAACTCAGTAGCTGCGGCAGAAGAAGTTCGGAGAAATGGGCATAAAACTCAATGGGGAGTCCGTCCGTCCCTGGGGACTTAGACCTGGGGAACCTGGACACGGCCTCAGCAATCTCACCTGCCGATATCGGAGCCTCCAACCCAGACACCTGTTCATCAGTAAGCCTAGGGAACTCAATCTCATCCAGTAGCAAATGCATTTCCGTGAGGTCATCAGGAGCCCGAGACATGTACAAATCTGCAAAGAATGATCGGAACCTGTCAGCAACAACCACGGGGTCAGTCACCAAGTCACCCGATTCGGTCTGAAGTGAAATGACTACTGGGGGCCTGTCCTCACAGTGAACCAAATAAGCCAGTAGTTTCCCGGCCCTCTCACCATGCTCAAAGATCTTCTGACGTTGGAAGAACATCCTGTTATTAGCCTGTTCGAGCTCAATTTGAGCAACTGCTCTCGTCAGTTCCCTAAGGCGGGAGGCCCCATCACTGGAGGGGGCGGCCACGAAGTCAGCCTCCGCCCCCCGAAGGTCGGCTATCGCACTGTCGTGCGCCGCCGCCGACCCAGCCTTGAAGGCCTTAATGTGGGATATCAGGGTAGCGCGTGCGTGAAGCTTAAAGGCCTCCCATATCGCCAAGGGAGACGCCGTGCCCACATTGTCACTAAAGTATCGTTCCCACTGGGTGTCGAGCGAGGCCTCCGCCGGCAACAGTGATAGCCAAAGCGGGCGCAGTCGCCAGGCCGGTGGCGACCTGTCGTGTGGCAGCCCGATCGACACCCAGTAGGGGCAGTGGTCTGACAAGGACCTGGGGAGGAACCCTACTGTCAACAGTCTGGGAAGTAAAGTTGTAGAGAGTAGAATCAAATCAATACGGGACATCGAATGGTGGGTTGTGGAGAAGCAAGAGTATTCCCGTCTGGTGGGGTACCTGACCCTCCACGTGTCCACCAGGCCCACACTGTCCATCAAGCGTGCGAACCGGGTGGAGGTGGGGGTCCCGCTCGCGTGTGGAGTCGCCTGCATCCTATCAACGCTCGGGTCCATCACAGTATTAAAGTCCCCGAGCCAAACCGCGGGAATTCCCGGGTTTTGAGCCATAAAAGTCAATCGCTCCGTGATCACAGCCATTGCGAATGGTGGAGGTACATAAAAAGCCAGTAGCAGCCATGGTTCACCAAATATCAGCACAGACATAAAAATAAATCGACCCTGAGAGTCAACCCGAGATCCCTGGAGCTGGAAGTGGACATGTTTGGATACCAGCACCGCCACCCCCCGGGAGTGGGAGGTGTGGGCAGAATGATACACCCACCCTATCCAGGGACGCTTAAGGGATAGGTGCATGCGCCCCTCCAAATGCGTCTCCACAAGAATCAGTACATCAGGCTTATGTTTTTTCAAGATGGCAAAGGCCGCGGAGCGCTTCACCTTATCTCGCAGGCCTCTGACGTTCCACGTCATTAGTTTAATATTAGCCATCATGGGGCAGTTGTAGCAGGATATCAGGTGCACCCAGGGATCTCGGGAAATGCCATGTCCCCCGTCGGCTGCGGGCGCGTGCGCGGCAGCGAACCAGGCCACAAGGCGAGTCGCTCCGCACATCCCCCGGGCCGACACCGGGGATACAGTAAATGAAAAGCAATGGTATCAGAAAACATCTATGCACGGTCCAATAAACATTTGCAGTATAACATAACAAAAAAAAAGAGGAAAAACCCCCAACCCCCCACCCCGCCCTGCACCCACCCCAACTTGTGCGGGCCTGTAGTCCCAAAAAACCCAAAAACAACAGCAACAAGGCCCCCGTCATAGCCAGCCAAAAACAAAGGGGGGAAAGGGAGATCTCGTGCACGGCATGGAAGGCTGTCCCCCGCGTTAACACCAGACATGCGACAGTCCAGAGAACCAATTGCAGGGTGCGGGAAGGGAAAGACAGGGGGGTCAGCCGAACCATGCAAGCAAAAATTGGGAGTTTTGGCCAGACGGGGGCCATACACCTGGCCCCAGCAGGTGTCAGGGGCGAAATAACGCTGGTCAGCATGTCACAAGTCTCTCCCGGGGCTTGAGGCGTGTTGGAACGTAGCAGGGCTCTCTAGCCCCGTCTCCTAGAAATGGACCCTCTCAGCCAGGGGAGGTGAAGCAGTACTGTTCGGTGTCAGGTGGCTAGTGCATGTACACAAAGTCCGTCTGGTCACGGCCAAGGCACAGAGTTCAGCTGCTGGTGATGTGAAGAGGGAGAGACAGCCGAGGCACGGACCAGAGCCAGAGGCGCAGCAAGTGGAGTAGAATGTTGAGAAAAAAAAAATTTTTGGAAAAAGAAAAAAAAAAAGGGAACAAGGGGGGGGAAGGGATAAAAACAAGGGGAAACGTACAGTTGAATGTATAAGGGGGGAGAAGAACCTGAGGAAGCAAGATGCCAGTGTCACATGAATCCCTTCTTAACTAATCTGAATGAAAGTTATATTAACTGTATCAATACTGGTAACCCCCCCCCCCCCCACACACACACACACACACCCCTTGCCCAGGCCAATTTTCAGCTTTTAGCCCTGTCGCACCTTTGAATAAAATTTGTGCAATTATGCAATGCTGTACCCAAAGAATTTTTTTTTTTTAAAGGTAGATAGAGCTTTCATTTGGTGGTATTTAACCACCACTGGCTTTTTTATTTTTGCTAAAAAAAAACTGAAAATTGTGGGGAAAAAACGTTTTTTTTTTTAGTTTCTGCTATAAAATTTTGTAAATAAGCAATTTTTCTCCTTCACTGATGTGTGCTCATGAGGCTGCACTCATGGGCACTGATGAGGAGGTACTAATATGCAGCACTGATGGATACTCATAGGTGACACTGATAGGAGGCACTTATGGTCACTAATAGGTGGCATGGATAGGTGGCACTGAAAGAAAGCACTGACTGGCATCACTGCTGGGCACTGACTGGCATTACTGTTGGCCACTGACTTGGGCTGCACTGATAATCAGAGCAAAAACAAAACAAGATAAGGTGTACATCCGACCTATGCGCCTTGTCTTGTTTTGTTTTTGCACAGTGTATTTATCCGCAACCCAGTGGAGTTGATTGGAGCTGCAGCGACTTAGTTATATTACAGACTATGATTTCAGAAGGAGGACACACTAGCAACCCATGGACTGGTATGATTAAGCGCATCAATGGTGTAAATTATTCTTGTGTTCACTGATAATCAGAGCACTGATGATCAGTGCCCTGATTACCTGTGCAGATCTCCCCTGTGAGGAAATGCCGTTGATCTTCTTTACTCTCCTCACACTCTGCCAGTGTGAGGAGAGGGGAGCTGATAATTGGCATTTCCTTGTTTACATGTGATCAGCTGTGATTTGACACAGCTAATTACATAGGTAAAGAGCCTTGTCATTGACTCTTTACCGAGATCTGTGATGCGCCGTGTCCCAGGGACACGGCGCATCACCGATCGCCGATTGCCACATTGCGTGCCCCCGTGACACAGTACAAAAACAAAATGTAGGTCTTTTTTCCCCACAAATAGAGCTTTCTTTTGGTGACATTTTATCACCTCTGCAATTTTTTTTGTGCCATAAACAAAAAATAGTAATAGCGGCGATCAGCTGCTTGAAGCAGGACTGCAACATTGTGGCAAACAAATCGGACACTAAGTGACACATTTGACACTAATACAGTGATCAGTGCTAAAATATGCACTGTCACTATACTAATGACACTGGCAGGGAAGGGGTTAACATCAGGGGCAATAAAAGGGTTGAATGTGTGCCTAGGGAGTACCTACTAACTGTGGGGGGAGGTGCTTGCAATATTTGAAGGCAGAGACACAGGATCACTACCTTCAATTCTCACAGAAAATTGATCTGCCTTGTTTACATAGGCAGACCTCCGTTCTGCTTCTCTCGCAAACGGTCGTTGGATCCCACTAATTGGCTCCCGCTGTGTCCAATCACAGCAAGAGCAGGTTGCCAGCAGTGCGTGTGCGCACCCCAGAGTGGTAAGTGCAGGATCACGTACAGCTACGTAATTCTATAAAGGAGAGCCGTCTTGCAGCCGTAAAAAAAAGTAATGAAAAAAATGATTGGCTTTCTGTGAATTAGTTTACAAATGTTATAGGATAGCTCTGGAACTAGTTTTCTATATCAGCCTTGAAATTAAAATTTTTAACATTCAAATAACTCCCTCAATATGCAATATGCACACTCTGTGTTTTTATGTTTACTTGTGAGTACAAGAGAAATTAAACATTTCCGTTTTTTCTGAAGCACAGCTTCTTAGCTAAAAGGGATTCCATTTAAAGGTCAACTTCACTTTTAATTTAACTGTTTTTTAAATGCCCCCCCCCCCATTTTATACTTCCTTCCTATATACTTACCTTTAGCCTTACTCCTGAGATCTTGACTTAGTTGCCATACAGCCCTGTAGAAAAGGTCCTGTCTGTGTTTGACTTCTACAACACTTGAATACTGGCCATTGATCCTTTGGCTTTTCTGTACCCACAGTAGCTCACAGTCATCCCGGGTAGTACACTGGAGTATTCTGTCCAGTTATGGTCACCAGTCCTCAGGAGGGATGTGTTAGAGCTGGAGAGAGTCCAGAGAAGGGCAACTAAACTAATTAGGGGATTGGAGGACCTTAATTATAAAGGGCGTCTACAATCGCTTAATTTAGCTAAATTTCCCCCTGCAGAAGAGACGCCCGAGAGGGGACATGATAGCAATTTACAAATACCTCAATGGTGATCTCAGCATAGAAAAAAAGCTATTCAGTTGCAAGGATTGCATGAGGACGTGAGGACATACAATGCGATTAGAGGAGAAGCGTTTTAACCTCAGGCAACACAGGGGGTTCTTTACTGTTAAGGCTACAAGATTGTGGAATTCTCTGCCACAAGAGGTGGTTTCTGCGGGAAGTAGGGCTACTTTTAAAAGACTCTTAGACGTACATCTCAAGGATCAGAACATTAAGGGGTATGAGAGATGATTACGGCCATACACACCTACACAGGTTGAACTGGATGGACTATTTTCTTTATTCAACCTCAACTACTATGTAACTATGTAACTATCAATAACATATTTTTTTTTCTAAATTAAGCAATATTCAGATTAAAGATCAAAACCTCTAGTCTAAATACTAAAAAAAATAAATAAATAAATAAAAATAAAAAATGCATGAAGCATTGGTTATATTTCCAGCATGTTTGCTTGATTTTTACTTACGGCAGAAAATGCCATAGTGTAATTCATGATAGAAAATTGTAAAGGTAAAAATGTAAGAATAAGGAGAAGAACCACTTAGCCTGTGTTCCCAGCAATTTACCAACTTAGGTCAGTCCCAGAAGTGTTAATGCCACCTGGATTATTACACAAGCGATGTCGACATTTTTAAGCAATGCTAAGGCACATTACTTTGGATAGCTGTAAATTCATTGTAGTGCAACTAATCCCCTGTGAACAAAGTACCTAGCTGTCAGCTCTGATTTTCTGACAGTGGGAATGACAGTTCTCTGTTCCAAAAGATTTGTAGTTGGGAACCTAAAAATAAAGTCTAAATAAAGTTAAAGATGGGGATTTATTTGCCGCCATGACATGCCATGTGGGGGAAATAAAACCACATATGTCAGAAGAATTCAGGCCACACATATCATCATCAGTAGGCTGAAAATGCCTAAACATGTAAATTGTAAGAACAAATAAACATGGTCAATTTGTTTTAAACACAAAATCTTTTTTGCTCATATTTAGTGTTCATCTGCTAAATGTCCTGTGTTTATGCAAAAAGAAGTGAGCAGTCATTCTGTCTCAGAGAGAAGCTGCTGTTATTGCCATATATATTTTTTAGTGCAGAGGCAAACATATGTATAGGGCCATATGGAAGAAAAAAAACACTGAGCAGAATTCGAATGTATGCAGCAAAACACACACATCAGAGAATGGTCTCTCCAGTACAAAAGCAGTGTGGCGGAGGTCCCTGCTGGTGCTTTTTCTGCCTAACAATATGAATCCTGTCACTGGAATGTGACAGCTATTGCACAGAAGATGAGAAATGACAGTGAAGAGATCAGGGACATTTTTATTAGTTTGATGGAAATAGAAAAAAGTGTAAAAGTATGTAGATGAAACACAAAAGATTGATTTACCAGTCATCTGAATGAATTTCAGAAAGCATGTTGTTTCTTCAATAGCGCCATTAAATATTTATGTAGAAAAGCTACTTTGTATATCAGTAGTTATAATAATTAATAATAATAATTTGTATACCTAGGAATGAGAGGGGTGATTTTGACAACTTAATTTAGAGAAAAAATAAATCAAAACAGAAACATTTAATTTTGCTTGCTGCTTGGGTGACATTTTTTTTTTATTATTCAAAGCATGTGAGTTTTGGGATGTATTTAGGGTATTTCAGTTTGCTTTATTTTGAGGTCCATGTCTGTGTTGTTTTTTATTTCGGTTTAAAAAATAATAAAAAATTCTAATAATTTTGGCTCAAGGATAGTTGAAAAGAACTTCTAACTTAAAATTGTAAACATTTGTCAAATTTCCCAATATTTGTCAAAAATTAGAAAAGGATTGAAGACTTTCAATTTTCATTTTAGCCAAAATCATGAAACCTTGTTATTATTATTATTAATAATAATAATATTAATGCAGAGCTAAAGTGTTTTTTTATGTAGATTGTGTGGAGTGCTGAGGGGTTAGCTACTCTGTCAGGTTTTTATGTTTCTCCGTTGCCCTGTTATGGAGATTTACTTTATTATTGTCCTGATCCCCAATGTCATGAACTTCTCTTACTTTAACCCAGCATCTGACATACATGGTATTATTTCCCCTACAATATTATGGCTGCTTTTGAATTAAGAAGCATACTCAGTCCTGTGATGCTGGGAGTGGGCACCCAACATCTGAAATATCCTGGGAAAAAGCCAGGACATAAGAAGAAGGAATATATCGGGGATTTTTTGGCCAGGGTTCATGGGTGACAGAAAATGCCTACAGGTGGGGCATTTTCATTAACCACTTGACTAGAATATTTACCCTCCTTAATGAGCAGGCCATTCTTTGCGACACGGCGAGTTACTTTATCTGACAATTGTGCGGTCAAGCAATGCTTTACCCAGAAAAAAATGTATGTCATTTTTTCCCCCACAAATAGAGCTTTTTTTGGTGGTATAAACACGATGAAAAAAACATGACAATTTTGAAAAAAATACTATATTTTTTTTACTTTCTGCTTCAAAACATATCCAATAAAACATTTTATAAAAAATCTAATTTCTTCAAAAATGTAGGCCAATATGTATTCTGCTACATATTTTTGGTAAAAAAAAAAAAAAAAATACCCAATAAGCGTATATTGATTGGTTATAGTGCTCTGTTCTACTTAGTGAAGAGAAACCACCTGCACACACCAGTATTACCAGGGCAAATTGACTGTACATTGCTTAGGAATGATGAACACTACTCTACAGTATGCACACAAAATCTGCAATGTAATTAAAGGCTTAAAGTAACACTAAGTTCTGGTTTCATTTTTTTTTTTTATTTGAGTATACTAGTCTTATCTCAAGAAGTACCTTCTATTGCTTTCAGCCTCCCCCAAGATCTCCCAATTCCTTTTGTTTGCTGCTATGATTCAACTTCCTTTTAGAGCAGTGGTTCTCAACTCCGGTCCTCAGGACCCACTAACAGGCCAGGTTTGCAAGATGCAAGAAAGGAGAGAGCGGCGCCAGCTTAGTATAGTACAAGTTTATTTAACACTGTTAAAATTGGTGACTCACTGTCCGAGGTTGGGTGAGACCGGTACACAAAGACTGTTAGGGTCATCCATCTTCCTCTTCCAGGATAGTGGTCATAGGAGAAGGTGGTGAGGTTCCAGAGGTATAGCCGAGCCGCTGTGGGGCTGCTAGTTGTCACTGTCAGATCGCCTGACGAAGGAGCACGGATGCTCTGAACGCGTGCAACCCCTATTTTTCTCCTGCCAGGAAGTGATGTCATCAGGGATCAGAAGTCGGCAGCCGGAGCCCTGTTGTGCATGCTCCGCCGCGGCCAGTGACAACTAGCAGCCCCACAGCGGCTCGGCTATACCTCTGGAACCTCACCACCTTCTCCTATGACCACTATCCTGGAAGAGGAAGATGGATGACCCTAACAGTCTTTGTGTACCGGTCTCACCCAACCTCGGACAGTGAGTCACCAATTTTAACAGTGTTAAATAAACTTGTACTATACTAAGCTGGCGCCGCTCTCTCCTTTCTTGCATCTCTCAGGGCTTCTCCACACTTCAGCCGGCTGCCGCGGACTATAGCTTCCCTACAGTACCAAACTTTGTTCCCCCCCACGCAGCCCCATAACCCCCCCCCCCTCCCATCCACCCACATTCCTTGTACCACCTTGGGATATTAGAAGAGTGCCATGATACCCCCCACTTTCAGGTTTGCAAGATAACTGAAATACATCACAGGTGATATCATTTGCTGCTCTGTGATTGCAGTATTCTAGTCGGCATCTCCCCAAGGTAATACCTAAAATCTGTCCTGTTAGTGGGTCCTGAGGACCGGAGTTGAGAACCACTGTTTTAGAGGGTAGCTATGTTCATTCTCCATGGTCCCACTCTATGTAGCATTGTAGCCACTTTGTCTTGCACACTCTTGAGATGAACTATGGACTATCGACTATAGGATGTATAGTATGCATAGAGCTGGGGACATGAACACGACTAACATGCATTGCTTTTTCCAAACAAATGGAAGTGAGCAGGACAAGAGGAGGTTTGGGAGCTAACAGAGGACATTACAAGAAAGCAAAAAACACAGTAAAAATTTTTTCATTAAAAATAGATTACAGGGCCATTAGGTAGTAGATGTGTATGGGTTATTTTTGCAGAATAGGGATATCATTTAGTGTCACTTTAATTTACACAACCACACTGAGAAGGAATTGTATCACTTGCATGCTGCTGTATTAAAATGCAGCAAACCGAGTGTCTGGATGCATTCGATACTTAAGTTCTTTTCCCTTGCATCCAGCAGCTGTGTGCTTTTAGCCATAGGGAAAGAGATTCTCATAGGTAATGAATCCTTGCTGTTCAGCATCTTTGCCCTAACAGATTTAAAGTGTTGCTCAAGACACCTCATGAGAAGACCTAACTGAAAAATGTTCACTGAGCTGAGCTTTTTTTGTGTTATCTAAAATTCTTCTCATGGAAAATCTGTGTGTATGTGGACATAAAAATATTAACCTGTTTCTTGAGGTCAAGAGGAAGTTGGCAAAGTTATATTTCTGTATGACAGTTTGGTGACAAGACAAAGGGAAGCAGCAAATAAAGGACAGTGATGCAGTGTGACAGCAAGGACAATGATATATACTAAAAAGAACAACAGAAAGGTTTTTAAGATAATGCACTGTCTGGAAAGGAACTGCTGACGTACTCATAACTATGTGAACCATAGAGATTTTATTTTGTTCGGGAGAAAGGAGCCAGAAAAGGCTAAGAGGTAATGTGTCCCTTTTTTCAGGAGTAGATTAAAGTTGTCTACTAAATGTATTATTTAAGTCCTTTACCATTTGTGTATCTCTGTGTTGGAAGTAGAAACGTTTAGATTATTAAAAGGAAATTCAATATTGTGTTTATGGAGTGTATTTTTTATTTTTTTTTATTTACAACTCCAAGATTTGGAGATTTGGTATTAGGAAATGTTGTATGTTAACATACCTGATTTTAAAATGTATCAATTAGAAATGTAAAAATAAATTAAATATAAATTCTAATATAACACTTGTTTCTAGCTATACTGTATATTTATAATATCTTGCCCTTTCAGCCCTTTTTAGTGTACAAGTTCAATGCAGTGAGGAAATAATTTCCAGCAGTTAGATTACTGTATGTGATTTGGCTCTTGTTGTTTGAATGTTCTTCCATGAATTGGACTTTTGACTTGAAAATTGATAAAAACTTCTATTTTTGTTTTTACCAAAATGCTTTCCTGTATGAAACCTATAGCTAATGAATTTAAATCCCAAATTTACCCAAGCATTGCATTTTGGGTTGGCAGCAGCTGTTTGAATTTTTTACCTGCTTCTTGAGATATCAGTGGTAAGATTTACAATCTGTGTTTTTTACAATAAAAAACAAACAAAGGTACCCTTGTAACAATCGCTTACTATACGGTATATTATAAAGGATATTTTAAGAATTTGAAGAATTAACTAAAAAATATGAACCAAAAAGTAATATACAGTCCAGGTTAATACATATATGATGGGTTTGCACTCATTGTCCTTGATTTACTAAGAGAAATGCACAATGACAGAAGAAGTCACTATGAAGATAAATGCAAAACTTGCAATATGGGTTTGCCTGGGTGCCCACATGTATGTGCAGGCCGAATTTGTGATCAACATACCGATTTGCCAACACGTACACTCATGTACACTTAAGGCATACACTGCAGTCCCAACTTGCAGTGCTTATAAAGCATCCAAATATTGCTGATTTTTTTTACTACTGATGAATAAATGATTGTGCTGTGTAGCAACAAAAAAAAAAAAAATACCACAGCTGCACTCAAAAATATACCTAATACTAAGTGTATTTCGGTTTTTCCGACACTAAGTGCAGAAAAAATTGTTTTTATTGCTGATGTTTTTGCCTTATATTCCTTGAATTTGCACTACGGAATGTGTGTGTTAGGATTACCCCTTTAAATAAAAAAAACTCCATTGTGAAATGCAGCATAATTGTTCTCCAAGTAATGAAATTTGCACGTGCCAAAAAAAGTAAAAACCCAAAAGCAACTTATGCCATGATGCAAGACGAAGCATGTATTAGTATTTACCACTGGAGCCTACTTTCAAAAGCAGCAGTGTATGGTGCACACTATGGTAGGCACACACTCACTGTGGTACCCTCTGCATAGCATGGCCTACAGCATGTGCATTTGTACTATTTTATATTTTAAATAACTTATCTTGTGTATGTTTGGACATATTTTTACATGAATCTACAGTGATTATGCTATAGCAGAAGTGCACCCCGGACACATAATAAATACTGTGAGATCATGATTGGGTAGTTTGACTTTCTCTAGAAAACAGTTTAGCAGATGCATTGAGAGCAGTATTTTAAATGAAATTTATAGACTGCTTTAACACATAAAATATTGTAAAGTCTGAAAACCAAAACATATTTGAGCCTTGTAAAAAAAAAGAACAAAATGTTACTGATTATTTCAGTTGCATAGCAGCAAACCGTAAGTAATTTGAATTTTAAAATTTATATATACAAAACATACACAAAAAATTGCTCACTCGCCATAAAAAATATATTTTAAACTCATAAAACCAAAAATGTAATATAAAAAATGTCAGCATCAGATCTTAATACACTTGAGTTTACACATCTTAATATATTCAAGTTTAAATGTTGCCTGTACTTTTGGAATCATTTTTTAATTATGTTTTGTGTGGTATTTTTCCTTTTCCTTTTTTCTTTTTTCCACTTCTTCTCCTTTCCCTTTTAAATACATTCACTATAGTTTCAGTAAAACAGAACTTTTCTCCAATTAGCCTTGAGTTTTCAATCACTCCAGCTTCAGAATATGACCTCTTGTTCTAGTATACTTATATCTTTGAAATATGCTTCCTTGCTCAGCTTTGTTCAATCCCTTAATGTTCTTCAAAAGACAGGCCTTAGCTTTCACTAGTGTGGAAAAATATTTTTAAGCATCCCGACTTGTCTGAAACTTGGATATCTTTCCTACAAAATGGTAGGGCGGACTTAGTGTGACGCCCCTTCTTGAAAGCTAAGAAACTTACTGGTGCCTATAAAGCTTTCTGCTGCTTCAATGACAAGCCATACATTTATAATGTTATTTACATATACAATCTCCTTTTCCGGTATAGGTATGCTCACTTGGTTCTTATCAATAATACCCTTAAGATGTACTTTTTCAAATATAAAACATAAACCCAATTATTTATCTGTAAATGTTAATGGGCATATGATCGTGTAATCATTGTTGATATATACAGAAGGGCTTCAAGGTATCTTTGGGCCTCTTCAAAATAATTTTTTGCTTTCTACTAATGGACTTTCCAAGAGCATATGTTGTTCAGATTTATTCAAATTTCCACCTCTGTAACTGGTTCCTCTGTAGGCCTATCCCTATAAACTTGCAAGAGTCAGAAGTGAAAGAACAGAGCTTAAACTAAAGAAGTTAAGCCAAGAAAATGTAAAATCAGTCAGTAAATTGCTAATGCTACTATGGAAGCATTCCAGGCATACGTAAAGAAACCTGTCAACACATACAGCAAGGTTTAGTAAATACATGTGTCCAATCAGCAAAGTTTGTTCTGCAGTTTATTTTCCTTTAGCAGAGTTGTCAGCTTCTTTAATCTGGCAGAAAATCAGCATTTCCTGCAATGTTGAAGCCTCTGAGCCATCTGTTGCTACAGCTCAGGGATACCCCATTCCTCCTCCACGCTCCTACATCAACACCCTATTACTCCTGCTCATAGAAAAAAAAAGGAAAAAAAATCTCAAAAAATCAGAGATGGGAGCTGATTCATAGTAAAACACTAACCTAGAGCTCTCCTTCAATCTATTTTCTTTCTATTATCAGCACTAACACATGACATAATGTTCAAAGGGTAACCCATTTTTGACACTCCAAAATGTGTCAAATAGGTGTCAGATTAATAAATTGCAAAAACTGTGTACTGTAAGTTAATATTTTACTTATTGGACATATGTGTTTGCTAGCCTTTGCCTCTGGTCTCTCCAACTTACAACGTTCATTCCCTTCCCTTTGTAGATTTCTAGATTTTTCCTTATATTTACTATTAGTGGATCTGATTTTTTAATTCTTCTGCTTTATAAATCATCAGGCAGAATAAACCATTTATAAACAGTTTGAATCTAATTGAGTAGCTTTATAGAAGTAGCTCCATTTAGCACAGCATTGACTATTCATGCTATTTGAGAAACAGCAATAAGGTTTCAGTGGATGGCTGACCACATAAACTGTGTTTCAGTTTTTTGGATTCCAATGACCATTTGTTATTTTTTTTTATGAAATCCATGGGGTTCTGGAGGTCTTATAGGACTGTGTTTTTCTATACACATTGGAATGGATCCAAAATGCTAAATATGCTGATCCCCAATATGTATATTTTCACTTTACTTTTTTTTTTTCCTATTCAAACCCTATCTTGTCAATGTTTCAATAAGCCAATAGAGAAGAAAGTTTAAATTACTTTAGAAATTAGTTATTTATTAGTACATTTAGAGCCTATTCACACTGCCACGACTTGTCAGCCTGACAAGTCGCGGTATGTCGTGGTCCATTGAGTAGTACAGGACCTGTTCTAATAGGAGCGACACAAGTCGCTCCGACTTAGAAAAAGGGTCCTGTACTACTCTGGGGCGACCTCGGAGTGACATGCATAGACTTCCATTATGTGAAGTCTCTGCAAGTCGCGCCAAAGTCGCGGTGCACAGCGGTGCACGCGACTTCACAGGTCGCCCCCCGAAGTCGTGCCGCTTCAGTGTGAACCGGCACTACTGTTTGTATAGAATAAGAGTTTGCAAGAACAAGCATATGTTTTAAATTTTATTTTGCAGTGGCATTAGTAGGAAGAATGTATGGCAGTGAAAAACTAGTTGGCATAAAAAAATCATAATATTATCATAAAGTGCAAACATGTAAACAATCTTAAAAGCGCATGGTGCAATAGTGCAAAATGTAGAATCGGGATTCGATGTGCAACACAAAACAAATATTAATATATATAAACATTAAAAACATAAATACATTCTAGGTAGATGGTGTGTCACTGCTTTTGACATTCCCATTGTTTTACAGCAGCCTAACACCAAACTATGAATTAAAGTGTATACTTTAAAAATGCCTAGTAAACACAACTATAAAAGATATGCTCCTATCTAAAAGACTGATTTTTAATCCATTTAATACATGTTCAATCCATAGATGTTTTTTTGTCCCACAGGCAATTTTGAAACAATTTTATAGTTCCAACTCTTGGTAGACGATAGCAAAATAAATAGCAATACAAATGTTTAGGATTGCTTTTGCACCCAGCCACATCAGATATCTGCATAAAGCAATGTGCTTGCTCTATGCAGAACTTGATTAGCTACAGTATATTCAGTATTGTTCTAGATGGCATTAAAACAATATGCCAATTTTTTCAGACCATAAAATAAAATTATGATTTTTAAAGGTTCTGTGTACATAATTCTGTGGTATTTATACCCGATATATATATATTTTTTGGCTCTGCTGTGTATCCATGAGAAGAAGCCTATATTTTATAAATCAAATGCCTAACTGTTTACTTGAATGCTAAAGTTTATTTATACAAACAAAATGTTTATATAGACATATAAGGCCATTGTTCTACTTTAAATTGGAAATATATGAAAATGCAATATCCATTTATTCTACAGCCCCACAACTACCACCACCACCACCTTACCCCCTATGTAAAAATGTTCAGTGAAAGAAAAAAATAAAGCATTGAAAAAAATGGTGAAAAATACCATAAACCTAAGATTCCAAATGCTTTCTTTAAGAAATGGCAATGTTGCTGGAAAAGCTAAGGATCCAAAATCGAACAAAAAGACGCTGTGTAGGAGTGCATTGTCACAGTATTTGTGAACTTTTACAATTCTTTTATAATTCTTCCATAAGGCTCACACAGATCTAGGTTGCTACATTTTTTTGTAATAATTTTGTTTTCATTCACTTAATATTTTACCACTGGGGTAGATGGGGGGAGGAGTAACCGATTAAGTGGGTCTGTCATTTATTCTAGCTTCATTTTAACCACTTTAAGACCGTAAGGATTTGCCCCTTTCCTGACCAGGCCCTATTTTGCGAATTGGCACTGCGTTACTTTAACGGACACTGTACCCATATAAAATTGATGTCCTTTTTTCCCCATAAATAGAGCTTTCTTTTAGTGGTATTTGATCACCTGTACGATTTTAATTTTTTTGCGCTTAAAAGACAATATAAAAAAAAAAACAATATTTTTCACATTCTGCTATATGACATTCTCAAAATGTTTTAACATTTTAGGCCAATTTAGACATATTTTTGGTAAAATGAATTGCAATAAGCATATTTTGATTGATTTGCGCAAAAAGTTATTGCGTCTACTAACTACGGGAAAGATTTATGTCATTTTTAATGGGTTTTTTTTTTTTTTTTACTAGTAATGGTGGCGATCTGCGATTTTTTGCGGGACTGCGACATTGCGGTGGACAGATCGGACCCCTGACTGACATTTTTGACACTTTTGGGGGGACCAGTGACATTACTGCTATTAATCAGTGCTAAAAATATGCACTGTTACTGTAATAATGACACTGGCAGGGAAGGGGTTAACATTGTGGGTGATCAAGGGGTTAAATGTGAGCCTAGGGGAGTGATTCTAACTGTGGGGGGCGTGGCTTCTGAAATGACCATAGAGACATGTGATCCTATATAGAAGGATCACATGGGCTCTATGATCATTCCAGGGAGAAGAACGGTTGGCTGTGTTTACAACAGCTGACCATTCTTCTCTCTTAGCAGGGAACGATCGCGGGTGTCAGGTGGCAATCAGAGCCACCTGCCCGCTGCGTCGGCTTCCCCGCTGATGAGAGGGGGCAGGAGCACCCCGCTTTTGGCGCACGCTCGCCCCCTAGTCTCGTGCTCGCGAGTGCAGTACATGTACAACGATTTGCCTGGGAGTGGCTGCCTGCAGCCATATAATTGCAGCGGGCGGTCGGGAGCTTCATTTTTGTTCATTCTGAGTTTATTCATATTTTAGACAAAAGGCATTTGGAACAATGAATGTACATTCAGCAAGTATAACTCAAAGTTGTCATAAAGCAAAGGTATGAAAATGTTTGAAGAAATAGTCACACTGGGGATATATAATATACATATAAATAAAGTATAATGGTTCAGAAACAGACCAGTCTGGTTAAAACTCTGTCAGAGGATGATATAATTGTAATTCTAAAACATATAGAAGGTTGAAGGGGAAATAAAAAAAAAAATGTATAAGTAGGGGAGAGAAGAAGGAGGGTGAAGGGTAAGTACTTCATCATGGCTTTACAAAGGCACAAGAACATACATGGTAATGCATTTTTACCATGTCTTAAAATGCAGACGAGAGATGGAACATAGACCAAGAAGCCCATGTTTCCTGAAAATGTTCAGATCTGTAATTTCCCTGTGACAACAGGCTTCCAGGTTCCAGAAAGTGTCCACCTTGCCCACTCTGAAAAGGAGAGTATGGTTGGTGATTTCTAGTATTGGGGGATAACTGCACATGCAGTAGCAAAAACATGTCAGCGGACATCTTTTTTTTTTGGCAAATGAGATTGGGGCTAGAAATCATGGAGAGCAAGGCTATTTTAGAGAAGGAAGGTATTTGTGTTGCCATTACCTTACAATAAATCTTTAAGATGTTGGTCCAAAAGGCCTTGATTGGGTGGAGATCCCACCATATGTGTATCTTGTTCTCATTAGAGTTGTGACGTCTCCAGCAGGTATCAGAATAAGCTGGAAAGATTTGCTTTAGGACATCTGGGCATCTATACCATCTAGTGTTAATTTGGAACCCCTTCTCTAATGCGGAGATCTTTCTCCAAAGCAGAGGTATAGGAAGGCAGGTTAGAATGAGATAAAGAGGAAAGAATAGAATGAGAGAAACAATGTATGTCACACATAGTGTAACACATAGTTAGTCAGGTTGAAAAAAAGACCATCTAGCTCCAAAAAAAAAAAAAAAAAGCACAACCGCACAATCCCATGTACACAATTCTATACCCACAGTTGATCTAGAGGAATTTGAAAAACCCCAGAAAAGCATGATCAAATTTGATACAGCAGGGGGAAACAGTTCCTTCCTGATCCCCCGAGAGACAATCGGGTATTCCCTGGATCAACTTTACTATAAATATTTAAATATTAGTACCCAGTTATATTATGTACACCTAGGAAAGAATCCAGGCCTTTTTTAAAGCAACTGAGCTGGCCAGAACCCCTTCTGGAGGGAGTCTATTCCACATTTTCACTGCTCTTACTGTGAAGAAACCTTTCTGTATTTAGAGATGAAATCTCTTTTCTTCTAGATGTAAATAGTGCCCCCTTGTCCTCCATGATGAACTTAAAGTGAATAACTCAACACCAAGTTCACTATATGGACCCCTTATATATTTGTACATGTTGATCATATCCCCCTTTAATTACCTCTTATCAAGAGAGAATACGTTCAGTTCCTCCAAACTTTCGGGTTATTAGTAAATTTTCTAGCAAAAAAAATGCATATTTTCACATGTATGCGAGAAATTTCAAAATGAGCTCAGACTGGAGGTGGTTAATTGAATGGAAATTGACCTCCTAGACCAAATTCTTCCTGTCCCTCTCTTCTAACAATATTACTTGTTGTAGACCATCCATTCTTTAAGATGGATGTATAGATATGTATATATACATGTTGATATATATATATGTTGATATACATATGATATACATGTTGCAAACAAAAGTGCTTATATTGTGTACATGTTTAATGATTTCCAATGGTAGAGACAAACTTTCCATCCTTTTAACCAAAATCTCTCTGTCCTTTTTTCTCCACAGCTGTCCTTCTTTCAGGTCATACCAGAGGTTTATCCTTGTAACAATGTATACATGTAACATGTAGCTAACATGGATTTCTGTACCCTATTTGAAATACTAGTATAAGTTAAAGTCATGGTGATGCCCATATCAACTGGTCAACGTCTTTTTTAAATTTACTTACTTCAGCATCATATTCTATGCTCCTCTGCGCACCTGCCTGACACTTTGCAAGGGGGGATTCATTGGTAAGCAGTTGGTGTCTGAAGGCAAGGAGATATTCCAGTGAAGAGGATGCACATGAGGCCTTCCTGGTCCCATTGTGATCCTTAAAAAAATGTCAATCAAAAGGGTGATGGAAGGGCAAAGCTGCTATCTTGCCCTTAGCCCCATCCTCCCCTAATTTGTTTCCAGGGCACTTATATGCTTTATCACTCATCATTCAGTTAGGTTTTTCTAATGACACAAGAAATTAGGGTTGTCAGAGCCAAGTTCTTAATAAGGTTTGCATACTTAGCATATAGATGCTGTTTCAACAAAAGTCATCATTTACTTGAAAACACCAACGTTTCTTGTGGTGTGACAATATTTTTAAGTGTAACTGAAGAAGGTCTATGTGGTTTGCTACAGTTAGATAAGAGTGTTGTATATACAATAATTGATAATAATTAATTGATTTTGAACTAAAACCAGCTTATAAAGCACTATTGTTGTGGTAATAAATTCACATGAATGTCTTTTTTGTGCAGGCTTATTTTCTGTCATTTAATGTTCCAATAAGGATACAGATTTCAGTTTTGCCAGTACAATCATTCTTAAACTCATCTTAAGCTTATATCCTAATAGTTCATAAGGTCACATTAAGCTTGTAATTAAAGGCATTTTCCACTTTGACCTACAGGTGAATTTTCATTTTAATGTCCTCTGTGTAGCTCATGCATCAGTAATGTCCATTATTGTAAAAAGATAGGGTACACTGTCACTAAGGACCACTTAAGATCTAGGTAAATGTGAAAGCCAGTGGTCTAAAATATGCAGCATTGAAGCATATCACATCATTAGTCCAGTGATGTCGGAAATGGGAAACTACAGTTATATATATTAAAGCATTATATATAGATAGATAGACAGACAGATAGATAGATAGATAGATAGATAGATAGATAGATAGATAGATAGATAGATAGATAGATAGATAGATAGATAGATAGATAGATAGATAGATAGATAGATAGATAGATAGATAGATAGATAGATAGATAGATAGATAGATAGATAGATAGATAGATAGATAGATAGATAGATAGATAGATAGATAGATAGATAGATAGATAGATAGATACTGCCAACAATCTATCGTACATTGCAAATAAAAAACACACAAAAATCAATAAGAAAAAAAAATAGTTTTAAATGATTTGGGCTTCTATGATAACTATTATTAATGGCACTATTTTTTTTGAAGAAAACGATAATAGGGTAAAGCAGTTTGTGTAGTGTTGTTAGTAAGCTTGTTCGATATTCCTACAGAATGTGCTGACATTAAGCAATGTTTTGATTCCATCCACCTCTCATCATGAAATTGTGTGATCCCTAACAAATCATTTCTGTACTCCTGCCTCTTCACATCAACATCAAAGTAAATAAGGATATTGCCATCGTCCATCTATTCCCCCAGAGATGTGTCATTAGCACCATACTAAATTACTGTAATTAACAGCTAGTCAGTGAGGGTTGTATAAGAGCTTGTAATGTAAAGTGTGGAAAATAGCTTAAGAATCTTTAGAGTTGTAACGGTTATTTCTCCATTTTTGTATTATATATGCCTGATAATATGTGTATAAGCTATTCTAGTTAATCTGAAAAAGGCGTCTGGACTTCTGCGTTCATGTTCCCTATACTTCTATTATATAGCTAATTATTTCATTAAAATTTTATATTATTAAATTGGGCCTATACTCCATCTAAATATGATAACCTTGCCAATATTGTGAAAAAATATACCATGCTTTGCTCTTGAAAAATAACAGTTCACATAATCTGTAGTTCAATACTAGCTGTAAATCTATAGTATTAGATCATCTAAGGCACTGACCATTAGTCTAATGGGATTTGGGGATGTTGCTATAGTGCTGCTAACCTTAGGGGATTGCTGGAGAGGAATCTGTGCCTGAGGACCTTCAGTGCAAAGATCTCTCTGCTCCTACGACATTCATTGTATGAGTCTGTTTCCTGATTTACTGTTGCTCCTAAGCAAGTCATTGCACAGGTGGGTGTCCACACAATTCTACTAAAAGAAGGCATTAGAAGCAAATAAAGCTTCTGCAGGATGCAGCTGACATGTGGAGAGGGCATCAGCTCCTATGATTACAGCTTTACTGCAATCAAAATATAAATAAGTATGTATATTTCTGTAAAACAAAGGGGTAGTGCTTCTATGGTTGGGTGTATCATCTATGTATCTGTAGAGTAATATTAAAATCTTGGTATTTTTTAGAGGCAGATTGTACTTCATTTGTGTCAGAATTGTGTTTTTTTATTAACAGTGGTTTAATGATACAATGCTGACAAAAGGCTGATCAAGTACGCATGGATACTTCACTGGTCTCCCCAAATAATTTCAATAATAAATTATATTTATTAAACCTAGTAAAACCAAGTAATAGTATGCAGTTTAAAGGTCTATGGTCTGAGGTTTGCATTCAGGGCCACTGGCCTTGGCTGAAAATGCATTGAACACTGCTGCTTGAGGAAGAGAGCTCAACATACGATTTTGCACAGAGGCCCACTGCATTCAGAAAATGCCTCTAACTTCATTTGTCGTTTTTGGACACAGCTTCCACAGTACATGTACTTTTTAGGTGCTCATGCACATGTAATACAACTGATTCTAGCACTGCTTTTATAGTCAGAAGCTGCCTACCAACCAAAATTAGGAGTAATTAAACAATGCTAAGTATTTACCACAGACAGATCAACATCACCTGAGTCAGGGGGTAAAATTGCAAGGTGTTTTTAAGTGCAGCCCCTGATAATGGTGTGAAGCTCTCTCTTAGGCGGCAATATTGGGAGTGTTGAAAAGTCAAGAGATATAAAAACAAAAAAGGACAATGTTCTAAGTTCATTACCATTACAATATATGGTAATGAACATTATGTGTGTTGAGTAGAGTTGAGCGAACACCTGGATGTACGGGTTCGGCGGGTCCCGTCGAACTTGAAAAAAAAGTCCAGGTTCGTGAACCGGACTTACCCCGAACTTTACCCCGATCCCGAACCCCATTGAAGTCAATGGAGACCCGAACTTTTGAGCACTAAAATGGCTCTGAAACAAACATGGAAAGGGCTAGAGGGATGCAAATGGCAGCAAAATCATCTTAACCCTCCTCTTGTGTTAGGGTCAGAACCGACCCGTTTTCAGGTTTTGAATGTCTATAAGTATCACATAAATTTGTTTATTGCATCAAGATTTTTTTACTTTGTCAGGAACCTCTATTTAAACAATGTAATAGAAAAAGAATCATTTTCACTAAATTATAAAATACTGTGGTGAAAATTATGACGTTTATGGTGTTAGGGTAAATTCTGACCCTGTTACAATATAGGATTATAGGACACTAATAAGTGCCAAAACTGAAATCATAAACACTCTCTCTGCTTAGTAACACTGACAGCCAATCACCTCTCAACCATGTGAGCTGTAGTTAGGGAGGGGCCTATCTCTTTGCCTGCTTGTCTGCTTCTCTAAATAAAGTAAAGAAACATAGGACCAATACATTTCAGAGTTGCTGGTTTATTTGACCATTTTTTAAATTTGAAAATGAGAGGTATGCTATCAAAAGAAAGGTCTAAGGGGGTCACACCAAAAATATTAAAACCAATCTTTTCAAGGATAAAGAAGCCTAACAAGGTAACCAAGAGGTAAGAAACAAATTGGATGATAAATAATTGTTCAGAGGGTATTTTATGGCTGATTTAAGACACGGGTCAAAACCGACCCGTTAACATCATGGATAGTAACAGAAAGCTAATATAAGAGGGTTAAGAGCATGACAAGTGCTCTGCAAACAAATGTGGATAGGGAAATAACTTAAAATACCATAAAAAACAGAAAAATAAAAAATAATCATCTTGAATGATGTAGGAGGAGGACGAGGCCCATATGGAGTAGGAGGTTGAGGTGGATGTGTAGGTGGAAGCAGTGGCGGCAGTGGAGGAGGAGGATGAGGTAACCAACCCTGGTTTTGGTTTTTAATTATTTTTTTTTTAAATTAGGGTACACCCCAAAAGAGTAAGAATGATCAAATACAACAATGGCTGGGTAAGGCCGATATACATGTCTATTCTGCACAAGGTATGGACAAGTCCTGTGGGATCCATGCCTGGTTCATTTTAATGAAGGTGAGCTTGTCCACATTGGTTCTGGACAGGCGGCTGCGCTTGTCTGTGATAGCGCCCCCAGCCGTGCTAAATACACTTTCAGATAATACACTGGCTGCAGGGCAGGCCAGCACCTCCAAGGCATAAAGGGGGCAGACCCGTCATTCAGTACGTCTAGGCGTGTGCACACATACTGTTCCACCATGTTAGTGAAATGCTGCCTCCTGCTAAGACGTTCCATATCAGCTGCTGGTGCTGCTGCTTGTTGTGGCGTGCTGACAAAGCTTTTCCACATTTCGGCCATGCTTCTGAGGTGCTGGTGGTGCCCTGGTAGCATTGACGACCTCTTCCTCCTCCTCCCCTGCCTTGGCCCTGTGCTTCCACTGTGTCCCCATTGTCAGGTGGGAATGCCACCAGCAGCACGTCTACCAGTGTGCGTTTGTACTCGCGCATCTTACGATCACGCTCCAGTGAGGGAATTAAGGACGGTACGTTGTCCTTGTAACAGGGATCCAGCAGGGTGGCCACCCAGTAATCAGCACAAGTTACTATGTGGGAAACTCGGCGGTCATTGCTGAGACACTGCAGCATGTAATCGCTCATGTGTGCCAGGCTGCCCAGAGGCAACAAAAGGTGGGAGGTGTATCCTCTGTGTCCTCCGTATCCCCCCAGCCACGCACCAATGATGGCCATGAGCTGGCCTGGGTGCCACCCTGCTGTGAACATGGTTCCATATCCTCCTCCTCATCCTCGTCATCCTCCAGAACTGTGCCCCTGCTGGACAATTGTGTCCCTGGCGTTTGTGTGTGCAGGAACCCACCCTTGGAGCCACTTGCGAATGACTGCCCTGAAAGCCTTGGAAATGATACCTCTTCATCCTCCTCCTCCTCCTCCTCATCCTGTGCCACATCCTCTTCCATCATCGCCTGAAGTGTTTTTTCAAGAAGGCATAGAAGTGGGATAGTTAAGCTGAGAATGGCGTCATCGCCACTGGCCATGTTGGTGAAGTACTCAAAACAGCGCAACAAGGCACACAGGTCTCGCATGGTGGCCCAGTTATTGGTGGTGAAGTGGTGCTGTTCCGCAGAGCGACTCACGCGTGCATGCTGCAGCTGAAACTCCACTATGGCTTGCTGCTGCTCGCACAGTCTGCCCAGCATGTGCAAGGTGGAGTTCCACCTTGTGGGCATGTCACATATGAGGCGGTGAGCGGGAAGGCCGAAGTTACACTGCAGCACTGTTAGGCGAGCAGCAGCAGGGTGAGAACGCCGAAAGTGCGCACAGACGGCCCTCACTTTCTGCTGCAGCTCTGACATATCGGGGTAATTTCTAAGGAACCTCTGCACCACCAAATTCAGCACATGCACCAGGCAAGGGATGTGTGTCAAACCGGCTGAGCCCAGAGCTGCTACAAGATTTCGCCCATTATTGCACACCCCAGGCCGGGCTTGAGGCTCACTGGCAGTAACTACTCATCGTTAGGGATGATCGAACAGTTCGGGTCGACCATCGGTTCGACCCGAACATTGACTGTTCAAAATTCGGCTGAATTCCGAACTTTTTCCGCAAAAAGTTCGGAATTCGGCAACCAGAACCGACCAAAATGCAATGGGACAGGAACTGGGCTTTAAAAGCCCGTGATTGGACCAGAACCATCAGTAAAAGCCAATTGAGGGGGCAGGAGGATGCTAGGAATGTGATTGGAGTGACTAGGGGGTCCAGAGGCCAATCAGTAGTGAATACACCCCCCCAGTTTATAACATAGCCCCGCCAAATCTCTAGCACTTTAATACTGGGGCTGTGGAAGAGAGTGGAAGCAGTTCTGTTACCCCTGCTTCAAAAGTGTCATGTAGCAATTATTAGTGTGAGGAAAGGGATATCTAGTGTAGTTAGGGTACTATTTTCCACTATAGTTAGATTTAATAATCTTGTTTCTGTAGGGAAAGTGTTAAGTGTCAGGGTGACTGTAGTGTAGTGTAGGGTTAACTGACTCTGACTGCTATGGCAGGGTAACCAAACTCTTCCATTTCAGGATGACCGCCATAGAAAAAAGATCATTTGTCTTAGGATTGCAGTAGAGCAGGGTAGTGGCTCCGCTCCTGTCACACCTGGCCGTTTTGGTTGCAGGCGTTTATTGGGCTTTTTTGTGGATGTCTGTGGAGGCAGGCATGACATCTGAATTTCTGTGTTGGGGTATATATACACACACACATATATGTATATATACACATACACACATATAGGTGTGAAAGTAGCGGAACCCTATGCCTGCGCTAATTAAATTATTTGCAGGCATAGGGCTCCGCTCCTATCACACCTATATGTGTGTATGTGTATATATACATATATGTGTGTGTGTATATATACCCCTATACAGAAGTTCAGATGTTATGCCTGCCTCCAAAGATGCCCAAAAAATGCCCAAAAAAACACCTGCAACAACACACCTGAGCATTTTTGTTGCAGGTGTTTTTTTGGGCATTTTTTGGGCATGTTTGGAGGCAGGCATAACATCTGAACTTCTGTATAGGGGTATATATGCACACACACATACAGTGGGTACGGAAAGTATTCAGACCCCCTTAAATTTTTCACTCTTTGTTATATTGCAGCCATTTGCTAAAATCATTTAAGTTCATTCTTCTTCCTCATGAATGTACACACAGCTCCCCATATTGACGGAAAAACACAGAATTGTTGACATTGTTGCAGATTTATTAGAAAAGAAAAACTGAAATATCACATGGTCCTAAGTATTCAGTCCCTTTGCTGTGACACTCATATATTTAACTCAGGTGCTTTCCATTTCTTCTGATCATCCTTGAGATGGTTCTACACCTTCATTTGAGTCCAGCTGTGTTTGATTATACTGATTGGACTTGATTAGAAAAGCCACACACCTGTCTATATAAGACCTTCCAGATCACAATGCATGTCAGAGCAAATGAGAATCATGAGGTCAAAGGAACTGCCTGAAGAGCTCAGAGACAGAATTGTGGCAAGGCACAGATCTGACCAAGGTTACAAAAAGATTTCTGCTGCACTTAAGGTTCCTAAGAGCACAGTGGCCTCCATAATCCTCAAATGGAAGACGTTTGGGACGACCAGAACCCTTCCTAGAGCTGGCCGTCCGGCCAAACTGAGCTATCGGGGGAGAAGAGCCTTGGTGAGAGAGGTAAAGAAGAACCCAAAGATCACTGTGGCTGAGCTCCAGAGATGCAGTCAGGAGATGGGAGAAAGTTGTAGAAAGTCAACCATCACTGCAGCCCTCCACCTGTCGGGGCTTTATGGCAGAGTGGCCCGACGGAAGCCTCTCCTCAGTGTAAGACACATGAAAGCCCGCATGGAGTTTGCTAAAAAACACCTGAAGGACTCCAAGATGGTGAGAAATAAGATTCTCTGGTCTGATGAGACAAAAATAGAACCTTTTGGCCTTAATTCTAAGCGGCATGTGTGGAGAAAACCAGGCACTGCTCATCACCTGTCCAATACAGTCCCAACAGTGAAGCATGGTGGTGGCAGCATCATGCTGTGGGGGTGTTTTTCAGCTGCAGGGACAGGATGACTGGTTGCAATCGAGGGAAAGATGAATGCGGCCAAGTACAGGGATATCCTGGACAAAAACCTTCTCCAGAGTGCTCTGGACCTCAGACTGGGCCGAAGGTTTACCTTCCAACAAGACTAAGCACACAGCTAAAATAGCAAAGGAGTGGCTTCACAACAACTCCGTGACTGTTCTTGAATGGCCCAGCCAGAGCCCTGACTTACACCCAATTGAGCATCTCTGGAGAGACCTAAAAATGGCTGTCCACCAACGTTTACCATCCAACCTGAAAGAACTGGAGAGGATCTGCAAGGAGGAATGGCAGAGGATCCCCAAATCCAGGTGTGAAAGACTTGTTGCATCTTTCCCAAAAAGACTCCTGGCTGTATTAGATCAAAAGGGGGCTTCTACTAAATACTGAGCAAAGGGTCTGAATACTTAGGACCATGTGATATTTCAGTTTTTCTTTTTTAATAAATCTGCTACAATGTCAACAATTCTGTGTTTTTCTGTCAGTATGGGGTGCTATGTGTACATTCATGAGGAAGAAGAATGAACTTAAATGATTTTAGCAAATGGCTGCAATATAACAAAGAGTGAAAAATTTAAGGGGGTCTGAATACTTTCCGTACCCACTGTATACGCATATATACACATACACACATATAGGTGTGAAAGTAGCAGAACTCTATGCCTGCGCTAATGAAATTATTTGCAGGCATAGGGCTCCGTCATCAGGCTAGCAGCAGGCCAATTGGACAGTACAACACCGACCTCCTTGAGGTCAACTTTAGTGAGGGAAATGCTAATAAAGAGCATTGCCCCACTGCAGTTGTGAAGTGGATAGTGTATGGACAGGATCCACTGCCGGTTAGGGATAGTGTAATCAGCCCTAGGGAAGGGCAAGAAACACTTAACACAACTTTGAAGGAAATAGAATAATATTAAACACTATTAGATTGATTAAATACAATACATTCATAATTAATTTATATACTTATCTGTTGCTGAATATCTTGAATCAAACCTGTACTTTACCCATGCAAGGCAAAGAACAGTTCTATTTTAATGTCCTCTCCCTATATTTACTCTTTCTTCACAGGGCTTTCCCTTCATTTAGCTGTCAGGAGCAAGCAAGGGAAGCCCCATGTAAGTTCCCAATCAGTCTAGTTGGAGCTCGCACCACACTTAGAAGACCCTACCCGCCAACATATGAAAGTTTTGGGCCAATCAGTAAGTGCTAGTACTGTCACATGAGATATTATGTGCTGACTTCATCCAGTTTTGTACAAGCAAACGTCCTGCACATTACAGGGTATTCTTTGCAAAATGAGCATAATCTAAGTCTTTGGTAAATCAACCTCAAAGAAGAGTTTTATGTCTATTTCTAAACAATATCCAAATTTTCCCTTTTGTTCACTGTGGTCAAATCTGGCCCCAAATGTTTACTTGTGAACTAATGCACAACTCTCTTTTCAAAATGAAATATAATTTTCCTGATTATAATACACAAATACAACAACATTTTTTTGCATATTGTTTTTTCAACATATGGAAAAAAAAAGTTCTACTTTCTTACCAGCCTGTAATACCCTTTCAATACCGATTTTTTTAATGTTTTTTAATTTTTAGCACTGTAATAGATAATTGAGGTATTTTATAATTACTATTTTTTTTATTTTATATGTGAAAAAAACAAACATTTAGAAAAAACACGCCATAAAGGCCCCTTTTTGGAAAGTAGATACTTCAAGTAATCTAATTTTTTTATCACAACTTTGTTTGTTTTTTTTTCAATGAAGAAATGTTTATATCTATATAGACATAAAGAAATATGTATCGCTATAAACATACTGGTATTAAAGTGGTTAATACAAGAAACTTGGTAGTGTTTCGGACCACTCTGTGCAAAACCAACTGCACAGAGCAGGTAAGTATAACATATATATATATTTTTTTAAACAAGACTTTACAATCACTTTAAGTAAAGTGAGGTGAAATTGGTTGCTCAAGGCTTCTGCCCCTTACTATCCTTGCTAACTCATTGCTGTAACATATATGGCTTAGCTAACAGTATAATACAAAGGAAGAGTATGGTCACATTTGTGCTGTTTGAAACCTTTGAAACCTTCAAGAATTTTCCTTTAATACTTCTGTGTGAATCTGTTTATGCAGAAATATAATTCTTAGAATGTATTCTACCCAAGAGCATTTACCATGGATAATAAATACGGAGCATATTCAGTTTTTTTTTTTTCATTAAGGAACATAAGGAGGATCTGTATTTAGTAGGCATACATCTTGCATGTGCTAGGAAAGAGCAATGTTTGTGCATGATCATTTTGTACAAAGAATGTAAGAAAATAAATGCTTACCTACTGAAGCAGAGAAAACTATTAACTTGATTTCATTAAAAAGTGATTAAACCAAAGTTGCATATTGAAAAGCACATGATCAAATTGTAACTTGAACTGAGTAAAGTTATAGTCACTGAAAGTGCCTTTCCTGTAAAGAGCTTTGGCTAAATCGTATTGTAATTTCTATAAAAGTGCCTATACCGGTCACATATCAGACACAATTTTCTGATACTGGATAGGAAGAGAGTCATTAAACTACGTGTGCAGGGAAATTGTTATCCACTAGTGATCAGGCTTGACAGCAAAAGGTGTATTCTAAATGCCTCAGTTCAAAATGGCACATAGAATTATTCATTTCTTGCTGCAGTACTTGCGTGCACCAGTATACAATGTATCTGTGACAATACATAGTGAACAATGATTTCACAGCATGCAGCATATTTTCCTTTTGCAAAGATGCAAGGAAAAAATATGGATGGATGATTATAGAAGGTCTTAATTGTCCATATGGAGTTTTAAATTTGGCTTGAAAAGTTATTAAGTTTTGGATGAAAAGCAACTATTATACTTCAGTATGAGTGATTTTGGTCAAATGTAATTCACTGTGAAATTATCATCAACGAAAGTGGGAATTAATAAAAAAAAAAAGAAAAAAGGGGGGTAAGTGGATTTGGCGCTGCTAGTAATAATGCAATAGATAATTAATTAAAATGCAATCCTAATTAGTGAACATATATAGCAAGTGTAATCAAACAAAGTGCTAACGTGTAGACTATTGATAATATTAAGGTGTTACAACATGGAACAAAGTGCTTTGGTAGATAAATCCATTCTACATACAGTTTGTAGGTGCCTCAATATGAAGTGACAGGTGTTAAAAATAATGTTAGTGAAAAAATCATCAGAAATAATAAAAAGTGAAATCAGTGCTGTTAAGGTACATGTAACCGAGCGGCGTGTTGGTGTTTCACTCGTGCCCCCCTTTCTTGCTGCTTTCACTGGATAAATCTCCCCACTAGTGGGTAACCAGCATTTACAGTACCACTGGCTATAATAAAAGTCCTTATCCAAGTAGATGCCTCATTGGTTTTCTCTGCCCCAGTGATCTCATGTAAAAACACTATTGGCTTACATAGCGTAACTCCGTATAAAATATATATATATATATATATATATATATATATATATATATACAAAACTTTAATAGGCAAATAAATAGTGCACTTGTATGAATTCAGATAATGTTAGGCATTTTGTATAGATAAACTAAGAAGTCCGGGATGCGATGCGCTCAATGGGCTAGAACCGGAGGTGATGCAATGACGCTGTATTTCTGCCTATGCGTTTAAACACAAAGACGTCATCAGAAGCAGCACAATATTGCTACAATTTAAATTGAATGTGGTAACTTAACAATCAGGGGACATGTGACCATCGGCCATCTTGAATAATCTCCTATGGGGACCCATTCTTTATGCTGGTCAATTCAGATATCATGCTGTCTTGGGGTTCATAGGTCACGGATACCACCAACATTGTCTACAATAATTAATAGCGAAAAGTGTATGTCTAAAAAAAATGTATAAAAAAACATGTACTTTAATATTAAGAAACAGGAAATAAAAATTAGTAAATGTAATATATATATATATATATATATATATATATATATATATATATATATATATATATATATATATAAATGATATAAAAAATAAAAAAAAAATGCAAAATTTTTTTTATTAAAAGTTATATGTATATGGACCGGATAGGAAGTATATGGAATAAGGAATAAGGGTATTATACTAAATTTAATATTTAGAACAGTATGAAAAAAAGGTAATGAAATTATATAGCGGTAAGCAAAAATATGTTTAAAGTTCCAATCCTTCATTTCGATCAATCATTTAATTTAAAAAATGGAAAGTCGATTTTGAGTTTTTTGTGGGTGGGGTAGCTTACTTTATTTTATTTAGTGTTTTTTTTTTCACTTTTTCCTTTTTGTAATTCATTTAAATTTTTTTTAACAATGCGTTTTTTTTTCCGCAAAACAGGCCCTGAATAGTTGAAAGTAGCTTCTGCAAATATTAGAAGCTATTTACATCCTATTACAACACTTGAAAATCACCAAATCCACCTTATTTTAGTTGTCTGTCTTGACTCCAATAGATGTAATCAATTTTGTCACAATCTCCCAATTTTCTACTTCAGGGGGAGAAGTGTTTGGTCTCACTCATCCTTAGACACATTATTGTGATTTTTGCAATGGAAGAAAATCATACTAAGATATATATGAACAAAGTTTAAGCATATTGAGGACGTTTTTTCAAACACTTTCAGCTTTGTAAATAAAAACGCTAGGCAGTTCTACAGTTAATATTTAGCTTAAAAATGTAGTTTACAACAGAGAATTAGAATAGTGAATATTGCTTTGAGCCCCGCTATATAATTAGGAGAAATGATTGGGGCATCATGAAGAATGCCTTCCGCTTCTTACTTGCACTGAAAGTGATAACGAAAGAAGGTATCAGCACCTACACCTCCCCCATCTCATATAAATGGTACATCCCCCTGCAATATAACCAGAAAATGTAAATACAAGTATTAGTATGTATTGACTTTATTGCTATAGCATATTGTACTCATTATACCCCTGTAAAAAAAAGAAAAAGTGCCTGAAGCTTGTGCTGGCAGTTTGCTTTGCCAAATCGCAGATCAACTTCTTTTATTTGTGCCAGCACATAATAGGATATGAAAAGAATATGAGCCTTCTTCCTATGGTCTACTGTCAGTCAGAAGAAATCTTGGCTGCTTGTCTAGCTGATAAAAATATTTTTTGCTGGTATAGTGGAGTAAATAAAAGCAGAAACATTTATTTTAGACCTTAGAAAAATACATGTAAATATAGGGGTTGTTTGCAGAACTTTGTGCACAAATAGTCAGGGTAAATTATATGTATTTTTACTGTATTTTGTAGAGAATAAAAACATGTGACTGAATGCTGTTGGCTTACAATTATTTTCTGAGTGCTAGACACAGAGGGCTGAGTTGCCTTTTTAACAAAAATGAACACCTATCTGGGTCCTTTGGTCAACAGCCTATTCCTTTGTTGCAGCTTCAACTGCTACAAAATAAACTAGTATTGGCTTTACCAGATTTACCTAAACTGTATATACGTTCAAACAATTAAACCAAATATGTTAATGCTCATGTCCTCATAATGTCAAAAAGTGTCATCTTTTTTATATATCCTGTTTTATGCCAAAGTATATGTCTAGCCAAACCTTTCTTTTAACCAGGAAACATTTGCCTATAGTGGGGAAGGATTAGAGCCCCTACTGGGTTTTTACTGCTGTCTGGGGCTCTGTTGGCGACTTACTGTTATGGTGACAATGGTTTTAGCAGACACGAATTGAGATAAAATCTCATTACTTTGTGTCAAATAATTTAATTTTTTTTTTGTGCAAAACCTTGTCAGTCAGCATAGTTAGATTCATGATTTTACTTTGTTATACTACAGTTAAAAAATACAGCTTGAAAACCTTCTCAGGGCTTTGATGGAGTGTGTGCACCCAAAGTGACTTTTTTACCCCAGCACAACCAGGCAGGGTGCATATTAATGCTAAGCCTCAGGTTTTACCACCCTCAATATTACTGGGCTGGACTAAGGACAGAATGTCCTATATGGACATTCCTTCCACAATGCCACCCTTCCACCCCTCCCCATGCCTCCATGAGTGTTACCTATGGAAGCCACCTTATTAGGCCTCAGCAATAACTCTGACCTTCTTGGTCCCTGATGCTCTTGGCCCCTCCCTCCTGCTGAGTTCACCCAGAGCAAGCAGCTTGCAATGGGGGAACCCAATGGTATGGAATGGTGTCGCACTAGTCCAAAATACACAAGAAAAGCTGATAAACAGGAAAAAAGCAAGTCCCAAGTGTACTGGCAGAGTCCACATAAACTGTAGATATGGAGGGGTGCAAAACAGGAAAGTCCACCACCGAGCAGTATAATAGGGTACTCTTACCAACTTGATAGACCCCACAGGGTCAAAACATGCCCAGAGTATATTGAAGACAGTGGCAAGAAAGGACCGATCACATACAAACACTTCCTCTCACTGGCGACCAGATTGGGTTCCCCCAAAGTCTCCTTCAGACGCTCTGGAAATCTTGGTGTGCAGCGGCGGCCATCCTTTATCCTCCCGTCCTCCTCTCTCCCGCTCCGCCCTCCGGCTGCCCGGTAACAAGATGGCGGACACGATCCTTTTCTCCGCTTTTTTTCCCCCAAAACCAAACCGGGAATATGGGTCGTACAGCGCAACCAAACTCGCCAAGGCTGAGGTGTGTCCCGTTCGGGAACCCAAGCAGGCTTATTCCTGAGCCGCAGCTTTGCTTGTCCTTTCATACAAGAGCAGCAGATTGACCCTGCCCCCTTTCTCTCCTCATTGGATCAATTCTTGTGATTGGTGGCAATGGGAGCCAACAGCTTCTGCTGCTGTCTCAGAAAATGAGGAGAGAGAGAGTCCCTGGAGAGCCAAGGCTTGTTGGATTGAGATGGGGCTTAGGTAAGTGTAGGAAGGGGGGCTGCTGCACAAGGGAGGTTTTTTTACCTTCATGTATAGAATGCATCAAGGTAAAAACCTTGAGCCTTTAGAACCACCTAAAAGTAATTTGCTAGTGGTATTTTTTAAATGCATAGTACAGGTATCTTTTGCATCCTAAATTGCAAAAAAAAAAAAAGTTTTTTGTTATACACACATTTACATTTTTCATCAACTTTTCAGATCACTCATAATCAAACAGGAAGTAAAACGGATCTTTATGCTATCATTTAATTCGCCCTCATCCAAATGAGTAGCCTCCTAACGCTTTCCTTTGTAGGTATGCTTTATAATTAGGTGTGTTTGTCTTGGAAACTAAAAGCTTCTGAACATTCTCACATATTTTCTCAAAGCATTAGCAGAATTTCTAACATGCAACTGTAAAAAATGTTTTCTTAAAAAAAAAGTTTCATCGACAAATTATAGCACATACATAATTACTACAGGTCCAATTTGGTAATTTAGTGCTATTAAAAAATTATCTTTTTACCTGAATCTGCAGCCTGTAATAATTTATCGAAATCTCTGCAAGAAAAAACAAAACAAAGCAAAAAAAAAAATTTTTCCTTGTACTGTAATTATGGTGACAGTATTAAGTCTACTGATTGGATTTTTAGGAATTCTAATCCTCTGCTCTTGCAATTGGTGTGTGAGAGCACGAGTGCTCTAATATGTACCTTAATGCTAGACTTTAAAAGAAAAAAATTGCACTTTTTTATTCATTAATACATGATGAATTGTATGTTTTAATTGTAGTATAAGTGCTGAAATTTGCCCTAGTATCAGCCTCTTGTAAAACATACGTTTAGCATGCTAGATGAAGAAGTAGCAGAAGGATTCAAATATTAAATGTGCTGACAAGGAGCATGCTGATAGTGGAAAAATCAGAGTATCAAAGTGACAGAAAGATGATATCATCACTTTTCTGCTTCTCCTTTACTGCCCAACCAAGGCTTGGGATGGGTACATCACAGCTTGGCCTTAGAGAAGATGGGTTGTGTAAAATAAAATTAACAAAATAAAAAATCACCATGAATAACAGTTCCTAGAATGTGGGTGAATGTGGGTTTTTTGTTTATATATATTTATTATATATATATATATATATATATATATATATATATATATATATATATATAGATCCATTTTTACTCTTAGCATTATTAAACAAAATTATATAGATAAGAACAGCAGTTTTGACCTACAATACAGCCTACATATATTATAATAAATGTAAGCCCAATTACTAAATGTTAGTGCCTTCATTGTGTAAATTTCTGCTCACGTTTTGTTCCAAAGTCAAAACAGCAGGTAATAGTATAGGGAATTTTTGTTTTTCACCAGACAGGGTGAATCTCCCCAATGGAGACAGCAGTAAAAAATTGACCATGTTCTAATCCCACTTCATTCTACCTTAAACAACAACAAGGTTTGCCTTTAGATACACTTTATCAGGTTATTATGATTTCTAATGTAAATTCCTGTTGTATAGCACTGCATAAACTGTGGGCACTACATACACCCTGAATAATAATAATAATAATAAAAATAATAACTGATTGAAATCTACAGCTTCAGTTAAAATCAAACCTAATGTTTTTGCTATGAAAGTCCTTGTTCAGGCACTTATTATAAGAGGAAGACAACAATCTCTCCCTATTACCCAATGACATTCATGCATTGTTATACAGGCATGCATTAGGGACTGCTGTCACTATCAGGAAAACATACTATAAAAAACAGGATGTAGCTATTGCTGGAATGCCTGCATGTAGACAGAAAGTGAGTGCAAAAAGGCCACAATGGAACAATAGTATTAGGATGCAACAAAGGAGGAAAAAAGGTGGAAATATATTTTATTTAAAAATAACAGCATTTCATGATACACGGTGGTTTACAAATGAATGTCCTTCACTTAGGATTAACATGTACTTTAAAGACTTGGTATCTATATACTTTAAAGTGGTGCTCCAGTCCCCCCACTGAAAAATTAAAAGTCAGCAGCTAAACATACTGTAGCTGCTTACTTTTAATATTAGGACACTTACCTGTCCTGGTTTCAATCGGCTCTCGGGTGCTGCCACTGCCGTAGCCTGTAAGGGAAAGTGAAGCTTTGTGGCTACACAGCTGATTCCCTTCTGCGTATGCTCAAAGCACACTGTGCTTTCTGAATTACCCGATGGTGGGGAAGAGGAACATCTGATGTACCTTGCTGGGGCGACATCCGATGGAAGTCGGGAGGGGTACCTGTCAAAAACAGGTACCCACTCCCCCCCCCCCCAAAAGGTGCCAAATGTGGCACCAGAGGGTGGGATGACAGATTAGCGGAGCTTCCACTTTTGGGTGGAACGCCGCTTTAAAGGCAAAGCTGTACAGTAGAAGTAGGAGTTACAGGATTTGGGACAAATTTAAAAAACACTACCAGGGTTGCTTATAATAATCCCCTTTTATTTATATAGTTTACCCTTTTTTCCAAAAGGAAAAAATAATTGCCACTGTAGCTGCTTATAATGTTTTAGCTGGAGGTAGGCTTTCATTTAATGCCTTATACCTAAAGTCCATTTAAAACTACATGTCCATATAAACTACCCTGTCCACAGGGTGACAGTGCTGCTATATAAACTGAAGAGAAAATAGTATTGTCACCCTGTTAAAGGAAGTGGAAAAATAACAGATCTACTGATAACATCAAAAAAGGTAATAAAAATGTTACAAGGAACTCCGAAAAAGCCATGAAAAGAGAATATGTAGCCCAGAAAACATCAGTTTCACATGCTTGTTCTAATCGTGCCCTGGTGCCCACAAATCTATATATCCTACATCTGGCCTCTTCAGGACTAAAACGACTGACACCATAGCTCCTATAGACTGGCTAAGAACCCTAAGTTTGACAAAATAGTGTAACACAATACTTGCTTCCAGACAAACACACAGTCCCTTGACTCTACAGAGGATTCTATCTCCTACACATTGTGCGCTGCCTACTTATACATAGGTGTGGGCAAGGGAACTGGAGATGAAGCTATCCCCTGAGGAATGGCACACCTCTTTCATGCTTACACTTAAATCCTCGGTCTCAATTTCAATATTGTCCAGATGATACCTAGATCTGGCTACTCTTAATCAGATCTATCCTAATTCTTCAGACCTTTGCTGGCACTGTCAGGGAGCAGGAGGCACATATTTACACATCTGTTGGGAGTGTGACCAAATCTGTCTATTTTGAAAACAGGTCTTTCAAACATTAAAAACAAAATCTATGAGGAGTCTCTCACCCCCTCTCCTAAGATTGCACTTTTATCTATCCTGCCGGGTACAGCTAGGTCTCAAAAAACGAATATTCTTCGATTTTTCTTATCAGCTGCCAGGCAGCTTACTCCCAGATTCTGGAAGACTACCACTTCCCTTTCCACATGGGTAGATCTCATAAATAACATCATACCCATGGAGAAAATGCAAGCTAAATTAATGCACACATTGGAAAAGCAGAATAAATTGTGGTACATCTGGATGTACATTACTCAACCTCAAATAAGTTCTGTAGAAGATCTGCAAAAAGATGGATAGATAAATTTAGGTCTCCTTTATTTATAATCGATACCCAGAAGTCATAGGATTTCTGTGATTTACTACGTATTTTGCCCACTTTCTCCTTTCTATACCTTTCTTTTGTTATACTCTTCCCTTCTCCTAATAGCCTACCAATTGTATGATGGTTAACTGATATGTTTTTTTAGTTGGGACTCATTGTATTTGCAAAACCATTTTGCACTATGATGAAAACCATTACACTTTTTTCCCCCTTTACCCCTTTTTCCTTTTTCTGTATTCTGATTTGTACTGATTTTCACATGACAAGAAAAAATAATAAAAAAATGTATACAACCTGAATGTGCCCTGCAGATAAGGAGATCAGACATAATTAAAGTCTATCTAAAGTTTTATTTTATTTTTTTCAATCCAAAGTGATACACAAACATCTTCAGTGCATGTTTTAAAAAAAAAAATCTTTATTCACCTCTTGTTTTAATTATAAATATACATGGGAAGCTGGATTTCTCTTGCACCTTTCTAGACAGTGAAAAAAATGGGTACTTTGAATTGAGAAGGGTTTTACATCATTTACCAAAGCTCTTGCAGAAAGAGCAATTCACTAAAGTGCTGTAGGTGAGCTATGCCTGGTTATTCACTGGTCAGAACTGTCAACAGTGCCAACATCTAAGCAGCTACAGCACCAGAAAGAGTGACCATTTTACCGGGACTTCACTGCCTAAGAAAAAGTGTTGTCACCCTATCAAAAGAAGGGTCTATATAAAAGTTTAAAAATAATCAACAGGTTAATTTTTTTAAATGCTCCCAAGGGTGCTTAGAAAAATGTAAAGATTGACCTAATGAGTATGGGGACCTACATCACATATGTGATATTAAACTCTAACATTATCATTAAAATTATTATTAGTATTATTATTATTATAATTATAATCATTATTATTATTATTATTATTATTATTATTATTATTATTATTATTATTATTATTATGGATTTATATAGTGCCATCAATTGGCAAAGTGCTTTACAAAATAAAGGGATACAAACAAACTACAATAAAATTTAAGATAAATGGGCTTAGGGGTCCTACTCCTAATAGCTTACAGCCTTACATGTTTCCAAGTCACTTGAAGAAAAAAAAAAAAAAAACTCTTGCCTCAGGTCAGCCATAATTTACTTTCTATTTTAAGTTATATATACATCATTGCAGCCTGAAAAAAGATAGTTGCATTCAACCTAATAGCGCTTACTTGGGATAGGATTACAACAACAATCTTTAAAAATAGTCTGGGGTCATTCACAGAACAAGCTTTGCACATTTAAGCTCTCTTCCATTAAAATGTATCACTGTTTCTATTCACTTGGGATTAATCCAGTTAATTTATTTTCTGACCAACTACTTACCTTTTTGAATGCATTTGTGCATTTATGCCTAACCTTTTTTTTGCTGGTGGATCTCCAAAATTCATATTAAAAATAAAGTTTTAAAAAAAGCAATATTCCAAAGCTGTTATTTCCATAGTTTTATGTTGGCAGAAACATTTTAGCTGCATCTCTTAGGCATCATTAATGCTTTTCGTTGTGTTTCATTGCAATTAATGTAAACTGCTTTGGCTTGTTATTTGTTTCTTAGGCTATACATCATTTTCCATAACAAGCACGCTGCTTTAATCATTGTTAATAAGTATGATGATGACAATGCAGTACAGAAGGTGAATATTAGTCAAAAGAGTTATGCACAGTATTATCCCTTATGTATTTCATTCAACAATCAGCGTGTCCCTTTTTTCTGCTAAAGATGTATTGATGGAGTGTAGAAGATAGCAGTGTCTTAACCTTACACTGTATTTCTAAGAGCTAAAAAAGTCACAGGCATCCCATAAAACAAAAACCTTACATATCTTCAACTGTACTTAACAGATCAAAGGCAATAAAAACGTCATTTTGATCCATGGGAAGCAAAGCACTAAGCGTTTCAAGCCTAATGAATAAACATGTAAGACTGTTATTAAGTCACAGAGCAATATGCAATGGTTGTTAGTCCATAGCCTTCAATCAGAACTCATTTTGGGGGTCTTAAATGTGTTTTCTACTTAAAGTTTACTTATAGTTTAGCTCTGGTTTGGTTAGCAAGGTCCTAAAGCCTCTGTCTTTTGCTTTCTCTGTTCCCTCTGGAGAGTCTTACCTCCTCTCTTCATCTTGGTGACCAATCTTAATGAAACAGAAAGTGATGGGAAATCCAAATTTTACATGTTTTACTCAAAACATTTGGTAAGGGTTTACCTAACCAGTAAGTGATGGAAAATCCTAATTTTACAGGTTTTACCCAGAACATGTGTTAACCTAAGGGTTAACCTAACCAATAGGTACATCTGTTGTTAAAAGGATAATTCCCCTCACTTTAAAGAGATTTCCTCTCACTTCCTGTTGCACCTCCAAGACAGTAAGTAAAGGGAACTAACTCCATACTCTTAGTCAGCCACAAAGTATGAGAATAATATATGGTTAAAAATGAATGCATTCATGGTGAAATAACTAGCAAATGTTGGCAGTAGAATAGAAATCAACACGAGGTAGACTATGCAACTTCCAAGCCACTAGAAACATGTAAGTAGAGGTCTTTAACCACTTTATGGCAAGACACTTTCACCCCTTTCGCACTTTAAATGACAAATACTCATGCAACACTGTACCCGGATAAAATGTTTATTATTTTTTAAAACAGATAGAACTTTATTTTGTTGGTATTTAATCACCACTGGCTTTTTGTTGTTTGGTTGTACATCAATGTACATAAATGGTGGTTAAAGATGGTTAAAGTACACCTGGTTCCAGACTATAGACATTAAAGTTTTTACTTCTTACAAGCAGTAAAAGAGCTTTAAAACAAGTCCTTACCCACCTCTGTAGCTGCATGTCCTGTATAGTTATCCTTTTTTTAAAAAAAATCAAAGATCCAAAACAAACCAGGTGATTTACTAAAGAAGTTATTATAAAACAAGAAAACAATGGCATTATTTATGAATTTATTTAGTAAAAAAATGGCGCCTCCTGTACTTTTCAATTCTTAATTAAAGTGCAGCTGCCATCAATTTTGGAATGACCAAAGTAAATAAATGAATGGTTTAAATTTGAGGCATTACTTTGAATAGTGATATGTGTTCATATATGTGCAAATAACATAGAGAACTTACAACCGCAAACAATCAACAACAATCTATAATTGTATATTTACATATATATATATATATATATATATATATATATATATATATATATATATATATATATATATAACTTGGTCAAAAGGTGCCCATATTTATATTTCTGTCACACCACGTGCTTATATGTGCTCACTTTTCTTCTAAATCGTGCTCCTTAATGGTGCTTCTCCACCTTCATATAAAGGGGCCACTCACCAGATGGATTTGGGACACCAGGACCCTCACCGCTTTATTCGATTTTTAATCTCAACTTCAATCTCCCATCCACAGAACAAGTTGCATATTACAAAAGATCCTCAATCTTGACAATTGTTTTTACTTTTCCTTTATTTCAAATGAGGCTCCAGGTCACCCGTAAAGATCCCCAAAATAAAGAATATAGGATACAATATAATGTAGCTATTTTGCCATCATTCCAGTCATTCTGGGAAGCACTAAAATTAACCTTATATTGCTGATGCAGTCCCAGAGGGTCTCCTCAGCTTACAACTGACAACTTTTTAGTTCATCGAAATTTTTGCTACTACAATTTTTTTTTTTTTTTTGCTTTTTACTAAATACTAGACAACCTCTTTCCGCATTTGCTTGCAGTGGTAGTAAATGGGGTAGGAGGCCTGTTATCTGAGATGCTAAAAAAGACTGGAAGGCTACTGAGGTCAGAGTGGTTAGCTGGAAATTCATGTGAAGAGTTAATTTCCTGCACTGTTTCCCTTCCTCTTCCTTGACAACCTCTGTCCACAAGCACTGGGTCCTAGTAATGTACAGACTATACTGACAGCCATCCTGCACTGACCCTGTACCCCCTGTGACATTTCCAACCAAGAAAAGCTGCTGTTTAATGTACAAAATGAGGGTTCAAAATAATTGTTTCTAGTTACAGATCCCATTTGCATGCTGTTCAGTAGGGATAAGTTGTTTAGGTGTCTTAGTAATTGGATGTGTTGCCCTCATTCCAGTCATTCTGACCAACACTGAAATTAACCCTATATTGCTATTGCAGTCGCAGGGGGTCTCCTCAGCTAAAACTTGGCAACTTTTCAGTTCTTCAAAATTCTTTCTACTACAACTGTTTTCTTTTTACTGAATTATAGACTACCTCTTTCTGCATTTGCTTGCTGTGGTGTTTTAATGCGAGGGTAGGAGAGCCTGTTATCAGAGATTCCTAAAAAAGACTAGTAAGATACTGAGGTCAGCGGTAACTGAATGCAAAAAGTTAATTCCCTGCACCATTTTCTCTCTTCCCCCTTTACAACCTCTGTCCACAAGCACTGGGTTCTAGTAATGTACAGAATACACTGACAACCATTCTACTACCTGTTCCTGTTAGGATTATTGACAACAGGGTGGTTGCTGGGGATCTCATCAAAATTTTGTCATGGGGTCTATTGAACAGTAATTATATCCTTGGGCTCAATCTAAACTGATACACAAGTAATAATGTAAATACAGACACAAATTCTGTACTCTGCCAGCTTCTGATCTGAGATCAGCAAATTAATATGTATCACAGAGCAATGGTGAGCATTTCACAGAGCAGAAAATAGCAGTTATCAGTTTTTGGGAATCTGGAGTTTACGACATTCTACATGTTCTCTTTCAACTTCAACCCATTGCATGTTATTCACTGTATCTCAGAGGAGAAAAAAAAAGGAAAGTTGAACAAAACAAATCATGTGCCCAAAAGCAAAAGTTCCAGTCACTCATCAGCACATGTGAGGAATTTGCAGAATCGAGGCAAGCAGTGGATTACACAGAATTCAGAGTACAGCAGGCTGAGGAGACATCCTGACACTGTTACAATGTTTCCAGGGTAATATGAGCTACTGATGGACTGATTTTCCATCTTGCCTGGAATTGCTTTTCAAGAATGGCCAGCATGAAATTTGTCATGTGCTTCCTGCAGTGGAAGAATATAGCACAATAACACTATTTTCAAGTGATCCATCCAGCAGCTGTGACTAGACCGAAGGTTTTCAATATTTTCTGTTATTTATTACTTTATTTAAGACACCATCATATCAGTTTATCAAATGCTATAGAGCCCCCTACCCTTTCAAAAAAAAAAAAAACTCAATCCCACTAAAATACAGTGGCAATAATCTTGTCTGCTCAGAGAGGAAACAAATCCAATCTCGTACCTTTCTGCTAAGAATTGCTGAAGGTTTTTGCAAACCATTTACAAGTACAAGCAAATAGTTTTCCCGGCCACCTCTTATGATGAGCTGGTCATGATATAATCTTGTACCTTTATAAATGCTGAATGTGGAAAACTATTTGTGCTTCCAACATACTTTGTGCAATATAAATACCACTACTTAAAGTCTATCTATTTCAGAACAATTGTTTACAATGGTACAGTAATAAAAAAAAAAAAAAACAGTGATATTATTTGCAATCACAAGATACTGCTGGTTTATATTCTATTAGAGCACATGACTCTGTGATGTCACTAGCTACTTATGAAAACACGGATCATCATAGAGAATCAATCATTGTTGCTATGGAAGTTAGTGAGGTAAAACGTTCAAAAATGTACATTGATTGCAAAGGGAAAGTTTTATATATCCTGTATATAGTATAGTAGATATTATCCACATACTGTATCATAAAGCACTTTATTGAGAACAAAGAACCATCTTGAGATCTTCCTACGCTTTTCTCCTAGAGGACTGTACAAATAAATATCTCAATGATAGTCATACAAGAACAAACACACAGGGGCTGATTTACTAAAGTGAATGAAGAGGAGCAGAGATAAATCTTTACGGCATTCTTTCATTGTGGAATACAGCAATTGTGATCCCTGGACCTATCTAGTTGATTGTAAATAGATGGTCAATGTTTTTTTTACACAAAGCATATCCAAGTAATGCTGCTTTTGTGTTTTCTGTTCCTGTAATGTGAACTAAAGAATGACCATGACTTTTTACCTAAAATTAATTAAATAAAAAAAAAAAATGACCAGCTTGATAAGCAATGCGATGCTCGTGTACCAAGCAGTGCTAAGTGCTGTACACTATGCTCTGGTAAGAAAAAAAGAAAACATACTGTATGTACTGTTATTTATTATAGGAATCTCTGTTGCAAGCACCAGCCTATGGAATCTCCTGCTGGTGCTCGAGCTTTTGCACATGAGTGTATCATAAAACATGAAGGTTTTACAATGGGTCTCTAAATCTCATAGTTATGTTCTAGGTTTGTATATCATTTACCACAAGTCTCTTTTTAAAGAAGGGGCGTATGCATGTATTAAAATTTCCTGTATACTACTTTTCAATTGATTTAATCTTTTTGCTTACACTACCATACCTGTTAGGGTGAGGGCAACCAGCATATAAACAAACTCACAGCTGCTATAACAGCCAAGAGTTTGTTTATATTTTTCAAGCTTTCTTGTAGAAGTGCTTTGGAATATAAAGCTGCCTGATCATTTCTACAGCTACATGAAGATGCTCCTTAAAATACTTACCTATCTTTCCTGGGTGCCTAGGACATCTATAGATAGTGGGAATGAAAAACAGTGGGAGAGCAGCCAACATCTATTTGCTGATCTCCCATATAAATTATGAACCTGCAAGAACTCTGAGCACATCCAGGTTGATAGCTATGAAACCGCTGCAGCTCTGCCAGGGACAGCAGGGAAGTCCCTGCAGCTCTGATGGGGACAGCACTGTCTGTGCTTGGTTTGGCATCAGCAAAGTACATGGGAGACATTAAGGGTTTAAAAGACGTCTAATGTTTCCTTAAAGAGGACCTGTCCCCTGCACTTATTAGCACATAGGAGGCTTGTCGGCCTCTTTGTAATAGCAATACTGTGAAGTACAAACAACTGAAAAAAGTACAAAAATTGGCAAAGTAAAAAACATGCCAAAAAAATGTTAAATACTCCAGCCCCTTCATATGTGCACATACAAACAGAAATGCAATGTCAGGTGTGCATGTGTATGCTAACAGTATTTGTGCAGCGCATATTAAGTATCCCTGTACAGGCTGGAGTAGGACTATATTTGAAGGGCCATCCTTCATGAATAACTCTAAACTGATGAGCTGGGAAAAATGTTGAGTACTGCAGTTTTCAGCATTTAATTGGATCATGTAATTTTAAGGCTTTACATATTTGTTAAAAGTGCAAATTCTAAGAGTACTGTGCTTATTGGTCTATTATTAAGTAAGAACAGCTCGCACAACAGAAGACAATCTGTAGCCATAAAAATATATAAAAAAGTGCAGCACTAAGAAATGTGAATTATATATAAACATATGATAATAAACATGATAATTAATGTGAACTAAAAATATAACAAAAGTGACAATGTATGTCACTGATGAAATTGTGAGTCTTCAACAGTACATAGTTACATAGTTTGTGAGGTTGAAAAAAGATATCAGTCCATCCAGTTCAGTAGAGATCCAGATAATAATTATTAGTAGTATAGGGAAAGCATAAGTAGATCAGCCACCACCAACATCTAGGGGGCTTACCAGAAAGGGTGGACCCAGTTTGGCGTATGCCTAATGGGTCAATACAGGCAGTTGTGTATCCACCCACACCAGGTATATAGGGAAAGAAGGTGTTGATACCGATATGTAGCTTGACTTTCCACTGTACTAGAGATATTATGAAATAATCCAACATTAAAAGGAAAAGGCAATTCAAGAATTACACATGAGTATATCTTCTCCAGTTAACTCAATTGATGAATATCCGGGGAGAAAACAAAAAGAGCCCCCACATAGTGTAAAAACGTAGATACAAGGTGTTTATTATAGAATTAAAAACACTTAGGCTAGGTTTCCACTAGTGCGGCTACGAAGTCGTGCTACTTCTAGCACGACTTCGTAGCAAAAGTAAACCGCGGCTTCAGTTAGACTTGTCCCTCATATATAGAGGGAAGTCGCGCTCAAAAGTAGTACACGATTTACTTTTGAGGTCGCGGCAACTGAAGCCGCGGCAGTGGAAACGGGCCCCATTGAAAACAATGGGTTTTGACTTGCTGTGCGACTTGACATGTGTCAAGTCGCACCACAAGTCGCACTAGTGGAAACCGAGCCTAACAGTATAGCAGATAAAATCAGGCCTTCAAATAGTAATCGTGTAGAGATCATCATGGAATGTAATGGCTTAGAAAGACTAATAATTATTACCTGGATCTGTACTGTTGAAGACTCACATTTTCATCACTGACTTTTTGATACATTGTCACATTTGTTATATTTTTAGTTCACATTATTATCATGTTTATTATCATATGTTTATATATCATTCACATTTCTTAGCGCTGCATGTTTTCATATATTTTTAAATATGTGTTACCTATTTACTTGACACAACCTCATCTTTTATATTTTACCAAAACAAATTGGGGATTATATAGTGTTTGTGGTGACTGAAATTAATTTAAGTTAATTTTTCAAATGAAAATATAGAATTGATAAACAGTAATACAACCAAAATAATTGTAACTACCCCTCATTTATTCTAAGAGTCGGTTCACACTAGCGTGGCTTGTCAGGCGACTTGTCAGCCTGACAAGTCGCGCTCCCTCGCTGTCCATTGACTGCTACAGGACCCGTTCTAATAGGAGCGACACAAGTCGCTCCGACTTAGAAAAAGGGTCCTGTACTACTTCGGGGCGACCTCGGAGCGACTTGCATAGACTTCCATTATGTGAAGTCCCTCCAAGTCGCTCTGAAGTCATGGTGCATGGTAATGCACAAGTCACCCCCGAAGTAGTACAGAGTCGTGTCGCCCCAGTGTGAACCGACTCTAAAGCATCTCTGCTTTCAGAAACGATATAATATTTAAGCATTTTTTTTACTTATAAAAGTGCCTTTTGGCATGTGTGTGCAGTTTGAAAAAAAGGATATTGCAGCAGAGCATTAAAGTATCTGGAAACAGATGAAATTCCTATCTCACAGGTGAAGGGCTTCTTCCAGTTACCAAAAAACAAACATTGTGCAAACCTTTCTTTCTCCTACAAAACAATCTCCACATCCATAGCACTCTTAGGATTGTCTTCCTGAGTCCAAGGCCAAGACCAACCTCTTGCTCCCGTCCTTCCTTTTTTATACCATCTTCTGCTGGTCACAGGTGGAAAGAAAAATCCAGGTTCGGAACCCACACTGCCAAGGTGGCCCAGAAAACCAGATTCCACCTTAGTTTCCCACACATGAAAGCATGCAAGTGATACATATTGTCCCTTTATCACCATGCCTTTCATAATGTCACACACAGGAGAAGCAGTATTGCAGAAAGAAGTAAATGAATGTTTGGAAAATTCCAAATGAATGCATAGGTGCATACTGATTCATAATTTGAAATGGCTACAATACATTCCAAGTGATAATAAGAAAATGATGCTTAAAAGTTTTATCTTATTGTGCATCATGTTTTACATTAATGCCGGGTAACAATATGTTTTCTATGTTGTCAAAGATTTTGATGCAATCAAAAAAATTAGCATGTGTGAGGATCAATATTTAGCAGTAGATGAAATATTTAATGTTGTATGTATTTTTTCCTGACAAGTGAATGATTGCTATTAGTATAGAGCATAGCCAATGGCAAGAAGAACTAGCATATACAGCATGAATGTTGATTCCACTATATAACATTTATTCAGACATCCTTTAGAGTATTGTGTTTTGCAAACAAACAATACTTTATTATTGATTTAAAGTATAAGTGTAAAAGGCGCACTGCTATAGTAGGTTGAATATCACCAACATAAAATAAACCTTGATATGCAAAAAAGTGTGAATTGCTGCTCCACCAGGTTCAAGTCCTCATAAACTTGAAAAAAATATTTTAATGTAAGTGTATTAGTGGTGCGCTATTCATTGGAATAATAAAAAGTTACACATATCAATCATAAGAATTTATCTTAAAACGCAAATCTCAGTGCTTAATCTGCACCTTAATGACATCTAGGAACACATAGTGAAACATTGTGAAAAAATCCCTTTTGGAATGATAAACCAAAATATGTGAGTCTTTAACCACTTAAGCCCCGGAAGATTTTACCCCCATTCCGACCAGGGGGTATTTTGCGATTCGGCACTGCGTGACTTTAATGGACAATTGCGCGGTCGTGCAACGCTGTACCTAAACGAATTTGGCGTCATTTTTGTCCCACAAACAGAGCTTTCTTTTGGTGGTATTTGATCACCTGTGCGATTTTTTGATCACGCGCTATAAACAAAAAAAGAGCGTCAATTTTGCAAAAATAGCAATATTTTTCACATTTTTTTATATGAAATTCCCCCCAAAAAAATTTAAAAATCAAAATTTTTTAACATTTTCGGCCAATTTGTTTTATGCTACCTATGTTTGGTAAAAAAAATAGCAAAAAGCGTATTTTGATTGGTTTGCGCAAAAGTTATCGCGTTTACTAACAAAGGGAAAGATTTTTGTTGTTTTTTTTTTAACGCGTAATGGCGGCGATCTGCGATTTTTTTTGCGGTACTGCGACATTGCAGCGGACAGATCGGACCCTTGACTGACATTTTTGACACTTTTGGGGTTACCAGTGACATTTCTACAGTAATCAGTGCTATATATATGCACTGTTACTGTAAAAATACACTGGTAGTGAAGGGGTTAACTTTATTTTGGAGGGAGGGGCTGTGTGTGTCCCTAGGGGCGTGCTTTCTACTGTGATTGGCTGTGGCTTGAGCTGTAAGGACACTGATCAACGGATCTACATAGTAGATCCATGTGATCAGTGTCTTTACAGCGAGGAGAATGACAGGTGGCTTGTTTACACAGGCTGCCTGACATTCTCCCTCTCCCCCGCCGATCGCCGAGTGGCCGGCGGACATCGGGTCCGCTGGTCACACGCGCAGGGGGGTCCGTGACCACGCAGGAGCGGGAGCGCGCCTCCGGGGGCGCGCGCTCGCTCCCTAGACCCTCACAAGCAAGCGACGTAGCCCTACGTTAGTTTGCCTGTGAGGGGCTGACCGCCGACGTAGATAGTCGTGCGGCGGTCGGCAAGTGGTTAAACACATGAAGTGCTTTTTGATTACAATCTGAAATAAAATATTGTGATTCTTCCACTCCATGCAGTGCTTCTTCACTCAAAGATAATAGTGCCTAAAGTGCCAAATCCTTTCACCTGCTGAGCACCTAAGTATGCAATGCGTGCCCACCTGAGGCACAAAGAGTTTGTGCAGTGTGATATATCTCTGGCCAACCGAAGGACTTCTCAAATCTCCCTGTAATCCTTCCACTGCTATAGGTGGAACAGCTCCACAATTATGGAAATGAAAGAGATAATTTCATAGTGCAGTATCTTTTTAAAAACATTTATTAGCATATAAAATCTTCAGAACACTTACATTTAGGTAGTGTAAAGCAAGCGGTTGTGATCCAATAAAAGCTGTCCTAATGATGTGTGCCGCGGTCTTATGATTGATATGTGTAACTTTTTATTATTCCAATGGATAGTGCACCACTAATACACTTAAACTAAAATATTTTTTTTTTCAAGTTTATGAGGGCTTGAACTTGGTGGGAGCAGCAATTCACACTTTTTTGCATATCAAGGTTTTTTTTATGTTGGTGATACTCACCTTACCATAGCAGCACACCTTTTACACATACATTTTATTTCACACTGTTCTCATTTTCACTGGTGCTGCAGCCAAGGAAGTATTCCAATTTCTTGAAAGCATAGAGGTAAATATTGATGATATTTTTAACCAAGAGGACACAAATGATACAGGGGATTTTGATAGCACATTTAGGAAGTTTGGCCACCTCATGGAAAAAAAGGTGAACCTATGGTGGGATTTGATCTCACATGAACAATATATAAAAGAAAATATAGTACCCAGAAGATTAGGGTGGGATGTTCCCATCAATGATGGACTAACAGACAAGAAGAATGGAAGAATGGTTCCAATTGTTTTAATGCCAAAGGATTAGAGGTACTACAATTTTTAATAAAGAGAAAACAGAGAAAATTGAAAAAAATTTAAATTCAAATAGCAGAGTATAAGAAGTTAATAAAACCATCAAAAGATACACCCCAATTCTGTATATTTACTACACACTTAAATAAAGTTTTGGAACAAAAAAGAAAAAAAATATTTACAGAGACACCAATGACTACAAACAGGAGGCAGTCTCTAAATGGCAACAAAATATTAAAGAGGACACCCCTCATTTATAGAAAGTACTCTGGAAAGAGAGGTTAGAATAACAACCCCACCCAGACATATTGATAATAGAACATCCAGAACCCCAAGAGAACAATATAGAAATTACCAACAGACATACAGTATAAGCAACTAAACCAAGGTCAAAATTATGAGCAATCTGGGAATCATTATGCTGGACAGTAACCCTCAGGGCCCATTCCATCAGCAAGGTCCGAGAACACCTAAACCTGGTGGGTAAATAAGGGAAATTCAAAACCCTGGTATAAATCTCCATGACAACAACATCGGAAAAACCAGGGGAATAAAAACTACATTTAGACCAAGAACCGGCAAAATAATTATTATAACCATCAAAGATGGAGCCCAGTACCTACACATAACAGATTTGATCCTATTAGACATGATCACACTTTTGCAGAACAAAGGAGGAGGGGGAGATCGCCAGACAGAAGGGAGAGATCCCAAATAAGAAAAGAAAGAACTCCAGACAGACACAACAGGACTCCAATCAGAAGAGAGAGAACTCCAGAAAAAAGGGAGAGATTTCAAGAAAGGAGAACAGATCAAAGAAGATCCCTAGAAAGAAGAGGGGATGTAGAAGTGGGAGGAAGATCCAAAAGAAAAAGAGAGTGATAGGAGAGGGAGTCTTTAACATCGGTGATGTCGATCTTACAAAGGAAGAGCTAAAAAGTACTTGATCATGGCTTGAAATTTGCTCCCAAGAAAAACACGAATAAATTCTAAGTATATGTGGATATACAACTGAACATCAAGAAATATATGTTGAGTAGGCCAGATATAAGAAAAATTGAAGAGAAAAGTGATATAGTACATACACAATTAAAGAACAAATCACTATTCAATCCAATGAATTGGGACAAAGACCATATAGAGGTCTTTGATAGAATGTTGACACAAGATCTGGAAAAACTTCAAATTAAGAAAATTTGTGACCCACAAGATGTAAAGAGGGGTATCCACAGCTTGGAGAATAGAACAAATATTGTAGTGAGGCCAGAAGACAAAGACATAGGAATTGTGGTATTATCTAAACAAGCCTTTAATGATGAAATGGTTAAAAAATTAAGTGCTAACAGTACATATCTTAAATTAATGAGTAAACCAACTAAGCACAATAGGAAAGATTTGGAAAATTTAATCCAGCGGGGTCTAAAAAAATTCTGAACGAAAAAGGACGTAAATATCTACTTCCGAGTGTATGTAGAGTACCTATTATTTATCATATTTCTAAAATACACAACGATAAGGAGAATCCACCAGGAAGGCCAATAGTTAACGGAATCCAATCAGTCAATGCAAGACTGGGAGAGTACGTTGACTGGTATCTTCAACCATTGGTTACAAAAATGCAATCATATTTCCGGGACATTAAATAATTGTGGAGCTCTTCCACCTTTAACAGAGGAAGGATTATAGGGAGATTTGAGAAGTTCTTTGGGTGGACGGACATATACAGTTTCACACTGCACAAACTCTTTGTGCTTCAGGTGAGCACGCATTGCACACTGAGGTGCTCAGCAGGTGAAAGGATTAGGCACATTAAGCAATATACTATCTATAATATGCAGTTCAGTTTTGGGCAACCGTTCACAAAAAACGTATTGGAGAACTAAGAAAGAAGGGCAAATAAACTGATAAGAGGTATGGAGATGCTCACCTATGAGAAAAGATTAGCTGAACTAAATGTATTCTCTCTTGAGAAGAGAAAAAAAGGAGGGGATATAATCAACATGTGTAAATACCTAATCTGTCCATAGAGTTGAGTTATTTACTTTCAGGTCATTACAGAGGATAAGGGGGCACTTTTTACGTCTGGAGGAAAAGAGGTTTAACCTCAACATATAGAAAGACTTTTTCATAGAGAGAGCCAATGTTTGAGGAAGAGTTGAAACCTCAAAACGCATCAGCCAGTTCCACTGTGGGGCTTTCCACCTGTAATGCGAAACTATGGACGAAAAGTGTATTAATTTGATATGCTGTATTCAAGCGCATGTTTGTGAGTACAATTCTCTGTTTTTATACTTTAAAGCAATTTTATTGAGGATAATGCACTATGCCAGTGCTCCCTCTGTATATTTCTTAACCTCTACCATACCGGGCCATTCCTCTCCTACATGTAAAAATCATCATTTTTTTTGCTAGAAAATTATTCAGAACCCCCAAACAATTTTATATATATTTTTAGCAGAGACCCTAGGGAATAAAATGATGGTCTTTGCAATATTTTATGTCAGATGCAGCAACTTTTTTGTGCAGCAATTTTTCAAAAGCAATTTTTTGGGAAAAAAAATTTCATGAATTAAAAAAACAAAACAATAAAAGGAAACCCAATTTTTTGGGGATAATGGGAAAGATGATGTTATTCCAAGTAAATAGATACCTAGCATGTCAATGCTTTAAAATTGCGCACACTCGTGGAATAGTGCCAAACTTCGGCACTTAAAAATCTCCAAAGGATACGCTTTACATTTTTTTTTACAGGTTACCAGTTTAGAGTTACAGAGGAGGTCTTGTGCTAGAATTATTGCTCTTGCTCTAACGTTCATGGTGATACATGTGTAGTATGAACATCTTTTTCATATGCGGAGGCGACCTACACTTGCATTTTCTTCTTCATGCGAGCACGCGGGGTGGAGCCGCTTTCCAGCCGAACACACGGCAGTGTTTACAACTGTCAGGGCTGGACTTGATATCATAAGGTAACTCCCAAACTCCGAGAGTCACAGAGATGACTGGGGATCATCTGGTCCAAGGTCAGCTCTATGGAAAACTTCAGCCACTGACAGATTTCTTCTCTGACTCGCCGATAGCAAAGGATGAGCCCGTAGAAGCACTGGAGGGCAGCGGGAGGGGGAAACCTGTAAAAACAATCAAGCAGCTGAACTGCGGCTTTGATTGTTTTTACTGTGCAGGAAATTGCTGGCAGAAAAAAAATGATATCTGAATGATGCAGGTATCATTCAGATATCTCCACTAAAATCTCAGGATGTCATATGATGTTCAGAGGTATGGAAATGGTTAATTTCAGTATATCTAAACATCCCCAGTCTTATGAGGGCAGCAAGGCAGCATCTATCTGGATTTGCCAAGACAAGAGTCTAGATAAAAACCACTGTTGGGCCCACCTTCAAGCTCAGGAAATATATGTTGTGTATGTTGAAGTATATGGCAGTTTTACTTACCTGATCCTCCACACTCCTGTTAGACAGATGTCATTTATAGGGAACAAGTGTTCCTATAGAAAGCTTCCCCCTCTATCCATATTGAGTGACAACATAGAAATTTGGGTTTTCCCTCACTTCAGTCCCAGTGACAATGGCTGTTAGGGCAAATAGAGAGGGTGCATTTCTCCAGATTTTAAATTCCTCACCATGCTATTTGAAACAAACAAACAAAGTCTGGATTTAGATACACTACATGTGCCCTAGCATTTCAAATACTATAAATACAACATTAAAGATTTTGTTTGTCCATTTCTTAGTGTGAAATAATGCCATATAGGAAGACCTGCATGCTGCTTGTCTTGTAAGGGAACCTTTTTCACTGTTGTCAGGTGATAAATGTCAAATGTAAACAACGGCATTTTTCAGAGTCTTATCTGCCAAGTCTTTTTCTTATATATACACCATCACCTTTTTAGCCCTCCACACATGGCGGAAACAGACATTTTGATTGACAATGATGCTTTTTAAGATGAAGAGTAGTTTGCAATGATTTAGCTGAGCCACTGTATGACATCTTTTTCAGTGTGCTTCTGTCAGGGTTGGTTTTAGCACTTAGATATTGATACCAGGTAGAGATGCTTAATGTCCTTCTTTGTTTTGTTTTTTTGTGAAATATGGTGTATAGCTCTATATCTTTTATACATGGATGGATCATAACTTCATGGTGTCAGATAGTCTCAGTCCAGTCTTACTGTGGATCATTTTATAAGATTAAGAAAGGAAGACGAAAACATTTTTAACATCTTTGAAACCGGAAAATGGAATTAGTGGAATATTTTCTCTATAGCAAACCTTACATTCTCTGAGCAAATCAGCAGGCAGTCACAACCCATATTACTGGTGTTGCTAATGACCATGGAAGAGATATGTGGCAGAGAAAGGCCCCAGGCCCATTAGTAACAATATTGACTGCCACCGCAAAGAAATCCGGTCCTCTGGCAATCCCTCTGGCCTGTGCTAGCAGAGAGCTTCCTAAAAATGTTAATGATTTTGTGTGGGTTAATTAAACAATAGCAAAAAAAATCATTTTTAGCAAATTCACATTTTTAATTACTATTGTTGTACTATCTGAATATAGTAGATTTTTAAAAGCTCAGCCGATTACTTTTCTGTACAGCACATATGTGAGACTCCTTGTAAAAAAATCAACTTGTACTGGGATAAATCAGTAGATTGCCATTGCTGACCTCCTTGTCTGAGTGTCATACTGATCTAATGGTAACAATGCAATGACAGCCAGCGTAGCTCTTTCAGTGGTTACCTTTAAGGATTGCTTCGATTAGCTCAAAAAGATTCGTACAGACTGTTTTTCTCAGTAGACTAGCCTTGAGAGAGGAGTAGCAAAGCACAGTTGTGTACCGCACTACTGAGCAAGCAAAGCCTGCATGTGTAATGAGCCTTTGAGAAAGCAGAATGCTGCATAACGGTTGTTAGACTGCTTTCTTTTTCTCTTAAGGTGCATGCACAATGAGCAAACATGTCTGTCCCTATGTACATACGCATTTCCTATAGACCAAAACAAAGCTTTGTAAAACATTAACATTCATTGGTATTGTGAGTTTATTTAATTTGACAAACAATGTGCATAGCACAGTATACCTTGTGTATACAGGTATTTTTTTTCCAAACAGAAAGTTAATGGAAATTTTATTAAAAATGAAAGCAGCTGTATATTGCTTAGAAAGAGATCAGAAGCACCTCTGAAGGATATCAAAGGCACTTCAAACATCTCAAAGGCAAGCTGAATGGATCTGAAAGTATAAAACATTTACCCAACTTAAAAAAAGCTACCTACAGTGCTCGATTTACATCTCGGTCCAAAACCCAGGGCCTTAACCCCCCTCCCCCTTAACACATAACATACTGTACCCTAAATTAGAACTCTGCACCCCTTCTCTCCATCCTTCCTATTTTACCCACATCTTCCCCCTCTGGAACCTCATTGTTCCCTCTTGTAGCCACATTTCTTAGCTATACTTTGGCAAGCTCAGCATGCCTCTCCTAAAGTCACCTGCAATCACCCCTCTCCACCTTATCTCCCTGCTAGAAATCTCACTCTTCCTCTTCACATTATCATTTCCAACAGCAATATTATGTTTCTTTCATCAGTCACATTTTCTCCTCCTACAGTCACACCTGTAGCCCTGACTCAGACTCCGTGAGACCCTTTTGCCATTATAAACACTGTCCAGGGCTGATGTTAAGAGAGGGGGGATAGCCTAGGTCCCCCATCCTGTTCCGAGCAGTGACAACAACTGGCATCAATGGGCTTATGATGGAACTGTTGGGTGTTACAGTATCTTCTGCTTGCTGTTCTTACTTAGTTGTGTGGTCAATGTCTCTTGGTAAAGTCAGATGCAGACCAGTTAAAGAAAAATATTTAAAGATGAATATGATCCCTATAGATGCACCTCCCATTGTTGTGACTATAGATATAGATATGGCTCTGCCAAGACTATTGGTAAACCCAACCATGATCCCTTAGTAGTTGGTAATTATGTTTAAATTTACTTACTTTGTTAAGGTATTACGCACATTCCTTGCATTGATATGCCCATACTTTTTGTACCCATTTAATATACTATAGGGGTGGTTCATGAAACCTTAACCAAGGAACATAAAACCTAAAGAGTTGTTGCCAATTCCAGCCAGTAAAGTTTTATAGGTTTCTGTGCTATCGGGGTTGAGATCTTTTTTTTTTTTCTTTAGGTTTAATAAATCAACCTGTAAATCCATAACACTAGGGCATTGTGACTTAAGCAACTCTGCTGATTAAAGGAACACAGGGAGTCCAGCTACACTTGTTATGATTGCTAGTTTTAATAATCTGTCGGGTCTATTGTTGCAAAGTTGAAAATGCAAATGAAAAAGCCACTTTAGTGAACCAGACAGAATAAGAATAGACTTAGGATACATTACAAAATGCCTTTTAAATACACAAACAAGTCATATTAATGTAGACATGGTTTCTGGTGCATGTTTTTTTCTAAAGCTTCTCCTACCTTGATTGTCAAAGCATGCTGCTTTTTCCAAATGTTACTTAATCTGCTAAAACTGTGAAAACAAAGGTTGCTAGTGTGGAGTTGCTTCTTTGCCTTTGGCATCAGAGACAAAATGTTCCCTGTAGAAATACAAGCTTCTATAAAGAATTAATTATGCTTCAAAAAAGGTTCAGGAGAAAGTGGTTTAATATTCTTTATTTATTTTGTATTTTTTTTTAGCAAAACAAATATTACTATTTGAGGTAAACCATATTTTGACTTGTAAAAATGCTATATGTGTAATCTTAAAACGAGTACAGTGACCTGTTTTAGGAAAAGTAAATATGATATTGGAATTTAAGAATAGCACACCAACCACAATAAAATAGATGAATGATATGTTAAAATTGATGTGCTGCGTTGATTATTTAGTAAGATGGAAAAGTTAAGTTTGCAATAAATCTACCCCCGAATGGTTTTGTCTATGAGACCATATGACTACCAGCTGACTGATCACTGGGCCTGTCATGTTTGCTTTTGTTCTCAGCTTTGAAAATCAGGCTGGCAGCATGCTCATGCTGTTCCCTTACTTCTTTCAATCTCTTCCAGTCACCAACTAACCAGTTTTGTCAGGACAGTCACATTACACACAGTGAACTAACTCTGTAAAGCTTCAGATTTAAAATGTATGAATTCACGAAAGGGCACCTGAAGAAACATGAATAGTATCTGAGGGTATTACTTAATCATATGTTTTAGACTTATAGATGAAGAGGATCTGTCAATTTCTAATGTTTGACACTATGTTATGGGTTGCTGCTCTTTAAGGGAAATTTAAATGATTATAAAAGACAACATTTCAAGCTCTGTAAAAAGTCTACTATGCTGAAGATCAGTGTTGGTGGTTTAGATATAGTGCCGGAAGGATGAGCCTAACGATTGTTTATCTTTGTGCCTATATTGTGCACAGATTTTTAAAAGCTGATAAAAGGGTACTGTTCATACTTAAAAATGAATTGAACTCTGAAAGCTATGCACAAAAAAAGGCAGGCTTGGTGCAAAATACTATGGTAAAGGCAAGGGATTGCTACCTCATGTCAGAATCTCCAGCAAAGAGAATAGCGAGCAGCATATTAGTTACCTCATGAAATATCAATTCCGAGACTAGCAGTGAGAGGCAGCCATGCCTTGGATCTCACACAGCAGATATGTAGGTATGAGACTTTAGGTACAGTCACATAAATGAAAGTTGACTGCTATTTTTCACGAGGAAGTCAAGACAAAGAGTACATTTTTCAATGTGTTGCTAAAGCACAATTAACTGATGTCTATGCCAAAACAGATATTCACTTTTTAAATTCAGGCCAACTTTAATGAATCAAGGGAAATATCTTCTCCATATAAATTATTTCATTTACTTAAAGGTCTACTCCTATCAAAATGTATAATAAAATCATGATATGCATATTGGGAATAGTCAATTTTTAGCATTCAGGTATTGTTGTATGTTTTATCATCTGACATTATCAGGAAGCGGCTAACGCTTTCTGATGACATCAGACAACGAAACGTACGTTGAGATGGATTTTCCGGTCACATCACTTCCAGGTCCCTGTCTTCTGGTTTTATTCAACCAGCCAGTGGAACACGTCAGCTATAAAGCGTGAGAGGAATTGTAGCGTTCCTACAAACATCTCATGTGGGCTTTTCCAGTGCTGGGGAAGGCACTCCATTTCGTAAGCAGCTTGTAAATGTTTTTGAACTTGTGTGCAATAGATGGGATTACACTATATTAGTTCCCTTTTTTTTTTTGATATGTAATGTTATGGCAGAGTGGAGGAGTGTTGCTTAGGATGGAGAAGACCTTAAAGGAGACTCATCAACTCAGGTGACTGTTGACCTTCTTTTTAGTTTAAGTGGAGTTCAGGCCGATTTTGCAACTTTAGTGATTCCTGGAGTGTTTGCTATGCTGATCAAAAATTGGGCATTTCAATTTTTTATCAGGGGTCCCTTACCTTATTTTCAGGGCATTTTTGATTGTACTTTCTCCTTCTCCCCCCTCTGTGGCCACGGCCACCGACATCCCTTCCGCCTTTGCATTGCATCCTGGGAGCTGTTTGTCATCACTCCCAGGAGGCTGGAATCAAGAAGAACTCTCAGAACACTCCCTGGAATCAGGAAGAAGGACACAGCAGATTACACGGCGGCTTCAGATGCCCACGTCTAAGATGGCCGCACCCAGACTGCGTTTTTAAAAGTACGATTTTGACTAAAATCCAATACTGTACACCTTGTAAGTATGAGAATAGCGGTACTGTAAAGGGCGATGGATTAGTATTATAGGGGTATTTTTAGTTAAAAAAGGTATTTGAGGCCGGAACTCCGCTTTAAAGGTGTCATGGCTATCTAGTGAGGGTTATTCCAGTTGAGCACTATCAGGTGAAAAAACAAGTGTTGGTGATGGTTTAAATACTACTTCACGTTGAAGAATTTAAGGAATCCATTAGTTTAGATGAACATTTATAAACTTTAAACAAAAGGACTGCACTATTGTTATAATTTGTTTTGTAATTTGGTCTATAGCACTTTTCACTTTAGTTTGAAGGGGTTGTCAAATCAGAAGAATTTTTATCTCCATGCATCCTATGCATGAACATAAAAAGCCTTCTGCGTGCAGCAGTTCCCTTTAAACTTACCTGGGCCCCATCTAGATCCAGCAATGTCCACGAATGCCTCAGCCCAGAGGCGTAACTAGAACCTTCAGGGCCCCGATGCAAGAAACCATGAAGGGCTCCCCGGACCCCTGGCTGGGGCCCTTCCCTTCAAGCCAGGGGGCTCTTCCCACTGATTATGGAGCCCTTTACTCTCATAGCGGGGCCCTTTATTACGGTCTTGCAGCGGGACCCTTTCACAAGTTGTGCAGTGGGCCCCCTTCCTATCATCTTGGGGCCTCCCCACGGTGGTGGAATGCCAGGGCCCGGTTGCAAGTATGACCTTTGCTATTCTGGAAGTTCACCCACTGGTGTCAGTAGTTTTTATTTTTTGGGTATTTTAATTGTATTATTTTTTATAATTTTATTTTATTTTTTTACAATGTCACTGACTATGACTCTGTCCATTCAGAAAAGGGAGGAGCTGGTAAATTACATATTTACTGACCCCTTCCTACTTCTCTATTGTGACACATCCCCTGCAGCAGCTGGCAGGAGAGGGGAGGGAGCACAGTGTGGGGGGGGGGGGGGCAGCACAGTAGGGGGAGGAGCACATAAGGGCCCAGAGACAGCAGAACACAATTGAACTGGATAGGAGGAGTGGTGGGGGCAGCATACAGAGGAACCAATCTCCTCCATTTTTCCTCCTGCAGCTACAGGAGGAAAAAGGAGGACAGTGATTTCTCTACATGCTACCCCCACCGCTCCTCCTATCCAGGTATACAGGGGAGCCACACAGGCCCCCTGGAGCATAAGGCCGGTTGCAATTGCAACTCCTGCAATCCCTGTAGTAACACCCCTGCCTCAGCCATCCAAGACTCTCTCTCCTGATTGGCTGAGACACAGCAGCCGCACCATTGGCTCCCACTGCTGTCAATCAAACTCAGTTAGCCAATCAGGAGACAACAGCTTTATGTCTGGATGTATATACAGAGCTGCAGCTTGGCTCAGGTGCCCCCATAGCAAGCTGCATGCTGTAGGGGAACTCAATAGAAGGGAGGAGCCAGGAGCACCAAATAGGGATCCAAGAAGAGGAAGATTTGGGCTGCTCTGTGCACAACCACTGCAAGTATAACATGTTTGTTATTTTAATAGACAAAAAAAAGAGTCTTCACAATCACTTTAATTTATTTCACAGTACACTATTAGTTTATTGATATAGCTATATGGGGGAGCTATCCCCCACACTTTTATAATCACAGCCAGATCAACAACCTTACTTTTTACTGCAGTTTAACCTGTTGAGGATCGCGCTATAGCCAAATGCTACAGCATAGTCATACTTTGCTGGGAGTCCTGTGGTGTGCTTAGGCAGTGATCTGTGATCAGTTAAAAGAGCCAATCAGGGCAACTCTTTACCATGTGATCAGCTTTGTCCAATCACAGCTGATCACAATGTAAACAGGATATACTATTTATCAGCAATACTCTCCACACGCTGACAGCACATGAGAAGAGGAGAGTCGATAATCAGCAAATCCACACGGGATTGCTGCCTATCATTGCCGCCTATCATTGACCATCATTGCTGCCTATCAGTATCCATCAGTGCTGCCTATCAGTGCCCATTTGTGCTGCATAGCAGTGCAGCCTCATCAATGTCTCTTCATCAGTGCCCATCAGTGTCTCCTCATCAGTGCCCATCAGTGCCAATCAGCACCGCCTCATCAGTGCCCATCAGTGCCTCCTATCAGTGTCTCTTCATCAGTGCCCATCAGTGCAGCCTCATCAGTGCCCATCAGTGCATCCTATCACTGCCTATCAGTGCAGCCTGATCAGTGCACATCAGTGAAGGAGAAAAACTACTTATTTACAAAATATTTTAACAGAAACTACATTTCCAGTCTTTTTTTTTGTTTGTTTAGCAAAAAATAAAAAGCCACAGTGGTGGTTAAATACCACCAAAAGAAAGCTATATTTGTCTCAAAAAATGATAAACATTTGTCTGGGTACAGTGTTGCATGGCTGCACAACTGTCATTCAAATTGCAACAACACTAAAAGCTGCAAATTGGCCTGGGCAGGAAGGAAGTGAAAGTGCCCAGTAGGCAAATTGCTAAAGAATAGGTCAACCCAAAATGTCATATTCCATATATGTATCCGTGGTACCATGCACTTGTATGACAATGTACCTGCTCTTTGTATTGCTTTCTTTGTGTGAAATACCTAGTGATCCTGCCATTCACTTTGCTTTCCTATTAAAAACTGACCACACTAGGCATGAAAGAAAAGGGTGGCCAGTTTTATAGCTGTGCTGGGAACTCAGCCTGCTCTCCTCCAGTGATCCGACCTGTGCTGATACATTCTCCCCCCCCCCTTGCACAACCATTCGCTGGGAAGATCAGTGTGCTCCAGCTTCTCCTCCCCAAGTAAAAAAGAAGAAAAAAAAAGGATATTTATTATATTTTCTTTTATGTATGCCCACATGTTTTGCCTTTCATTTCTACTTTTAGCCAAATGGGTTGTTTTACAAGGTGAGGGTTAACATATACTTCAAACAATACACCTTGGCCCGCCCAACCTTTGATCAAAAAGTAGAAGAGCATTAGAATACTGATATCTCTCTGCTTTAACTTCTCAGCAAATTCAATTGTTAGCACATGAATTACAAGGAAAATAAATAAATAAGTAAACGGGACCTTGGCTTGCACCTGATAGGGTGTTTAAGGGTGCATTCATACATGCAAATTATACCCACTAGGGAGTATCAGAGCAGGGGTTCCCCTGATTAACTGCGAGAGGCAGCCCCAATGAAAGCAATAGGAGACTCCTGTAACTAATTGTGCCCACTCACATGTAATCATTCATGAAGAAATCCCATGTCAGTGATCGGCCCTGGATAAAGACTGCCTATGTTCAGGTCCAATCATTGCATGTATTTGCTGCATTAACAATTATATGTGAGTGGGCGCGATTAACTGAGGGAGATTGCAGCCGTCTATTGCTTTCAATGGGGCTGCCTCTTCCAGCTAATAGCAGGAAGTCCTGCTGGGGGTTTCCCATGTAATTACCAAGCGGGTGCATTTTCAAGTGTAAATACACACAGCTGTATTCACTAAAATAAGTCAACATTCACCTTACCTAGTAAACAATCTCCTTTCTACATGAACAGCCACAGCTTCGTTAGAAAATCAGCCACAATGTGATCTTCACCATTAGTGCATTTTAAGTTGCAATCGCTAATGCTGGCAGGCTTAAGTCAAATTCCCATTTATCAATCATTTAAAAATGAAAGTATTTTTTCCAAAATCTTGAGCATTTGCTTAAGTTGGAGACTATTTAACAGTGCATTATGTATTATTCACAGGATTTTTTTTCTCCTAATAAAAGTGCTTTACATTTTTTTTTATATTCCCTGCTTACATACAGTACACTTTTGCATAATGTAACATCTTATTATTAACAATGAACAGCTCTCTTCTAGATAATCTTTGACCTCCCGTCTGTGTTTAGCAGATTTAACTGTCAAATGATAAAACAGAAAAATATACAATAGCACAGATTTTATTCAAGGTACCACTGCCAAATAAACACTCAAAAAAAAAAAAAAAAAAACCCTCCAATGTGTGCTGTGAAAAAAACTACTATTCAATTGGTATCTTGTATATTTATGTACAAAATGTAAAATCAAAAGGCAACTGTGCTGTAAAAAGAAAGTCCATTTAGTTCAACCATAGTATGTCATAAGAAGGGTTGTAAAATAGATTTATTGTAAGATTTCATTTACATGTATATGTGTTTATATTCAGCTGTTTGTTTTCAAATTGTACATTTTAAAAGAAAAGCAATATTAATTGTCAGAAAATATCAAGCCCTTTAGGCCAGGGTGATGTCAAAAAACAACTTTTTAACTATGGATTTCATAGAAGAGAAAATCATGTGGTAATTTAAATAACTCCAATTAACCACTCTACAACCGCTCACAGTAATACTACTGCGGCAGAGTGGTTCGTTATCGTCCAGCCACGTAGTATTAACGTGACTGGACACTCCCCCTTCTGGGCGGCGCTTGCGCGCCGCCGGAGGCTCGCTCCCGCTGTTTTCATTCACAGCGGGAGTCGGGCCAGGGGAGGAGCAGCGGCGATCGCCGCTGCTCTTACCCGATCGTCGGGGATCGAGTCTGGAGATCCGCCCGCTGTGTGTAAACACAGCGGGCGGATCTCCATAGTGACAGGGAGTGACAGATCGGACTGTTCAGCATAGCTGGACATCCGATCTGTCCTTCTGTCACACAGTCACCTCCCCCCCAACACGTCAGTAAGCACCAGGCATACATTAACCCCTCCCTCTCCAATAAAATTAACCCCTTCCCTGCCAGTGTCATTTTTACAGTAACAGTGCATATATATAGCACTGATTACTGCAGTAATGTCACTGGTACCCCCAAAAGTGTCAAAAATGTCAGTCAAGGGTCCGATCTGTCCGCCGCAATGTCGCAGTCCCGCAAAAAAAATCGCAGATCGCCGCCATTACGCGTTAAAAAAAAAACACCAAAAATGACAGAAATCTTTCCCTTAGGTAGTAAACGCAATAACTTTTGCGCAAACCAATCAAAATACGCTTATTGTGATTTTTTTTTACCAAACATAGGAAGCAGAAAACAAATTGGCCAAAAATTTTTAAAAAAATTGGTTTTTACATCTTTTTTGGGGGGAATTTCATATAAAAAAATGTTAAAAATATTGTTATTTTTTCAATATTTTATGTCACACAGTATTTGCGCATCGTTCTTTGAAACGCAATTGTTTTGGAAAACATACACTTCACTGAAAAAAATAAAACAGAAAAGTTAGTCCATTTTTTTGTGTATTGTGAAAGATAAGTTTATGCAGAGTTATGCTTTATAAATTGCACGCACTCGTGGAATAGCGATAAGCTACGATCCTTAAAAATTTTCATAGATGACACTTTAAAAAATATTAAAGGCTATCAGTTTAGAGTTAGAGAGGAGGTATTTTTCTAGAATTATTTCTCTCACTTTAAAGATACCTCACATGTGTAATTTAAAAACAGTTTACATTTGCAGAAGACAATTTACTTATGCATTTTCTTTGGCACGTGGGAACAGGGGAGCTTTAAGAATGTTAATTTTTTTAATTTATTTATTGTTTTTACACTGTCCCTTTAAAAAAAAAAAAAATCTGATCACTTTTATTGCTGTCACAAGGATTGTAAATATTCAGTAACAGGCAGTGACTGGTACTCTTTATGGAAGGATCTGGGGTCCAAAAGACCCCAAAACCCTCCTCTGCACTTCAAAGTATTCAAAACGCCAAAATGTGTGTTTTTGATTACTTTGTTTTTTTTTTTTTAAATCAGCACCATTGGCTGCTGAGTAAACCAGAAGTGACATTGTGATGTTTCTTCCAGGGCTACCACATCAGAGACCCAATCAAAGCCAATTCTGGTCTCAGGTCAGCAGAGCAGCGGAAGGCAGCGGGAGGGGGGAACGGCCCCTCCCGCTGCTTGTGATAATGGCCGAGTGGCTGCTTAGCTGCATTGGTTTTTATCACAAGAAAACAGACCAATCACTTTAAAAAAGGGTACCAGGGGGATGCCTCTAGCTGCAGGCATCACCCGGGTACAACCACTTTCTCATAATGACATACAAGTACATTATTTTGCAGGAAGCCGTTAAAGAAGCAGCAATGCTAGTCATACTTATAGCATTTTATAAGGACTAGGTATGAGCAAATTGGTCTGGGTTTGATTTTCAGAACATTCATTGAATCCATTATACATTTCATAAATTGCAAACTATAATTCAAACCCCAAGTGAAGTCAAGGTTGGATATTGAAAATAAATTCTGGTAATTTTTAAGGCTAATAGACAAGGGAGTATCAAACAAAAGGAATAGGGAACTAAGCACTGCCAAAGGGATATGTACCAATGAAAAAAAATATCTTTCAGCAGGAAGAGGGTCCTTTTTTTATGACTTCAGGGGCAACATGGGGGACATTTAAATGCGGTATGTGGTATTAAGGAACAGTACAATTCTCGTAGACAGCATCCCTGACATCATATTCTAGCATCATATATTTGGCTTTTGTAATCATTTTCTTACTGTTACATTATTGATTGGTTTAAATGTAGAAGCATCCCATTCTGATTAATTTCAGCTTTAAAATGAAAAACTTTTTAGGTAGTTTTTGATGTTATATCTGTTTTTTTTTCAGATCAGTAATAGGTCTGAATTGAATGGTTGAAGTAGAAGCCACATAAGATCTAAAAGCTTTAGGAAAATGTACTCTTACAAAAAAATAAAGCTCAAAGTGCTTGTAAACGATCGCCTTGTAAAACAACCCATTTAGTTTAAAATTGATATGAAAGGCAAAACATTTTTATATATATATATATATATATATATATATGTATATATATATATATAATACATTTTTTCCCTTTTTTATAAGTGATCACATTCCCTCTGTTCTCTGCATAAGAACTCTTTCCCTCTGTCCATAAGAGCTGGGGGGGAGGAGAAGCAATAGTGCACTGAGCTTTCCAGTGATTGACTGTGTAAGGCATGTCCGAACAAGCTCTATCATAGGAGGAGAGCAGGCTGAGTTCACAGCACAGCTAGAGAATTGACCACTGTGTGTTCTCATGCTTAGTGTGGTTAGTTTCTAATAGGAGAGGGACTGAAAGAAGCACCAGGGTTTTCACACAAAAGAAGCAATACGAAGAGAACAGGATACTTTTTCATACAAGAACATGGTACATCAGGCATATATCAGCAATATGAAATGCTGGAGTAAAAAAATCACATGAAGCCCTTAACTTTGTACTCATTGGCAAGGTAAAACAATTTCAAAGTGTAGCTGGTTATCTTCCTTTTTTTGAAGTACCGCATCGTTT